>NC_135235.1:584954532-585272032 GCF_051348905.1 Ranitomeya variabilis
GGGATTTTATGGACATGTTTGGGATTTTATGGACATATATGGGATGTTACAGATATGTATGGGATTTTACGAAATCTCATGCTCACCCTGCAGGAAATATCCAGAGTGTAAATTGCTGAAATTCCACAAAATATCAACTTAAAGGGGTTTGCCAAGAAGTTATATCCTAGGAACGGCTCCATTTTCCCCTCTGTGTGTTTGTGGTAGACAGACAGATTTACCACTGATATCATGCTGGCACAGGTGCACGGTTTGTTACACTGTATCAGAGCTCCTTTGTATGTCAGTTTTCCAAAAATTGAACCAATACTGGAATAATACTGCGGCTCGACAGCCACTACATGAGGAATATACTCATATGACTAGAACATGTTATCTTCTGAATGTAAACCATGAAAATTGACCTTCACTGACAGCAAGCAGAGATCTTGAAAAAGAGAAGACGAATTGAAACAAATGGAGTAAGAATGCTGCAGGACTATTTCTCATGCGCTGATGAGCGCTGACACGCTGCAGAGCACTGACCTAGATGCGGGATGACATGCAGAGCATTGCAGCCGGCTGGGCAAAGTATTGACGCGGCTGGGATTATTTATGCAATCTATCGAATATATGGTCCTGTACACAGTGTTACTATCGCTTTAAGTGCCCTGATATGAGAGGGGGACAGAAAAATCTGTCAAAAAATATGAAGGTGTTCACCAGAAAAATGGCGCCAGTGGTGCTTGTAAGGTCGCACTATAAGTAATGCTCACCACCATGATAATGTGCCGCATGGAGCCTTAAGGGCTGATTTCTAGATGTTGCTGTGCTATGCGGAGCGGAGTCCAGGTTCATTTTCACAGCGCAGGAATTTTGACATTTTTTCCAAAGTCACCACAAAACGCCACATAATATCGCCATTGCCATGAATGTGCTGTGGCCGGTTAGCTGGCGTGCACACATACGTGATTTTTTTTCTTTTTTTATGCAATCACAATACACCGCTCGAGCTTTGCGCCTTATTTATTTCCAGGCTTTTCTTATGTCGGCGCGGCTATATGGAGCCAGATCTACATTGCAAAATTGTTCCAAGCGTTCCGCCAATGTGACTTCTTATAGGATTACAACCCCTATCCTGCTCTGGGTGATTCAGTCTTACCTCTGCCCCGTGGAGGACTCCGAATCTGACTTCTTCTACGTCCTGCGCTTCTTCGTACTCCTCTTGCTGATGGTTTCTGGACGCCCTGGAATATTCTCCGACTGTGATGTCCCTCTGTAGCATCCAGCTCTCTCGCAGCCAAGCATGGGACAGCTGTGCTTTATATGACGGCAGCGATAGAACCACACCTCCTGGATGTACCCCGGCAGCTGGATTGTATGGATTGCCTAATGTAAACCCAAGCAGCGCTGGAAGCAAAGGGTTAAACTACAGAAGCGACACCGCAGCACGCGCAAGTCAGAAAATCAGGACCGTCCCAAGGCTCCTGCAGATTTATATAGAAGGTCTGCGTAACGGAAACTTCTGCAACTTTCTAATATACTTTGTGCTTCCAATGCCTCACCATTACGTGATCTCTGCTTGCCATCTCTGCCTGATCCGTCCCTTCCACAACATTACCTATTGAGGGAGAACGGGGAGGCCCCCATATCAGGTGGTTAGCTGGTCCCCTTGAAATTAGGGGGTTTTGCTGACTTTCATCTATCTATTGCATATGGGTGGGCTTTCAGTCTGTACAGGTTTTCTACCTCTCAATGTAAAGAAGATGATTCCAAGTGACTGACAGCAAGCAGAGGTCTTACAGTGGAAATAGATTGAAGCACAAAATGAAAGTTGCAGAACTTTGATGTTCAGGAAGCTGGATGAGCCTTTTAGGGTGCGTGCCCACGATCAGGAAATAGCACCGCTTTGGACATAGGGTATTTTTGCTGCCTTCAATTACGCAGTTAAATCCGTATTTGTGCTCATTGAACAACGCAGATCTACGGCATTCAATATATTCTATTGTGGAAATTTCTGTTGCGTCTTCGCCACAGAAATTAACATGTTGCGGTTCGTAAACCTGCACCATGGGTGAGTTTATTATGCAGCGGTAAATAGAAGCACAGTGGGCATGGGAGTTCTATAAATCCCATCTACTATGCTTGTATCAGAGAACGCAGCGCAGGTGAGCTGTGGCCAAAACGCTGCTATTCCAGATCGTGGAAGTTTTGTTTCTGCAAACCTCCACCTGTATTAGGGCAGGGATCGCCAGCTGCTGTAAAACTACAACTCTCAGTATGCACTGACAAATGGCCATCTGACCTGCAGACCGGAGGGAACTTTGATCTTTAGCAGCACTTTATAGAATCTCTCTAAGGGCTGTCCCACACGTCCAGATAATTCCGGTACCGGAAACAATCGGTACCGGAATTATCCGTGTCCGTGTGCCCCTACGTTTCTGGTGTACATCAGTGTGGCACACGTGTGCCGCCCGTGTGCCCACTGGGTACCACACGCACCGTGCTGGGTACCACACGTACCAGCATCTGGTGCTGAATCCGCGATTAATATCTTCTGTGCAGCAGCGTTTGCTGCATAGAAGATGTGAATAATAGTGTTTAAAAGAAAGATCTATCTGTCCGCCGCCCTCCCACCCCCTGTGCGCCCCCCCGCTGTTCTGAAAATACTCACCCGCCTCCCTCGTTGGCTGTCGCTGCTTCCTGTCCTACTGTATGCGGTCACGTGGGGCCGCTGATTACAGTCATGAATATGCGGCTCCACCTCCCATAGGGGTGGAGCCGCCTATTCATGACTGTAAATGAGCGGCCCCACGTGACCTCATACAGTAGAAGGCGCGGCCAGGACAGGACACTGCGAGGGAGGCGGGTGAGTATTTTCAGAACAGCGCGGGGAAGCACAGGGGGTGGGAGGGCGGCGGACAGATAGATCTTTCTTTTAAACACTATTATTCACATCTTCTATGCAGCAAACGCTGCTGCACAGAAGATATGAATCGCGGCTTCAGCACCATGTGGGGGGGACAGCGCTTACTGTAGCGCTGTCTCCTGCACTGCACAGGGACTGCACACGGAGAACGTCCGTGTGCGGTCCGTGTTTTACACGGACCCATTGACTTTAATGGGTCCGTGTAATACGTGCGCTCCCACGAACACTGACATGTCTCCGTGTTTGGCACACGGAGACACGGTCCGCAAAAAATCAATGACATCTGCACAGATGCATTGATTTTAATGGGTCTACGTGTGTCAGTGTCTCCGGTACGTGAGGAAACTGTCACCTCACGTTCTGGAGCCACTGACGTGTGAAACCGGCCTAAGGGTGAGTTTCCACGGTCAGAGCTGCAGCGTCAAACACGCAGCGTTCAGATGTTCCAGCATAGTGGAGAGGATTTTTGGAAATCCCGTGTCCACTATGCGTGCAAACCCGCATCCGTCTTCCCTGCGACTACGGACATGCTGCGCGTCTTTTCAGATCGCAGCATGTCCGTACACCTTGCGGGGACGCAGCGTCCCCGCAAGGCATATCCCAGGGCGCTATGGGAGAGAACGATGATCCCGGATGTGTACAGTTAACACATCCGGCATCATCGCGTCTCAGAAAGGGGGCGGGGCTTAGCGCCGAGCGGCTTCGCCGCTGCGGCGATACCGCCGGCCATCCTGACCATGGACACATACCCTAAGGGTATGTGTCCATGTTCAGGATTGCATCAGGATTTGGTCAGGATTTTTCATCAGTATTTGTAAGCCAAAACCAGGAGTGGAACAAATAGAGCAAAAGTATAATAGAAACATATGCACCACTTCTAAAATTTATCACCCACTCCTGGTTTTGGCTTACAAATACTGATGGAAAATCCTGACCAAATCCTGAACGTGGACACATATACCCTTAGAGTGTGTCCACGTTCAGGAAACGCTGCATTTTTGACGCAGCGCTGAGCTGCAGCGTCAAAAACGCAGCGTCCAGATGTTACAGCATAGTGGAGGGGATTTAATGAAATCCCGTCTCCACTGTGCATTAAAAAACGCATGCGTTTTTCCCGCAAAAACGCACATGCGTGGCGTTTTTTCAGAACGCAGCATATTGCTACAATGAGCAAAACACCCAGGAACACCGCAGGTGACCTGCCAGTGACCTCAGGTGCATTTTTGGTCAGGTTTTTATCTGCATAAAATCCTGACCAAAGCCTGAAGCAAACCTGAACGTGGACACATACCCTAAGGGTATGTGTCCACGTTCAGGATTGCATCAGGATTTGGTCAGGATTTTCCATCAGTATTTGTAAGCCAAAACCAGGAGTGGAACAATTAGAGGAAAAATATAATAGAAACACATGCACCAATTCTGCATTTATCACCCATTCCTGGTTTTGGCTTACAAATACTGACGTAAAATCCTGACCAAATCCTGATGCAAACCTGAACGTGGACACATACCCTTAGATAATTTAGGGGACTGCTATAATTGCACAGCTTCAATGTTCAGGAGCGCACCAGTCTCCTGCCTCCCAGCTCTGTGGGGGTGGGTCGGTGACGCTTGATGGCAAATAGTTATGGCCCGCGGCATGGTTGAGCCTCTGGCCAAACTGAACGCTCCCCATTGTTACTAACAGAGGCAGCTTTGCCTATAAGGCCGGCGTCACACTGGCGTATTGCATCCGATGTGAGATCATCGGATGCGATATGCTAATGACCCTCGGCTCCTGCTCGCAGCAGAGCAGGAGCCGAGTGTCATGCGTCTGTGCTCCGATTCTCTCGCACAGGGAGGATCGGAGCACAGCTGCGGAGGAGGCAGAGAAATGAATTTCTCCATCTCCTCCATTGCTGGGGTCCGCTTATAACGCACAGCACTCGGATGATATCCGAGTGGTGTGCGCTGTCTCACTCGCACCCATAGGCTTATATGGGTGCGAGTGAGCCGGGAGTTTTCCTCAGTCCGAGACAATCGCAGCATGCTGCGATTGTCTCGGACCGAAGAAAACGGCCGACAAAAAGTCGGCTGGTGGGAGCTGCCCCATAACTTAACATTGGTCCGAGTGCAATGCGATTTTTTATCGCATTGCACTCGGCCGTTTAAAACGCCAGTGTGACGCCGGCCTTAATCTGAAGCGTGCAGGGGAACTGAAGGTGGCCAGATCAAGACATTGCCCAGATTCAGATCAGCGCTTACAAGCCCATGCTCTTTGCCTAGGTAACCAGCCACCTCTGGTAGGTATAGGTGATTAGTAATCTAGGCAACGAACTATAAACTGGGCATTAAAATCCTTACATTCCTGAGAATAGAGGATTTTTATTAAGCAATAAACACCAAAGTTGCTTGTAAAACCTTTGCAATTTTGCTCATTAATGATGTGACAACCCATTTAATGCATGCTGGATTATCCCCTTCAAGACCTTGCCCTTTTTCGGTTTTGCGTTTTCGTTTTTCGCTCCCCTCCTTCCCAGAGCCATAACTTTTTTATTTTTCTGTCAATATGGCCATGTGAGGGCTTGTTTTTTGCAGGACAAGTTGTACTTATGAACGACATCATTAGTTTTAGCATGTCATGTACTAGAAACCAAGAAATAAACTCCAAGTACGATTGCAAAAAAAGTACAATCCCACACTTGCTTTTTGTTTGGCTTTTTTTGCTAGGTTCACTAAATGCTAAAACTGACCTGCCAATTTGATTTTCCAGGTCATTACGAGTTCATAGACACCAAACATGTCTAGGTTACATTTTATCTAAGTGGTAAAAAAAATTCCAAACTTTGCTTTAAAAAAAATAAAAAAAAATTGTGCAATTTTCCGATACCCGCAGCGTCTCCATTTTTCATAATCTGGGGTCGGTTGTGGGCTTATTTTTTGCGTGCCGAGCTGTCGTTTTTAATGATGCCATTAAGGTGCAGATACGATCTTTTGATTGCATGTTATTACATTTTAATGCAATGTCATGGCGACCAAAAAAAACATAATTCTGGCGTTTCAAATTTTTTTTCTCGCTGCGCCGTTTAGCGATCAGGTTAATCCTTTTTTTTTTACTGATCGGGTGATTCTGAACGCAACGATACCAAATATGTGTAGGTTTGATTGTTTTATTTGGAATGGGGCGAAAGGGGGGTGATTTAAACTTTTATATTTTTTTTATTTTTTTCATATTTTTTTAAAACATTTTTTTTTTACTTTTGCCATGCTTCAATAGCCTGCATGGGAGGCTAGAAGCTGGCACAACTCGATCGGCTTAGCTACATAGGAGCGATTGTCAGATCGCCTCTATGTAGCAGATTTACTGCATTGCTATGAGCGCCGACCACAGGGTGGCGCTCATAGCAATTTGGCATCAACAACCATAGAGGTCTCAAGGAGACTTCAGGTTGTCATGCCGACACATCGCTGACCCACGATCATGTGACGGTGGCCGGAAGCGGTAGTTAAATGCCGCTGTCAGCGTTTGACAGTGGCATTTAACTAGTTAATAGCTGCGGGTGAATCCGCCAGCCGCTATTGCGGGCACATGTCAGCTGTTCAAAACAGCTGACATGTCCTGGCTTGGATGCGGGCTCACCGCCGAAGCCCGCATCAAAGCAGGGGATCCGACCTCCGCAGTACTAGTACGGTGGAGGTCGGTAAGGGGTTAACAGAATTTTACTTAACATAATGTTCCTTTAATCCAGGACCTATGAAATAATCTGACAGTCTATTACTGGGGTCTTTGCTTACCGGTCCCTGATGGCAAACGTCTTGGCCCTAAGTAGATAAACGTATTCATACTTTCCCCATATCTGATAGGTTATCAGACTGTGCCAGGAAAGAGCAGGAGTGAATCAGAAAGGTTGGGTACCAGTAATATGTTATTATAAATACATGGGCTGTGTTTTCATAGCACCCTCAGGAAATCCTGTAAAATTAATTTAATATCATATAACATTGAATTAGTAACAGTTAGTTTATTATTTTATATATTGAAGATGTCTTTTTCCATATTTAGTACCATTTTTATTTACTAAATTACTGGACCTGATTATGATCATTTCTTTTTAGAGCACATTTGATTCCATGGTGCTGTACAAGTGAAAAGGGTTTACATACAAAATACAAATAGAAATTACAGTGCAAAAACTAACAATGACAGAATGGAGCAAATATAGAGTACTGTGCAAAAGATTTAGGCAGATATGGACAAAATGCTGCAAAATAAAGATGCTTTCAAAAATAGAAGTGTTAAGCTGGAGTTACACTAAACGACTTACCAATGATCACGACCAGCGATACGACCTGGCCGTGATCGTTGGTTAGTCGTTGTGTGGTCGCTGGGGACCTGTCACACAGACAGCTCTCTCCAGCGACCAACGATCAGGGGAACGACTTCGGCATCGTTGAAACTGTCTTCAACGATGCCGAAGTCCCCCTGCAGCACCCGGGTAACCAGGGTAAACATCGGGTTACTAAGTGCAGGGCCGCGCTTAGTAACCCGATATTTACCCTGGTTACCATTGTAGAAGTAAAAAAAAAAAAATACCGGATTACTCACCGGTAATGCTCTTTTATAGAGCCCACGACAGCACCCACTGAGAGAGGGGATCCGCCCCTGGGAACAGGAAACCTACAGAGAGATAAAAGGGGCGGCCCCCCCTCGCTCCTCAGTTGTTTTACAGAGAATAAGGAGGAACCGCCGCCAGGTTTTTTAGTTTAACAGGTTTAGTTATATATACACATATTTACAACTTCATATCATCTTACTCTATTATATACATCTCCCTACAAGACACCACGTGCAACTAAATAAAGAAAAGGGAGGGAATCGAATGGGTGCTGTCGTGGGCTCTATAAAAGAGCATTACCGGTGAGTAATCCGGTATTTTCTATTCGCCACGACAGCACCCACTGAGAGATTTACAGAGATTATAGATTGGGTGGGTTAACTGAGCCGAGAACCGACACCCCAAAGGTTAGATCAGAAGCAGCAGATAGGTCTAGTCTATAGTGCTTATAGAAGGTATTAGGCGAAGACCAAGTTGCAGCCTTACATATAAGGTGTATTGGCACGTTCGCTCTTTCTGCCCAGGAAGTCGATACGGCCCTAGTGGAGTGTGCTCCGATATGCAGAGGAGGATCTCTTCCCTTAGATCTGTACGCCAAGATTATAGCATCCCGGATCCAGCGCGACAGTGTGCACTTTGTGACTCTGGATCCCTTGTTTTTCCCCTGGAAAGACACAAAGAGAGCCCTACTCTCCCTCCAGTCCCTAGTTCTTTCTATATAGGTTAGAATAGCTCTTTTAACGTCTAGGGTATGAAGCCTAGCTTCTTCTGGAGTCGAGTGGTTCTCATAAAAGGTAGGTAACAAGATCTCCTGAGACCTATGAAAACTAGTGGCTACCTTAGGGAGATAACATGGATCTGTTTTTAAAACTATTCTGTCAGAAGTCACTGATAGGAATGGAGGATCTACTGATAAGGCATGGAGATCACTCACCCTTCTGGCAGATACTAATGCCACTAGTAATATCGTTTTTAATGAGACATGCTTCAGAGAGGCTGTCTGAAGAGGCTCAAAAGGGCTTTGTGTCAATGCATCCAGGACTAACGTCAGATCCCACTGAGGAATCTGTGGTACCTTAATAGGTTTTGATCTCTCGCAAGCGGAAATAAACCTAGATATCCATCTATTGCCTGCAACATCAGAATTGAACAGAGCTCCTAGAGCCGAAATTTGGACCTTTAATGTGCTAACCGAGAGTCCCAAGTCCAGACCCTTCTGTAGAAATTCTAATATTGAGAATATAGGAACTTCCGAAGAGAGATGTGCAGTATGGAATTCAAGAAATTTCTTCCAAATCCTAACATAAATTCTGGTAGTGGAAGGCTTTCTACTCCTCATGAGGGTATTTATTAACCTCCTAGAGAACCCTCTAAGCTCTAGTAATTGCCTCTCAAATTCCAGACAGTCAAGTTCATTCCTTTTACTTGAGGATGTAGGAACGGCCCCTGAGATAGAAGGTCTTTGGTCTGAGGCAGAATCCAGGGGTCTGAAATTGACATCGCTCTGAGCCACGAAAACCATGGCCTCTTGGGCCAGAATGGGGCTATCAGTAGAACTCTTGCCCCTTCTTCCCTTATCTTTCTTATGACCACAGGCAGTAGATTCCATGGGGGGAATGCATAGGCTAGGTCGAATGCCCATGTTATATGGAGGGCATCGAATATGTCCGGACTGTCCTCTCTGCATAGAGAGGCGAACATCCTCACCTGACGGTTTGCTCGTGTGGAGAACAAGTCTATCTGGGGTACACCCCATTTGGCTGTTATCAACCTGAACACTTCCCTGTTGAGCATCCATTCCCCCTGATGCAGAGTGTGGCGGCTGAGGAAGTCTGCACGAAGGTTGTCTATGCCTCTGATATGTACTGCCGACAAGGATAGTAGGTGACCTTCGGCTAGCTCCATGATGTCCGAAGCAACTCCCATAAGATTTTCTGACCGAGTACCTCCTTGACGGTTCAGATAGGCCACTGCGGTTGTGTTGTCGGAGAAGACCCTTGTGTGAGAGCCTCTCAGCTGAGGGAGAAAGTGGAGCAGGGAATAAAATATAGCTTTCAACTCTTTTACATTAGAGGAATTCTCAAGCTCTGCATAAGACCAGAGACCCTGGGCTACCTGATCCTGAAAGTGTGCCCCCCAGCCATCGGGACTAGCATCCGTGGTAACATTAGAGGATGAAGTGATAACCCATAAAACTCCCTTAGATAGATTGCCCCAATCTGACCACCATGCAAGGGAGTGTATTACATCTGACGTTAGAACGACTGTGTCATCCAGCTCTCCTTCCTTCCTAATGTCTTCTTGTAATACAAATTTCTGTAGCTGTCTAGTGTGGAATTGTGCCCATTGGACTGCGGGAAGACAAGAAGTCAGGGAACCTAGTAAAGACATGGCATTCCTTAATGACATACTACGCTTACTGATGGCTATACTCACTTTATGTATTATGGTGGTCTTTTTCTCATCAGGAAGCCTACATATCTGGTCAACTGAGTCCAATAGGAGCCCCAGAAATTTCTGACATGTCACTGGCTGGAGCCTGGATTTTTCCCAGTTTATAATCCAGCCCAGTTTTTGCAAAGAAAATACTACTTCCCCCAACCTCTTCTCACACTGTAGGGAATCTTTACCTACAATCAACAGGTCATCTAGATACGGAATTACCAGTGTGTCCCTTACCCGTAGGAAGGACATTACTTCCGATAGTAACTTGGTAAAAACCCTTGGAGCCATGGATAAACCAAATGGCATAGCCCGGTATTGTAGGTGACAGACCTGCCCATCTATAACCACTGCTACCCGGAGAAATTGTTGGTGTAACTGGTGTATGGGGAGATGGTAGTAAGCATCCTTAAGATCCAATACTACCATGTAACAATTTGGAAACAAATTTTTAATAGCTGAACGAATAGATTCCATTTTAAATGTTCTGGGTTTTATAAAGGAATTTAATTTTCTCAAATTGATTATGGTTCTGAACGAGCCGTCGGGCTTAGAAATTAGAAACAGGGGGGAGTAGAAGCCCTTCCCTATCTGGGATGGTGGCACATTTATTAATACATGTTTGGATATGAGGGATTTAATTTCCGTTTCAAGGGCCTCCTGTTGAGGCCTAGATTTTAAGGATGTAAGGAAGGAATCCGGAGGTGTTTGGATGAAGTCTAAAACGAGGCCTGAAGATACTAAATTGATGGCCCATGGATTGACCGTTATTTCCTTCCATTGCTCTGCAAACTCTAGAAGTCTAGCTCCCACTGGCAGAACTGGGTCAACGGAATTTATCCGCTGGCTTAAAGGGACGTTTATTGAACAAATTTCCTTTTTGTTTAAATTCTTTATTATTATTCCACCGGTCTTTAAAGCCTCCCTTCTTGCCGAATGGTGGCTTCCTGAACGCCCTTCTGTAAGAAGGAATAAAGGGATTAGGGAACCCCTTCTTCCTTTCACCCGCCTTAGTGAGTATTTAATCTAATACTGTTCCGAAGAGGTACTCACCCTGACAGGGTATGGCACACAATTTGGACCTGGACTGGGCATCTCCTTTCCAGTTTTTTAGCCATAAGGCTCTACGAGCCGTATTAGTAAGACTGGCCGTTCTGGCCGCTAGACGGAGTGAGTCAATAGAGGCATCAGAAATAAATGCCGCAGCCCCCTTAATTAAAGGAATAGCAGAGCGCAATTTTTCCCTGGATACTCCAGTTTTGATGTTTTGGTCCAGCTGGTCGAGCCAGACTAGCATAGACCTGCTAGTAGATGTGGCTGCAATTGCAGGTTTAAAGGCAGTTACACAGGCCTCCCATGACTTTTTAAGTATTGTGTCAGATTTCCTGTCCATAGGATCTGATAAGGAACCTGCATCTTCCACTGGCAGGGAGGAACGGCGGGAGGTGGATGCCACAGCCGCATCCACTTTAGGTACTTTGGACCAAGTGGTCAAGTCCTCATCATCAAAGGGGTACCGCCTTTTACACGCGACTGGCACAAACCCCTTTTGTCCTTTACTCCATTCCCGTTTAACCAGGTCCTTGATGGCCTGATTCACCGGAAATACATGGCCTTTCTTCTGTGAAAGACCAGCAAACATAGCGTCCTGAGGTGTCTGAGGTTCTTTAGACTCTGATACCCCCATAGTACCTCTCACTGACTTAATTAGATTATTTACACTGTCTGTAGGGAAACAGACGTAATCCTCGTCATCCGAGGAGCCCGATTTCTGAGAAACGTCTGAGCTGACCTCCCCACTTTCTGCTGACGTGTCTGCTGCAGGAGAAGGCGCCTTCCTGGTTCTTTTCCCAACATTCACCGCCGGACTACCTCCCAAGGACTGAAGTTCTTCCCTTATCATGAGACGAATCTCCTTCATCCTGACCGAACTCTCCTGCTGCAAGGTGTAATCTATGCAACTCTGACATAATTTCTTAATATAGGAGTCCGGCAGGGGCTCATTACACATCGCACACTGCTTGTGCCTAGATTTCTCCGTCCGCTTACCCTATAAGATAGAAGTAGGAGAAACTACCATTAGCCCCCATAAAGCCAGCTACGCATTCACCCAGGAGTAAGGTTAAATACCGTCTGCCGGGTTGTACGATCAGCTTTCGGTGCAGAGCGGCCTGACTTTTTCACCGATTTCTCAGCGGAGTCACTCCTCTTTGAGTGTCCACTGCCTTTCCGGGCATCACCACTAGGCAGGATTAAATCCTCCAGTGGGCGCTCGATATCCTCCTGGGACGACATGTTGCGCAACCAGGAGAGCTCTAAACTGCCTTATATAGCACCGTCTGTGCCTCACAGCTGAGAAAACACTCCCCCTTTTTTTTTTTTTTTTGTACCTGACCATAGAGGAGATTAGCGATTAGTCCAGGTGTGTGGCCCGCAGTCTCCTTCTCCAGCCGCAGATGCTTGTAGTAATTACCGGCAACCGCAATGGCGCCTATAGACGAGCCCAGGCCGACCTCGCGACCCCGGAAGTTCAACCAAGCATTTCCGGGACGCCGATGCTACTGCGCATGCGCCAGCGTCTCAGCTACACGCTGGAAGACGCCCTGGTAAGCGCTGCACCTGCAGCCATGTTAGCCTCAATACTTCCACTCCGGAGGGACCAGGAGGGGAACAAACCCCCGGGGAGACGCCAGCACACAGCGGCTCCACCAGGAGTATATCCTCTTACCTGCCCAGGACCCCGGGCTGGACGAGGTAGGTGCCGCTCCGCATCATCGGTGGCCTCATACAACAGTGTCCCAGCAGGGAGACTGTTGATAGCATCAGCAGATGAGGGGTCCACAGGATCATCCCCCCGTCTCTGTTTACCCGCTCTGGAGCCCCTGCCGCTCAGCAGAGTCGTACAGGCGGCAGTCCAGGCGGGCTTTCCTCTTGATAGCAACTCCATAGAGTCTTCTCTGTGGGTTCCCGTCTAGGAACAGGAAACCAACTGAGGAGCGAGGGGGGGCCGCCCCTTTTATCTCTCTGTAGGTTTCCTGTTCCCAGGGGCGGATCCCCTCTCTCAGTGGGTGCTGTCGTGGCAAATAGAAAAGAAACACTACATACTCACATTCTGATGTCTGTCACGTCCCCCGCCGGCGTCCACAGGGTTAAAACTGCTTTCGGCAGGAGCGCTGCTTAATGCACGTGCTGCTGCCGAGAGCTTCCCTGCACTGCACAGTCAGTGCAGGGAAGCTCTCGGCAGCAGCACGTGCATTAAGCAGCGCTCTTGCCGAAAGATGTTTTAACCCTGTGGATGCCGGGGGGACGTGACAGACATCAGAATGTGAGTATGTAGTGGTTTTTTTTTTCAACTTTTACAATGGTAACCAGGGTAAATATCGGGTTAGAAAGCGCGGCCCTGTGCTTAGTAACCCGATATTTACCCTGGTTACAAGTGAACACATCGCTGGATCGGCGTCACACACGCCGATCCAGCGATGACAGCGGGTGATCAGCAACCAAAAAATGGTCCTGATCATTCCCCAACGATCTCCCAGCAGGGGCCTGATCGTTGGTCGCTGTCACACATAACGAGATCGTTAGCGGGATCGTTGCTACGTCACCAAAAGCGTGACGTTGCAACGATATCGTTAACGATATCGTTATGTGTGACTCAGCCTTTAGTAGTTTATTTCTATCAATTAACACAATGCAAAGTGAAGAAATCAAAGAGAAAGTAAATTAAACCAATATTTGGTGTGACCGCTCTTTGCCTTCATCACTTCTTCTAGGTACGCTTGTCACTTGTACACAGTTGTTGAAGGATCTCAGCAGGAAGGTTGTTCCAAACATCTTGGAGAAGTAACCACAGATCTTCTGTGGATGTCGCTTGTGTAAATCCTTCTGTCTCCTCATGTAATCCCAGACAGACTGGATGATGTGAGGTCAGGGCTCTGTGGGGCCGTATCATCACTTTCAGGACTCATTGTTCTTCTTTACACCGAAGATTGTTCTTAATGACATTGGCTGTGTGTTTGGGGACGTTGTCCTGCTACAGAATAACTTAGGAGCCAATCGGTTGCCTCCCTGATGGTATTACTTGGTGGGTAAGTTTCTGACTGTATTTCTTAGCATTCAGGACACTAAGAAATAGGGAACGTTGAAGACTGTAGACATAGTGGGCACCTAAGGAAACTTAGTGCAGCAGATGAAAGACATATCATGCTTACTTCTCAATCAGAAGATGTCCAGCAGTGCCATCATCTCAGACCTGTCAGCAACCAGCGGGACCAGCTACACCCATCTGCTGTTGGAAGAAGTGAGTCCAGAAGTGATCCACATGGAAGAAATAGGGCCAAAAAGCATAAATGTGGACATGGAAACAAGGCCCAATAATGACCCCAAACATACAGCCACTGAAAGTGTAAGGAAGAACAAGGAGTCCTGGAAGTGATGATACGGCTCCACAGAAACCTGATCTCACATCATCCAGTCTGTCTGGGATCACATACAGTAATACAATACAGTAACAATAAAAGTGGTTTTACTCAGACAGAGCCATTGGACTTCCTATCTTCCTATCTACTACCCTTGTCCACAGACCAAGAAGGTGATCTGCATAGGAGCCGGCAGCACCACCTCATAACGATTGACATACATTGCAATTCTGTAACATAGGAAACTGTCTTTGGTCTTGTACATTTTAATAACCACTGATTTATAGAAATGGATATCATATGGACGACAATAAAGAGGAAAAATGTTATGTTTTTTCTGGCTGAAAATCAGACGATTTTTTTTCTATGCCTGTGTGAATTTAGCCTTAGCCTAAGAAGTAACTGTGAGAGACGGATGTAAGGGATTTAATTTTACAGACTGTGTCCTGCACCAGGCACTAGATATACATGGGCTGGTTCAGGGGAATATCCAGGACCACATCTTCATCAGCCGGACACCTACAGGAAAGTGAGAGGATCTTAATCAATATTCGCTTTATGAATGGATCTAGTATTAGAACGACACAATGAAGTCATCATGCAAGGCTTCCTTTTTTCTATGCCACTTTTGGTCTCAAAAAGTTACAAAATTACTTACAAATGGCATTCCACAAAAGTGTACACTTTTCTTAAAATCATGTGGGTCTTATCGAAAGCATTTATCACTGCACAAAAATGTACTAAATTAAATGCCTCATAGTAAGTTGTATATGATGCGCCAGCGCTGGAAAAATTGCCCCCTTTTTGTCAAGGATGCTTCTGCCTTCTATAACTTTAAACTTTCAGTGATTACATTTCCTACCACTCATGATCAATTATTGCCCCAATTCATCAAGAGGGGCAATGTGTCCGCCAGCCTTGATGAAATGTAGACTGGAGAAATTCATTAAAAACTTTCATCTTTTTATAATTTTCAGCATTTTCCTTTGGGGACTTTGTCACCAAACCTGAAAGGTTTCCTGGTCCCGGCAAAGTAAGTGAAAATCCTGAAGTCTCATGCACACGTTGCTTTATTTTTGCAGATTTGGTGTTAATTCTTTCAGCATTGTTTCATACTAATAAATGAGGAAAAATCTGCACCAAAACGTATTTAAAAAAACGCATCATAAACGCACCTATATATGCAGTGTTTTTTGCCAATTAATGCAGAGATGGTGCAGAGACTTCTGCACCAAATACTTAATGTGTGCACATAGTGTAAATTATGATGAATTTCTCAGCACCGCCGCCTCCAGGATAAGCTCTGCAAGCTTAAAAACAAAATTCACTACATTTGAGTTGAGTAATACATTTTGCAACATTTCAAAACAATTTTATACCAGAATTATGGAGAAAACTGATGAATGAATCGGCCACTTTGTATTTTCTCCCTTTGTACATCCTGAATGAGCTGCCCTCCATAATAACTATAAATGCTTTCCCCGTCTCTTTTGTCTGCCATATGCAGCACACCCTTCACCTTGCTGCCCCTCTGGTTCACACTGAGACAAGACAGGGGCGGTCAGACGAATGTGGGATCCAGGAGCAGATCTCTGAGGGATTTGTGTCAGATCCTGCAGAACAGCTACTGAGGTAAAGGACAGGGGGACAAAAATTTATAAAAAAGACTTTCTCCCTCTCCCCTTTCTTAGATCTCCTTGGCAGCCAATTAGAATAACTCTCATCCATGTCAATGTTCAAAGACCAGATTTACTCAATCTCTGCCTATGAGGTGTAAAAAAAATGATGGGGACGACCTGTTTGCTGGAGATACATGTGCCATTTTCATAAATTAATGGAGAAGAGGAGGAACCTTCTGCATGGTCATAATCTTACCTTATATACACTTCCTCCGTTTCACCTCTGAGATTGGCAGAATTTAAACATACAGTTTTCATGCATTTTTTAGAGGGTATAAGTCATCTTTTTATTATTTTTGCACAAAAAATGGATGAAAAATACTGTACCAAAAAAATGTATGTGTGCATTGATCTTATGCATACAGTGCACTCACTTAGGCCTATTAAGCAGGAGATCTCTGCACAGTCTGTCCGTCTCCTCGTTCCATGACTTACGAAGAGATTCTCCAGTTTCCAGCAGCTGCTTAATGTCATCCTGAAGTCCCGGTATTATCTGAGGGAAGAGATTGATAGAGGTAAAGCTGAAGATACAAAAGAATATCTCCTCTGCAAAAGAAAAAAAAACCTTTTATTTATTATCTATGGGTTCAAAACTAAGACTAAATGGATATTGCATATCATTATTGGCATGTAAAGCTGGACGGGAGGACTCCAGACATTTCTTTCACTGTTCGTATTAAATGTTTGCACCATGATCAATGTTGTCAAACATTTCTTGTCTTAGGGTACCGTCACACAGTGCCATTTTCATCGCTACGACGGCACGATTCGTGACGTTCTAGCGATATCGTTACGATATCGTAGTGTCTGACACGCTACTGCGATCCGGAACCCCGCTGAGAATCGTACGTCGTAGCGGATCGTTTGAAACTTTCTTTCGTCGTCTAGTGTCCCACTGTGGCGGCATGATTGCATCGTGTGACACAGGTTGTATACGATGTGCGCACAGTAACCAACGGCTTCTACATCGCAAATACGTCATGAAATTATCGCTCCAGCGCCGTGTATTGCAACGTGTGACCGCAGTCTACGACGCTGGAGCGATAATCATACGACGCTGCAACGTCACGAATCGTGCCGTCGTAGCGATGAAAATGGCACTGTGTGACAGTACCCTTATGTAGAATGAACCATCGAACTGTAACACTGAGATCAGATGACACCAATTACCATGAGCGGGACAGTCACCTGATGATACGCTTTAATTTCACTCCTCATCTCCTGGTTTTGAAGACACATCCTCTTCACTGACAGAGGTAGAGACTCCAGATTTTGCTGGGAATAACAACAAAAAAGTTACAGAATATTTTCTAGTGTGCAAATCAGGAGCAAATATACTGACCAGACACTGAACAAGAGGGAATTGCTATGAGATCAAGATAAAACATGCTGACCAGACATGGAACAAGCAGAAGTTGCTAGGAAATCAAGAGACAATATGCTGACCAGACACTGAACAAGCAGGAGTTACTAGGAAATCAAGACAAAACATGCTGACCAGACACTGAACAAGAAGGAGTTGCTAGGAAATCAAGATAAAATATACTGAGCAGACACTGAACAAGCAGGAGTTGCTAGGAAATCAAGATAAAATATGCTGAGCAGACACTAAACAAGCAGGAGTTACTAGGAAATCAAGATACAACATGCTGACCAGACACTGAACAAGGAGTTGCTAGGAAATCAAGATAAAATATACTGACCAGACACTGAACAAGCAGGAGTTGCTAGGAAATCAAGATAAAATATACTGAGCAGACACTGAACAAGCAGGAGTTGCTAGGAAATCAAGATAAAATATACTGAGCAGACACTGAACAAGCAGGAGTTACTAGGAAATCAAAAGAAAACATGCTGACCAGACACTGAACAAGGAGTTACTAGGAAATCAAGATAAAACATGCTGACCAGACACTGAACAAGCAAGAGTTGCTAGGAAATCAAGATAAAACATACTGAGCAGATACCGAACAAGCAGGAGTTGCTAGGAAATCAAGATAAAACATGCTGACCAGACACTGAACAAGCAGGAGTTCCTAGGAAATCAAGATAAAATATACTGAGCAGACACTAAACAAGCAGGAGTAACTAGGAAATCAAGATAAAACATGCTGACCAGACACTGAACAAGCAAGAGTTGCTAGGAAATCAAGATAAAATATACTAAGCAGACACTGGACAAGCAGGAGTTGCTAGGAAATCAAGATAAAATATGCTGACCAAATACTGAACAAGCAGGAGTTGCAATAAGATCAAGAAAAAATATACTGAGCAGACACTGAACAAGCAGGGGTTGCTAGGAAATCAAGATAAAACATGCTGACCAGACACTGAACAAGCAGGAGTTGCTAGGAAATCAAGATAAAATATACTGAGCAGACACCGAACAAGCAGGAGTTGCTAGGAAATCAAGATAAAATATGCTGAGCAGACACTAAACAAGCAGGAGTTACTAGGAAATCAAGATACAACATGCTGACCAGACACTGAACAAGGAGTTGCTAGGAAATCAAGATAAAATATACTGACCAGACACTGAACAAGCAGGAGTTGCTAGGAAATCAAGATAAAATATACTGAGCAGACACTGAACAAGCAGGAGTTGCTAGGAAATCAAGATAAAATATACTGAGCAGACACTAAACAAGCAGGAGTTACTAGGAAATCAAAAGAAAACATGCTGACCAGACACTGAACAAGGAGTTACTAGGAAATCAAGATAAAACATGCTGACCAGACACTGAACAAGCAAGAGTTGCTAGGAAATCAAGATAAAACATACTGAGCAGATACCGAACAAGCAGGAGTTGCTAGGAAATCAAGATAAAACATGCTGACCAGACACTGAACAAGCAGGAGTTCCTAGGAAATCAAGATAAAATATACTGAGCAGACACTAAACAAGCAGGAGTAACTAGGAAATCAAGATAAAACATGCTGACCAGACACTGAACAAGCAAGAGTTGCTAGGAAATCAAGATAAAATATACTAAGCAGACACTGGACAAGCAGGAGTTGCTAGGAAATCAAGATAAAATATGCTGACCAAATACTGAACAAGCAGGAGTTGCAATAAGATCAAGAAAAAATATACTGAGCAGACACTGAACAAGCAGGAGTTGCTAGGAAATCAAGATAAAACATGCTGACCAGACACTGAACAAGCAGGAGTTGCTAGGAAATCAAGATAAAATATACTGAGCAGACACCGAACAAGCAGGAGTTGCTAAGAAACCAAGCTAAAATATACTGAGCAGACACTAAACAAGCAGGAGTTGCTAGGAAATCAAGATAAAATATACTAAGCAGACACTGAACATGCAGGAGTTGCTAGGAAATCAAGATAAAATATACTGATCAGACACTAAACAAGTAGGAGTTGCTAGGAAATCAAGATAAAACATGCTGACCAGACACTGAACAAGCAGGAGTTGCTAGGAAATCAAGATAAAATATACTGAGCAGACACTGAACAAGCAGGAGTTGCTAGGAAATCAAGATAAAATATACTGAGCAGACACCGAACAAGCAGGAGTTGCTAGGAAATCAAGATAAAATATACTGAGCAGACACTGAACAAGCAGGAGTTGCTAGGAAATCAAGATAAAACATGCTGACCAGACACTGAACAAGAAGGAGTTGCTAGGAAATCAAGATAAAATATACTGAGCAGACACTGAACAAGCAGGAGTTACTAGGAAATCAAGATAAAACATGCTGACCAGACACTGAACAAGCAAGAGTTGCTAGGAAATCAGGATAAAATATACTGAGCAGACACTAAACAAGCAGGAGTTACTAGGAAATCAAGATAAAATATGCTGAGCAGACACTAAACAAGCAGGAGTTACTCGGAAATCAAGAGAAAACATGCTGACCAGACACTGAACAAGGAGTTGCTAGGAAATCAAGATAAAACATACTGAGCAGATACCGAACAAGCAGGATTTGCCAGGAAATCAAGATAAAACATGCTGACCAGACACTGAACAAGCAAGAGTTGCTAGGAAATCAAGATAAAATATGCTGACCAAATACTGAACAAGCAGGAGTTGCAATAAGATCAAGAAAAAATATACTGAGCAGACACTGAACAAGCAGGAGTTGCTAGGAAATCAAGATAAAATATACTGAGCAGACACCGAACAAGCAGGAGTTGCTAAGAAACCAAGCTAAAATATACTGAGCAGACACTAAACAAGCAGGAGTTGCTAGGAAATCAAGATAAAATATACTAAGCAGACACTGAACATGCAGGAGTTGCTAGGAAATCAAGATAAAATATACTGATCAGACACTAAACAAGTAGGAGTTGCTAGGAAATCAAGATAAAACATGCTGACCAGACACTGAACAAGCAGGAGTTGCTAGGAAATCAAGATAAAATATACTGAGCAGACACCGAACAAGCAGGAGTTGCTAAGAAACCAAGCTAAAATATACTGAGCAGACACTAAACAAGCAGGAGTTGCTAGGAAATCAAGATAAAATATACTAAGCAGACACTGAACATGCAGGAGTTGCTAGGAAATCAAGATAAAATATACTGATCAGACACTAAACAAGTAGGAGTTGCTAGGAAATCAAGATAAAACATGCTGACCAGACACTGAACAAGCAGGAGTTGCTAGGAAATCAAGATAAAATATACTGAGCAGACACTGAACAAGCAGGAGTTGCTAGGAAATCAAGATAAAATATACTGAGCAGACACTGAACAAGCAGGAGTTGCTAGGAAATCAAGATAAAACATGCTGACCAGACACTGAACAAGCAGGAGTTGCTAGGAAATCAAGATAAAATATACTGAGCAGACACTGAACAAGCAGGAGTTGCTAGGAAATCAAGATAAAATATACTGAGCAGACACTGAACAAGCAGGAGTTGCTAGGAAATCAAGATAAAACATGCTGACCAGACACTGAACAAGAAGGAGTTGCTAGGAAATCAAGATAAAATATACTGAGCAGACACCGAACAAGCAGGAGTTGCTAGGAAATCAAGATAAAATATACTGAGCAGACACTGAACAAGCAGGAGTTGCTAGGAAATCAAGATAAAATATACTGATCAGACACTGAACATGCAGGAGTTGCTAGGAAACCAAGATAAAATATACTGAGCAGACACTGAACAAGCAGGAGTTGCTAGGAAATCAAGATAAAATATACTGATCAGACACTGAACATGCAGGAGTTGCTAGGAAACCAAGCTAAAATATACTGAGCAGACACTGAACAAGCAGGAGTTGCTAGGAAATCAAGATAAAACATGCTGACCAGACACTGAACAAGCAGCTACTATAATAATAATAATAATAATAATTTTATTTATATAGCGCCAACATATTCCGCAGCGCTTTACAAATTGATAAGTCTTATAGGGTTTGTCTACCCCCTAATAAAATTTTTTATATATATATATATATATATATATACTAGACTGTGGCCCGATTCTAACGCATCGGGTATTCTAGAATATGCATGTCCCCGTAGTATATGGACAATGATGATTCCAGAATTCGCGGCAGACTGTGCCCGTCGCTGATTGGTCGAGGCAACCTTTATGACATCATCGTCGCCATGGCAACCATTATGACATCTACGTCGATACTGTGCCCGTCGCTGATTGGTCGAGGCCTGGCGGCCTCGACCAATCAGAGACTTGGGATTTCCATTGTGACATCATCGTCGCCATGCTGTGCCCGTCGCTGATTGGTCGAGGCCTGGCGGCCTCGACCAATCAGAGACGCGGGATTTCCAGGACAGACAGACAGACAGACAGACAGACAGAAAGACAGACAGACAGACAGACAGACAGAAAGACAGACAGACAGACAGACAGACAGACGGAAAAACCCTTAGACAATTATATATATAGATATATATATATATATATATATATATAGATGAAAAAAAAAGAAAGACAGCACAAAAATATAGAAAAAAAAGGGCTTTAATGCCTGAACGGCGTGGCGACGTTTCGGATATCTTTATCCTTTTTCAAGCTTGAAAAAGGATAAAGATATCCGAAACGTCGCCACGCCGTTCAGGCATTAAAGCCCTTTTTTCTATATTTTTGTGCTGTCTTTCTTTTTTTTTTCATCTATTACCGGAGACCATTTTAACAGTGATTGGGAAGGCGCTGCACTACAATTTGGTAATATAAGATGCTGTTCCAATTTTGATCTATATATATATATATATATATATATATATATATATAAATAATGTGTATATTCACTTACCCATGCCGCCTCGCACCTCTCCTAGCGCTGCCCTGCTCCCTGCCAGTTTCTTTTTATCTTTTTCTATCCATATAGACGTGTGACTTAGTCACCGTTGAGGTTGGTGGTTGCAGCGGTCACGTGGTCATCTTCACTGACAGAAGAAGTACAGATTCAGGCCAGGTACCTGAGCAATGCTAGGAGAAGTGCGGCAGCGTTGTATTTATATGTTGTGTCGTCCACTAGACTTACCCTTGTCTGAGCGTGACACCTGAATTCAGGAGAATTATGAGTGCAGCTCAGGATGCAATCAAAGAATAATACGTGATGTAACCCAAGATCAGAACAGGAAAAGTCATTGAAAGTGTTTGTAAAGTTATACTCAACAATATAGAAAGATTATATTGAGACGCAAACTGTCAAATCCCATCTGCAAAATGGTAAATATTTAATAAGAACCCATCACTGAGTGGTGTCCAGCAATACAAAGCTTGGGGTCACCTTATTTTCTCTATTATTTCCCCACACACCTTCACTGCTTGGCGGAGAGGATTTCCCGTATAATGGCCATGTAGGATTACCTATATGTCACATTACTGGCTGAGAAGCTACACATGAGCAGACACTATATAGCAATTTAGGAGAAGTGATGACCTCCCTCCGGCCTAGAGTAGAGGCGCTGTATTTACTTCTGTATGCACAGCTCCATTCGGAGGTATATTTGTAGTATCATATAGTGATAATCATGTAATAGATCACAATGAAATGCCCATAACTGGTGAACCGCTATCATGTATGGAAATAGTTCTAATAATGTGTATGTGTTTTCATGTATTCACCTCCCATGTATCTATGTATATAGCTGAGAAATTGTCATCTTCTGCAATCTCGCCCCTATGGGGTGTCAGTTTGTATTGCAGTGCAAAAGGCAATGGCGTATCAGTGAGCGGCGGTAAACTTTACTGACCAATTGAGAGAAATGATTTGGCTCCTTTTTTGGAGTCTTTCTGGAAGATTTACACAAGGGAAGAATGCAGCTTAAAGAACAGACTCAGCACGGACCCAGCATGGTGCATGCCAGACATAGCTCCAGGAACAGAGGAAAACCCCTGATATCAGCAGCGACAACAGAGTCTTTCCTGTCGTGTTGGGAACTCCAGTGCTTTTCTAGAAATCCATCACCGAACCCCCGATATTTAGGAATCAAACACGACACATACTATCATAGTGATTATACTGCCTATACAACGCTAGGATCCGTCCATATCCCCCTTAATCAAGAGATGTGTCAAGCTGCATTGATGTAGGAATATATGTATATGAAGTAGATATAATGTCTACACACCCCTGGTCACACATACCACAAAGAATCATTTCACAACTTAAAATGTCATCCATCTGTACAAATCCATTGAGAAACAAACTGAAATCATTTTGAGGGGTAACCTAAAAATAACAAAAGTAAAATAAAGATGTGGCATAAATGTGAACACCCGCTTATAATTAGGGATATGGATGTGTTCAGAATTAGCCATTAACATTTATACTTGTGTTACATGGTGGTCAGTACACAGTGTCCATCACTTTTGCTAGGGAAAATTTTCTAACATTTTCTTAGTTGCATTTTACATCAAAGCCATGGTCCATAAACAGCTTACAACACAGCAAAGAGATCTAATTGATTAAAGTTATCAGTCAGGAGAAAGGTACAAAACTTTTCCAAAGCAATAGATTTACCATGGAGCACTGTGAAGACGGTCATCAAAAAGTGGCTTAGGTTTGGCACTACAGTGATATTACCTAGACTGGACACCCCTCAAAAACTATTGCAAACACAAGAAGAAAATTGGTCCAGCAGGCTGCCAAGAGGCCTACAGCAACAATACAGGAGCTGCAGGAATTTCTGATAAAGTACTGGTTGTTTACTGAATGTGACAACAACCTCCAATATTCTTTATATGTCTTGTCTGCAGGGTAAGGTGGCAAGATGTTAGAGTTTTTGTTTACAAAGAAAAACATCCAAGCCCAGAAATGTTATCACTCACCTCTACTACACCCTTGAGAATACCGTCCTTCACTTTCTGATGACTTTCCAACAACTTTTCAATCTCTGTCTGAGCCAGCGCAGTCACATCAGCCGCCTGATCCTGGTGAAGGACATGAAAGCCAGAAGTCAGAAAGGACAAATGCTTAAAGGAGAAAACAATCCATAATGGGTGACATTATTATTAATTATTATAGCGCCATTTATTCCATGGCGCTTTACATGTGAGGAGGGGTATACATAATAAAAACAAGTACAATAATCTTAAACAATACAGGTCAGAACTGGTACAGGAGGAGAGAGGACCCTGCCCGCGAGGGCTCACAATCTACAAGGGATGGGTGAGGATACAGTAGGTGAGGGTAGAGCTGGTCATGCAGCGGTTTGGTCGATCGGTGGTTACTGCAGGTTGTAGGCTTGTCGGAAGAGGTGGGTCTTCAGGTTCTTTTTGAAGGTTTCGATGGTAGGCGAGAGTCTGATGTGTTGTGGTAGAGGGTTCCAGAGTAGAGGGGAAGCACGGGAGAAGTCTTGTATGCAATTGTGGGAAGAGGAGATAAGAGGGGCATAGAGAAGGAGATCTTGTGAGGATCGGAGGTTGCGTGGAGGAAAGTACCGGGAGACGAGGTCACAGATGTATGGAGGAGACAGGTTGTGGATGGCTTTGTATGTCATGGTTAGGGTTTTGTACGGGAGTCTCTGGGTAATGGGGAGCCAGTGAAGGGATTGACAAAGGGGAGAGGCCGGGGAATAGCAGGGGGACAGGTGGATTAGTCGGGCAGCTGAGTTTAGAATAGATTGGAGGGGTGCAAGAGTGTTAGAGAGGAGGCCACAGAGCAGGAGGTTACAGTAGTCGAGGTGGGAGATGATGAGGGCATGGAATAGGGTTTTAAGAAACCTTATCCATATGCTGTGGACACTCCAATGGCAAGGTTTGCTTTCATTTTCTTTGTATCCTAGCCTATAGTAACAAGGTGTCAATGACTGACTGCAGCGTTCGCATGTGACCATAAGTAATCATCTATCTGAGAGCATTTAGTATTTGTTTGTGAAGTTAGAATCCCCCATTATATGTGCAGTGGTCTGTTCCACTGATGCATCACTGCAGAGCAGACCGATGCACATAGAGTAAGGGGGGGGGGGGTTGACTACAGTAAAAATCACATGGTGAGGTTGGATAGCTGAACATTAAATCTAATGCTTCTCACCTGATGCAGATCACATAACAGACGTATCTGTCTCTCCAGCTCTGCAGCCTGAAGGGTTTTCATTGAATGGCCCCGGTCTCGGTAATCTCGCAGTTGTTGAAGATCTTTCTGGGCTTCTTGAATCTTTTCTTCACAGTTCTGCAGCTGACGACGCACTACTGAAATTGACAGATTTCATTCTTTAAGGCTACTTTTATACTGTTTTTGTCAGCCTTTTATTACTGATAAAAAAAAGTGAATGCCGTGTTGTTTTTTTTTAATCCTATGAGTAAGTTTATAGAAAGACACCTAGGAAAAAAGTCCTACATACATGTTGGATCTATACAACTAGAAATGCACAAATACAACATTTTCCTATTAATGACTTGGCAATAAATGGTGTGGCAAGAAAGCGTTGGAAAGAATGGAAGGAAAAAATGCTGCCTGTAATGGCATTGCAAAAAAATAATCACATTATTACTATTGGTGTAAAGTGCGAATGGAAAGAAGACAGAAAATAAGTAGTGTCACTTTAAGAACATCTGGATGTGCAGTTAAATGTTGAAGAATAGACATTAAAGGGTTATTCCCAAATTATTCCATATCCTCAGGATAGAGAATAACTTGCTGATCGCTGGGTGTCCGACTTCGGGGACCCCTAGAGATTCTGAGAGCTACGAGAGCGTGGTACTGCAGGTCCCTGCTGAATGGAGCAGAGGTGTGTATGCTCAGTCTCTGCTCTATTAAAGGGAATCTGTCAGCAGGTTTTTGCTATGTAAGCTGAAGACAGCATGAGGTAGGGGTTAAAACGCAGATTTCAGCAATGCCTCTCTTATCAAGCTTAGAGCTTTTGTTTGCTTACAATGATTGTTTTAGCACCAGGAGCTTACCATTACTGACTACCAGCTAGCTGTTCCAACACACCCCCTCCTGTGATAAGCAGCTCACTGTCTATGTACATTGTATATACAGAGCTTGGTGTTGGCGGGGGCAGCTTTCTCAGCTCTGCTGCATGCTAAATCTAAAAGCTCTGATTGTGTCAGAACGGCTGCACCCAATAATGTAAGTGATACATCGTTGGATTCATCTTCTCTTTGCCTACATCAGGCTGCTCTCAGATTAGATAATCAATATCAACCAAACAGAAAAAACATATGACACCAAATGTCATACTGATGGTAGTAGGACCAAATAAACGGACACTCTGTTTAAACCTTCAACCTACAAGAGCCATAGAGTACAAAAGTCCCAATATAAAAAGTATCAAATTTTTATTACACCAAATTAACGTATTCCTCAACCAAGAATCTGCAAAAACCCTAGTCCATGCCCTCATCATCTCTCGCCTTGACTACTGCAACCTCCTGTTCTGTGGCCTCCCCTCAAACACTCTCGCACCCCTCCAATCTATTCTAAACTCTGCTGCCTGACTAATCCACCTGTCCCCCCGCTATTCCCCGGCCTCTCCCCTCTGTCAATCCCTTCACTGGCTCCCCATTGCCCAGAGACTCCAGTACAAAACCCTAACCATGACGTACAAAGCCATCCACAACCTGTCTCCTCCTTACATCTGTGATCTCATCTCCCGGTACTTTCCTACACGCAACCTCCGATCCTCACAAGATCTCCTTCTCTACTCCCCTCTTATCTCCTCTTCCCATAATCGTATACAAGATTTCTCTCACGTATCACCCCTACTCTGGAACCCTCTACCACAACACATCAGACTCTCGCCCACCATCGAAACCTTCAAAAAGAATCTGAAGACCCACCTCTTCCGACAAGCCTACAACCTGCAGTAACCACCGATCGACCAAACCGCTGCATGACCAGCTCTACCCTCACCTACTGTATCCTCACCCATCCCTTGTAGATTGTGAGCCTTCGCGGGCAGGGTCCTCTCTCCTACTGTACCTATTATGACTTGTATTGTTCAAGATTATTGTACTTGTTTTTATTATGTATACCCCTCCTCACTTGTAAAGCGCCATGGAATAAATGGCGCTATAACAATAAATAATAATAATAATTAACGTAACAATAATAGACATTAAGTCACAAAAAGGCATAAGACAGGTGGCGCACAGTGTCAAAAAGAAACCGTTGTGCGGTTCCACACATATAAATAACAGGCACGGGATAGATCAACAAATCTTGCCAACATCAGTGTCAGTATAACATTAATTAGAGATGGGCCTCCTTGTATAGAGATTCACTAGTTAAAATATACATATAATACAAAAAGAGTTGCTATGCCCAATCAATTAGTCATACAGGTAAGCAAGACGTTAATGTTAAGACACTGTCTCACAAATCCATTGTGCAACAAAAGTCAATTGCATAAAACATACATATCAATTTACAGAAAATAATCTCACCCATAGTAGCCTGTGTGTGGTCACGCCTAACAATGGATGACAGCCCCAACGCGCGTTTCGCGTGTAGGTATAAAATGGACCAGGTCCAACTCTTAAAATATATAATAAATTGGCCACTGTAGTTCAGTGCAGGATAAGGATGTGTTCTAAATTTTTCCATAAGAGTTTGGCAAAGTGATGAAATGTCCTATAAATATCTGTTCTGTTCCTGATCTAAGGATCTGGGCTTTTAGTTGAGATGAATCTGTGCTGCACTTTATGTACAATCTCAGTAGTGACCAGTGCTGTGGAGATGAATCTGTGCTGCACTTTATGTACATGCTCAGTATTGACCAGTGCTGTGGAGATGAATCTGTGCTGCATTTTATGTACATGCTTTGTAGTGACCGGTGCCGTGGAGATGAATCTGTGCTGCACTTTATGTACATGCTTTGTAGTGACCGGTGCTGTGGAGATGAATCTCTGCTGCACTTTATGTACATGCTCAGTAGTGACCAGTGCTGTGGGGATGAATCTGTGCTGCACTTTATGTACATGCTCAGTAGTGACCAGTGCTGTGGAGATGAATCTGTGCTGCACTTTATGTACATGCTCAGTAGTGATTAATGCTGTGGAGATGAATCTGTGCTGCACTTTATGTACATTCTCAGTAGTGACCAGTGCTCAGGAGATGAATCTATGCTGCACTTTATGTACATGCTCAGTAGTGACTGGTGCTGTGGAGATGAATCTGTGCTGCACTTTATGTACATTCTCAGTAGTGACCATTGCTGTGCAGTCAGGAGTCAGGGGAATTATGGAATCGGAGGTTTGCCTTACTGACACCACAGCCCTGGTTGCAGTGCCACATTCCAGTGGTTTCAGAGCCCCAATTTTGGGTTAGTTGGGGGTCCTAGTGATTGGGCCCCCAGCAATCAGCAGGTTATCTCCTATCCCATATTTGACAGCTGCTTCAACTCTGTGGATACAGCCACTCACGAGCAGCTACATATGACCATACCTCTAGTAGTGAACACTCTACATTTACTGAGTGCAGTGAATTCTTCCTTGAACAAACACTGTGTTGCGGAGCTGAAATCCTCCATTTTACAAAGGCTCATGTTACTGTGTTTACAGCTGTTAGGGAATGAGCTCAGTTTAGGTTTTTGAGAAAGGTTTACAGTTTACAGATGGCTGCCAAGTGCTGATTCCTTGAGAGGTCCTGAGCTGTAATAACAACAGTCCTGGTAGGTGGCGAACACTCATCTCAATGACCTGCCACAGTCACAGCACTCCGATAACAGGGGCTCGTTTAATGGGCACTTACAAATCAAGGAATTCGGTCATGGCTATGTGTTTCTTAGTCACAGGTCGGGGTCACACTTGCGAGTTCAATGCGAGAAACTCGCGCAAGTCTCTTGCATCAATACCCGGCACTACCGCCGGCACTCGGGACCAGAGCGTGCGGCTGCATAGAAATACATGCAGCCACACGCTCCGGTCCGAGTGCCGGCGGCAGTGTCAGGTATTGATGCGCGAGTTTCTTACAGATGGACATTTTAGATGCTTTCAAACTTCTGTTTTAACCTCTTAATAACACAGCTTTTTTTGGCACCACTTTGAACTACATATACTGTATTGAATAATATGTAACCTCACTTTTTATGCTTTCTTTTTTATCATTTTATTAAGATCCATAACTTTTAAAATCTTTTTCTGTCAACATAATCATGTGAGAACTTTATTATTGCAGGATAAATTTGTAGATTTGAATGACACCATTCACTTTATCACATGATGTAGAGAAAAATGGGAAAAAATTCAAAGTGGGGTGGAATTGAAAGAAAATCCAAGAAATTCCACATTTTGTTTTTATGATATTCAATTTTTTTCATCATTTTGTAACCCTTTGGGACTTGAACGTGTGATCACCTAAACAATGCACTGTAATACTGAAATGTATTGTGGTTATCAACAATGAAGCCCAGCCACAGGCTTGTCATCATAGTTATACAGACATGGCAGACACGGTAGCCTTCAGAAGTCCCCTGTGCTGCAATGACTACCAATCAGCTCATGCGACTGAGTCACGGGAAAAAGAGAGCGATGGGTGTCCAAAACAATCCCTTGTTCCTAACCCCTAAAATGCCGATGTCACAATTAACAACAGCACCAAAAAGAATGTGATCGGAGCTAGCAAGAAGTAACTCTTGGGTAAGGCTGTATAACACAGCTGGCACCTGTACTGTACAGAGCACGCTCAGCTATAGTCCCTATAGTGAGTGAGCACAACCATTGTACATACTCAATGGAAGTTATTGAGGGGTTAATCCATTTTTAATTTTTTGTGCTGCGGGAAGGGGTAAAGTTTTTGTTATCTTTTACCACTTTTGCATAACTAAAAAAAAGTAAATATATATATTTTTTTAAAGAAAATATCAGATTTTTTTGTCCATACATTAATTTTAATTAGTCCCGCTAATCCTCCTTTGATTCCTTTTATATTGTAGTTCATTTATCTGTCAGCATTATAGACCCGGAGGCCATTATTATGCCCGTGGCTGCCATGGTAATCTATCAGCATCCGGCATTCACATAACATTGTCTAACAATGGGCTAAAAGATGAAGTCGTCTCGCTGTGTAAAACCACATAAGTGCAGCGATCAGCACGTAATAGGGTAAAACCTCCATAACCAGGGTATGTTACATGGGTTCTCATCTTGACCATCTGCTGCCCTCGCAGGTAAGTGACTTTTAAACCTTTTGACCTTTTCTAGTAATCCAGCACTTATCAGATCTCAGTGTTGACAGATAAAGGATTTTTTTCCTGTATATTTATTGCTATTTATATTGAAAATACAGGACTTAGCGGACCCTCACCATTCACACGTTCCTTGCTCATTTCCCTGGTTATCTCCAGATCCCGTTGAGACTCTCGAGTTTGATGTTCTGTCCATATCTGTACTGCGTGGACATTACTCTAAAGGGAGATAAAGAAACCATATTTAGGCTTAGGCTAGTTTCACACTAGCGTTAACTGCATTACGTCGCAAATCCGTTTTTTTGCCGAAAAAACGGATGCGTCAAAAAAGTGAAAAACGGTGACAAACGTATGCCACGCATCCAGCATTTCGACGGATCCGTCGCAAATCCGCTAAACGTTTCCGTCGAAAATACTGGATGCGTTGCATACGTTGCATCCGTTTTTACCATCCGTTGCATCCGTTTTTACGACGGATCCGTTTTTAAAATGGGAGGCTCCCAAATTTGATTGGCTACTGGAAAATATGGAAAACTATATAATTACTGTTTTTACAGCCCATCTTTGAGGGTTTTAGTTTTGTGGCAGCGATGGAAGGTGTTCTTGTGAGGATTGCACTTAAATACGTGGCACTTAAATACGTGGCACTTATATACGTGGCACTTAAATACGTGGCACTTAAATACGTGGCACTGAAATACGTGGCACTGAAATACGTGGCACTTAAATACGTGGCACTTATATACGTGGCACTTATATACGTGGCACTTAAATACGTGGCACTTAAATACGTGGCACTGAAATACGTGGCACTGAAATACGTGGCACTTAAATACGTGGCACTTATATACGTGGCACTTAAATACGTGGCACTTAAATACGTGCCACGTATATAAGTGCCACGTATTTCAGTGCCACATATTTCAGTGCCACGTATTTCAGTGCCACGTATATAAGTGCCACGTATTTAAGTGCCACGTATTTAAGTGCCACGTATTTAAGTGCCACGTATTTCAGTGCCACGTATTTCAGTGCCACGTATCACGTATTTAAGTGCCACGTATTTAAGTGCCACGTATTTAAGTGCCACGTATATAAGTGCAACGTATTTAAGTGCCACGTATTTCAGTGCCACGTATCACGTATTTAAGTGCCACGTATTTAAGTGCCACGTATTTAAGTGCCACGTATATAAGTGCCACGTATATAAGTGCCACGTATATAAGTGCCACGTATTTCAGTGCCACGTATTTCAGTGCCACGTATCACGTATTTAAGTGCCACGTATATACGTGGCCATATATGTGGGGTTGAAGGCCCAGGCCAGGTTTATATAGATTTGGGGGTGTCTGGCCATTTGGCAACAAAATCCAGCTTCTGAGCATGCTCAGTGTAAAAAAACGTATTGCAGCGCTGCATTGCGTCGTACGACGTGTCCCGACGCATCCGTCGCTCATAGGCTTCCATTGTAGCCAACGACGCATGCCGCAGGATGCGTCGCGACACGTTTTTTAGGCGGAGACAAAAAACGCTACAAGCAACGTTTTTTGCCGACGACGTATCGCCAAATTTCGACGCATCCGTCGTAAAACGTACACGACGTATGTCAATCCGTCGCAATACGTCGCCAATACAAGTCTATGGGGAAAAAACGCATCCAGCAAAAACTTTTGCTGGATGCGTTTTTTCGGAAAAAAGACGTTTTGAGACGTAATGCAGTTAACGCTAGTGTGAAAGTAGCCTTAGGCCCTATTTACACATGTAGTGCAGCGGTATCCGCACTGTGCAGTGATGATGCAGTGACCTAGCAAAGTTCAAAGCAAAATGTCTCGTTAATGTTCAACTCACAAAAAAAAAGCAGATGATATCCTCCGGATCGCAGCTGGGAACCATACCCTCTAGAATGCAGCCAATGAACATACCAGTCCACTTCCGAGACTAGTTGCTGTGGGCGACTGCACCGCTGTGCATGCTGTGGGTGCCAGGCCTTTCCGCTCCCTTGGCTGTTTAGTTCCGCTTGCCTGTGTTGCCTCTCACAAGTCAAGCTCTGCAGAGCCTTCTGGTCTGCACTCTAGCAAACACCAAACTGACACTGATTCTGAACCTGACACACCCAAACCCTTTACTGCAGGTCTTTTAACTCGACTCTGTGGCCTTCAGCCACATGGAAAACCCGGGCCAGGAATGAAATGGACTGCACCACTACCATCCTGTAGTCCGTTTAAAAAATAAAAGCCCAGCAGGTTTTCTAAAATCTGCCTTGGACAAACAGTTTGCCCAAGATTAACACTTCCTTTTATTCCACATTGCAACCACAGCTACGCCTGTGACTGCAATGCACTCCCATCACCTCAATACCCCTCTGTGCGCATCCTGGGTGGAACACACAGCGACCCCCACATGTAACACCGGTCACTGCCTCACACACAGAAGATATTTATCTTGTTTCTTCAATAATATAGGGGCTGCAAAGCCCCCACGCAAAAGCAAAATAATGCTCAATGTACAGCTCAAGACGTAGTGATAATGCTAAAAAAAAAGCAGCTCTCACACTCACCCCTGCCCTGTTATACTGCTGAAGGTGTTGGGTGGCGCTCTTCATAGCCTCATCTTCGATCGCTATGATTCGTCTCATCATGGAGGCATTCTCCTCTTCTAGGCGCTTGCACTGGGAATTCAGGCTAGGCAACGATTGTGTAGTATATGTCTGGAATTGGAAGTGAAATACTGATATAGACATTTAGAGAAAGGCAATAAACCTGCACACTGGTATAGTGTTAGGGTATGCGCAAACGCTGCGGATTTTGCTGCGGATTCGCAGCAGTATTCCATGAGTTTACAGTACCATGTAAACCTATGGAAAACAAAATCCGCAGTGCACATGCTGAGGAAAAAAACGCGCGGAAATGTAGCGTTGTTTATTCCACAGCATGTTCATTCTTTGTGCGGATTCCGCAGCGGTTTACACCTGCTCCATAATAGGAATCTGCAGGTGTAAAACCGCAGGTGGAATACGCACAAAATCCGCGGTAAATCCGCACACCTTTCCGCAGCGTGTGCACATACCCTCAAGGTACGTCCCCACAGAGCAAAAGCTGCGGAGACGGCGTACAGGTCACAGCAGTTTTCAGATTGATTGCTGAGAATTGATTTTCCATGGCTGCGCAGTTGTGTGTAACCTAGCGGACATTAGCAATCATTTTATATCAATCAGTGGTGAGGTTTTTGGATGCATTGCAGCTAAGCCTTGGCCATCCCATTTCCATTCCTTAGGATTGTATCCGCACCCTGAAGCCCTTATTAGACCAATTATTTGATGATACATTGCAGATGCAGCCAGATATCAACTCCTTTATTATTTTATATTCTAACAGAAGATCTCCACCTCAATGTGTAGGAAATATGATGGAAATAAGACCTATCACACACAATAATGACTAATTATTAGAGTTAAGCAAAATCATTTTCAAGACTAAAGCACCTCGCATGTCTTTTGTCATGACATTGCAATAGCCTAGTAATCACAAGAAGCACTCAGGATGCCGATACTCAAGTGGCGGCCAAGGAAGTTTGCATTGCTCTAGTCCCAGGGTCCTGAATAGCTTTTTGTTGCCATTTAGTGATTACCTTACACCTGTATGTGATAGAGAGAATATTTTCTGTTGTTCTGCTGCCCCCTAGTGGCTGACATCCATACTGCATGCACAAAGGCAAAAGGGCTGATATTGGGTACACGTAAGGGAGTTGTTAGAAAGAAGAGTAGAGGAGCCACTGCTCTATACATAACAGACAGATAGATGGACACATCATACCAGCAAAACGGGGACACCTTTTTTCAGTCTGTTTTTGGCCGTAACACAATTCTTGTTGAGCTGATAGTCTGCCGTCTTTTGTTGGGCGGTCACTTTTGTAGGACCCTTAGCACCTGTGTGGAGTAAATGTATTGGAACACATGTCTTAATAATTGATTTCAGGCTTTTGGCTGTGCACCATCGCCCCTGCTGTATGACATCCGGCTCCTCACTTTGTCCTCGGTCATTACTAATATTTATGGCAGAATGGCTGGTGGTACAGAGCTACCTGATACCAGTCTGGTCCTGTACTATGTGTAACACGTCAGCTCATGACATTTCTTCCCTCCTAAATATTCCCCCATCACCTGTGAGTGATATTACTGAGAAGTGGTAGGAACCTCAACAATGCAGTTAGGCTACGTTCACATTTGCGTTGTGCGCCGCAGCGTCGGCAACGCAACGCACAACGCAAACAAAAACGCAGCAAAACGCATGCACAACGCTGCGTTTTGCGATGCATGCGTCCTTTTTTAGGTTGATTTTGGACGCAGCAAAAATGCAACTTCCTGCGTCCTCTGCGCCTGGACGCGTGCGCCGCAGTGACGCATGCGTCGCAAAACGCAAGTGCAACGCATGTCCGTGTGCCCCCATGTTAAATATAGGGGCGCATGACGCATGCGGCGACGCTGCGGCGCAGACCGCAAATGTGAACGTAGACTTACAGAGTGGAGTCACCGAGTGCTGAGGAGCAGAAAAGTCACCAACGCTCTGCAGACTCCATAACCACAGAGTCCAGACCTCCTCTTGTATCAACATCAGCACAAAAACTGTGCCCCCCGCCATGAGCTTCGTGTGCAGCCTTACATCACCAAGCACAATGCTGAGCATCGGATGGAGTGGTGTAAAGCAGCCGCCACCAGACTCTGTAGCAGTGGAACCATGTTATAAGGAGTGACGGATCACACTTCTCTATCTGGCATCTGATGGACAAGTCTGGGTTTGGTGAGTGTACGATAACGTTGCCTGCCTGCATAATGTCAGCTGCAAATTTGCTGGTGGAGGGGTAATGCTATGGGCTTTACTTTCAGGGCTCGGTGTAGGCCCCTTAGTTTTAGTGAAGGGAAATATTACTTCATCTGCACCCAAGACATTTTAGATAATTGTATGCCTCCATCTTGGTGAGAACGCTCTGCTATCTTCCCCATGACCATGCCCAGTGCACAAGCTCCATAAAGGCATGGTTGGGGGAGTTTGGTGTAGAAGAACACGACTGGCTGCACAAAGTCCTGACCTCAAAACCATCCAACACCTTTGGGATGAACTAGAATGGAGATAATGATCCCGGCCTTTCCTCCACCATCAAGGTCTGACCTCACAAATGCTCTTCTGGATGAAAGGACAAAAATTCCCAAAATCTTGCAGAAGGCCTTTCCAGAAGAGATCCTACAGAGACAATCCCATCCACTTGTGTGACCGAGATCAGCACTTGTCTTATGATATTGCTGAGTGCAAGGGTTACATAGAAGCACTATAGTATCCAGATAGCCCAGTATGATCTGTAATATTACCTGTGGCGTGATTGGGGAGAGGGACATTGTGGAAGGTTGCGTTCTTTGAACAGTCCGCACAGTGATGTCCCCTTGCCATCAGCCGCTGAGACATGCTGTGATCCTGAAGATAAAGAATCATACACTGGATCATTCAGTACATGGGATCACATCCAATAACCCTGACTACCAACTAAAGATTATATTTTTATATCCCTGTCTGCTAAACAGTTTATAGGCAGCTGAGGACTGAGGGAGTTGTAGTCTGATAAGAGGAAACGTTTGGCTGAAGTTCTAGGCAGTCGCCCATCAGACATAAGAGAAGCTGACACATCAGTGCTTTGCAGATCTGCAATGTTACATAACTCCATGTTCCCCTCTGCCCGAAGGCTGGCGATATGTAATGTGTCCTTGTGGTGAGGTGCCCCATCCAGTGGATACTTGTGGTATTACATCACTGTCAATCTCCGTGTGTCTCAGGCGGTCAAGACAAGAAATTTGATTTCAATTTGTTCACAAAGATCATTCTGTCATCATGGGGGAGACGTATGGAACTGTCTAAAGGAAAATATATATATATTATTGCCCATAGTAACCAATCACAGCCTTCATTTTGCATTCGGCTCTGCAATTGGTTGCTGTTGGCAACAAAGACAATTCTATGTCACTAAGACCATCTCTGGGGGTGTTATATCTGAAGAAATGGGTCAGAGGAATCAACTATGTTTCCAGGAGGCTGTGGTGGTTAATGGATGCTAAATAAAGAACTATACTTCAATTAACTTTCTGGATGTTGGATATTTAATCCTGCACTACAGCTCAACCGTGTGTGCACAGCGTCTCCGAGGGTAGCCCCATCAGTCAGACTGTCTCTAGTGTTAGCTATGTCAGTCAGACTGTCTCTAGAGGATAGCTATGTCAGTCAGACTGTCTCTAGAGGATAGCTATGTCAGTCAGACTGTATATAGGGGTAAATATCAGACTGTCTCTGGGGTAGATCTGCCAGTTAGACTGTCTCTAGTGTTAGCTATGTCAGTCATACTGTATAAAGGGGTAAATATCAGACTGTCTCTAGTGGTAGATATGTCAGTCTGACTGTCTCTAGGGGTGAATATCAGACTGTCTCTGGGGAAATATGTCAGTCAGATTGCCTTTATTGGTAGATATGTCAGTCACACTGTCTCTAGTTGATAGCTATGTCAGTCTGACTGTCTATAGGGGTAAATGTCAGACTCTATCTGGGGATAGATACAGTGGGGGAAATAAGTATTTGAACCCTTGCTGATTTTGTACGTTTGCCCACTGACAAAGACATGAACAGTCTATAATTTTAAGGGTAGGTTAATTTTAACATTGGGTTAGAATATCAAAAATAAAATCCAGAAAATCACATTATATACATTTATTTGCATTTTGCAGTGAGAAATAAGTATTTGATCCCCTAACAACCATTAAGTGTTCTGGCTCCTACAGACCAGTTAGGCTATGTGCACACGTTGCGGAAATTGCTGCGGATCTGCAGTTGCGGGTCCGCCGCAGTTTCCCATGAGTTTACAGTACAATGTACCGTATTTTCCGGCGTATAAGACGACTGGGCGTATAAGACGACCCCCCAACTTTACCAGTTAAAAAATAAAATCTTCTTAAAAGTTGGGGGTCTTCTTATACACCGTATGTCGTCTTATAGGGCCGGTGAATATGTGCCTTTTGGGGGGGGGGGGGGGGAGTGATCCTGATGAGGACGAGGGGGCGTCTCACAGGAAAGTGAGTATCCCCCATTACCTTATCATAGCGATGCAGCGTGGGGTCTCTGTGCTGGGAGCGGTGGCTGCTGTGCTGTGGCGGCTCCTCTTCTGCAGTGTGGGGCCTCTGTGCTGTGGGGCGGTGGCGGCGGCGTATCTTCATGCAGTCGGGGCTCCTCCGGCATCTCAAAGACTGGAAGCCCCGCCGGCAACTCCATCGGTACAATGCGGTCAGGTGGCCTCCGGGAAAATGGCCGCTGCTCAGATTCAGATCTCGTCCCGAGATCTCGGGAGACGAGATCTGAATCTGAGCAGCGGCCATTTTCCCGGAGGCAGCTCAATAGGTGCGATGCGGTGGCCCGGCCGCTGGGGGCTGCGCATGCTCAGATTCAGATCTCGTCCCGAAATCTCGGGACACGAGATCTGAATCTAAGCAGCGGCCATTTTCCCGGAGGCCAGCGCATTGTACCGATGGAGTTGCCGGCGGGGCTTCCAGGCTGAGATGCCGGAGGAGCCCTGACTGCATGAAGATACACCGCCGCCACCACCGCCCCACAGCACCAGAGGCCCCACACTGCAGAAGAGGAGCCGCCACAGCACAGCAGCCACCGCTCCCAGCACAGAGACCCCACGCTGCAGCGCTATGATAAGGTAATGGGGGATACTCACTTTCCTGTGAGACGCCCCCTCGTCATCAGGACCACTCCCCCCCCCACCCACCATATACACCGGCGTACAAGGCGATTCCCGGCGTACAAGACGACCCCCGACTTTTAAGAAGATTTTCAGGGGTTAAAAAGTCGTCTTGTACGCCGGAAAATACGGTAATTATCACATGTGTTTAAGATTGATTTCAGTGATTCATTGAGCCCTGAGACACAATACCATCCACGAGTTTATTTGAAAAAGAAAACAATTAAATCTTTAAGACACTTAAATCCAATTTTCATAATAATTTGGAACACAGTGTACATACATTCATCTCATTCGTAGCTTACTATTGTTGGAAATTTGACCCTCTCAAAGATTCCCAGATGATGAGTCAAATATAGGAGAGTTTTTATTCTTGCTGCACTAAATGTACCGTAAACCTATGGGAAACCGAAAACGCTGTGCCCAAGCTGCGGAAAAAAAAACGCGCGGAACCGCAGCGGTTTACATTCCGCAGCATGTCAATTCTTTGTGCGGATTCCACAGCGGTTTTACACCTGCTCCATAATAGAAAACCGCAGGTGTAAAACCGCAGTGGAATCCGCACAAAAACCGCGGTAAATCCGCTATAAGTCCGCAGGAAAAACGCTCTGTTTTTGCCCTGCGGATTTATCAAATCCGCTGCGGAAAAATCCGCAGAGGACCATTATATGTGTGCACATAGCCTTAGGCCGGCGTCACACTGGCGTGTTTTACGGACGTATGAGAGGCACAGAAAGTACGGACTGCATACGGTACAATGATTCTCTATGGCCCTGCTCCTATCTGCTGTATTTTACGGATCCGTATTATACGGTCTTGTACGGCCGTAGAAAATCGCAGCATGCTGCGTTTGTCACCGTATTGCGCAAAAAAATCCGCCAATGAAAGTCTATGGGGGCGAGAAAATTACGGATTACACACGGACCATGCGTGTGACTTGCGAGAAATACGCAGCGGTGTTCTCTAGAAAAGCCGGCAATTCAGTGCGGTGTACAGTAAAATCACACTGACAGAATAGAATAGAATAGGTAGAATAAATGTGTACACATAGAATAGGTATATATATATCTATAATATAACGCTAGGAGCGTCACTCTGTCCGAAGCCTTTATAGACTGCGCAAGCGCAAGCGCCGGCGCAGTCTGGACCCCACAGAGTGACGCTCCCAGGAGATCGCGGTATGCGTAAGCACTGAACGCACACCGCGATCTCCAACGGAGAAGCGGGGACGAGCCACGGAGCCAGGAGGGTGAGTATATTTACCTGTCCTCCGTTCCACCGCTGCGCGCGAGCCTCCGTCCTCCACATCCTCTGCCTGAGACGTTCAGTTCAGAGGGCACGATGACGCGCTTAATGCACGCCGCCCTCTGACTGAACAGTCACAGCCAGAGGACAGGACCCGGAAGACAGACCGGCGCGCAGCAGTGGAACGGGAGGACAGGTAAATATAGCAAGTGCCGGGGGCCTGAGCTAGCGGCGACCCCGGCACCTGACCCCCACAGCGCGCCGGTGTCCCCGCCTGCTCAGGCTCCCAGCAGAGCCACGCACAGCCCCCCGCAGTCAACAGAGCCACGCACAGCCCCCCGCAGTCAGCAGAGCCACGCACAGCCCCCCGCAGTCAGCAGAGCCACGCACAGCCCCCCGCAGTCAGCAGAGCCACGCACAGCCCCCCGCAGTCAGCAGAGCCACGCACAGCCGCCCGCAGTCAGCAGAGCCACGCACAGCCGCCCGCAGTCAGCAGAGCCACGCACAGCCGCCCGCAGTCAGCAGAGCCACGCACAGCCGCCCGCAGTCAGCAGAGCCACGCACAGCCGCCCGCAGTCAGCAGAGCCACGCACAGCCGCCCGCAGTCAGCAGAGCCACGCACAGCCGCCCGCAGTCAGCAGAGCCACGCACAGCCGCCCGCAGTCAGCAGAGCCACGCACAGCCGCCCGCAGTCAGCAGAGCCACGCACAGCCGCCCGCAGTCAGCAGAGCCACGCACAGCCGCCCGCAGTCAGCAGAGCCACGCACAGCCGCCCGCAGTCAGCAGAGCCACGCACAGCCGCCCGCAGTCAGCAGAGCCACGCACAGCCGCCCGCAGTCAGCAGAGCCACGCACAGCCGCCCGCAGTCAGCAGAGCCACGCACAGCCGCCCGCAGTCAGCAGAGCCACGCACAGCCGCCCGCAGTCAGCAGAGCCACGCACAGCCGCCCGCAGTCAGCAGAGCCACGCACAGCCGCCCGCAGTCAGCAGAGCCACGCACAGCCACCCGCAGTCAGCAGAGCCACGCACAGCCGCCCGCAGTCAGCAGAGCCACGCACAGCCGCCCGCACTCAGCAGAGCCACGCACAGCCGCCCGCACTCAGCAGAGCCACGCACAGCCGCCCGCACTCAGCAGAGCCACGCACAGCCGCCCGCACTCAGCAGAGCCACGCACAGCCGCCCGCACTCAGCAGAGCCACGCACAGCCGCCCGCACTCAGCAGAGCCACGCACAGCCGCCCGCACTCAGCAGAGCCACGCACAGCCGCCCGCACTCAGCAGAGCCACGCACAGCCGCCCGCACTCAGAAGAGCCACGCACAGCCGCCCGCACTCAGAAGAGCCACGCACAGCCGCCCGCAGTCAGCAGAGCCACGCACAGCCCCCCGCAGTCAGCAGAGCCACGCACAGCCCCCCGCAGTCAGCAGAGCCACGCACAGCCGCCCGCAGTCAGCAGAGCCACGCACAGCCGCCCGCAGTCAGCAGAGCCACGCACAGCCGCCCGCAGTCAGCAGAGCCACGCACAGCCGCCCGCAGTCAGCAGAGCCACGCACAGCCGCCCGCACTCAGCAGAGCCACGCACAGCCGCCCGCACTCAGCAGAGCCACGCACAGCCGCCCGCACTCAGCAGAGCCACGCACAGCCGCCCGCACTCAGCAGAGCCACGCACAGCCGCCCGCACTCAGAAGAGCCACGCACAGCCGCCCGCACTCAGCAGAGCCACGCACAGCCGCCCGCACTCAGCAGAGCCACGCACAGCCGCCCGCACTCAGCAGAGCCACGCACAGCCGCCCGCACTCAGCAGAGCCACGCACAGCCGCCCGCACTCAGCAGAGCCACGCACAGCCGCCCGCACTCAGCAGAGCCACGCACAGCCGCCCGCACTCAGCAGAGCCACGCACAGCCGCCCGCACTCAGCAGAGCCACGCACAGCCGCCCGCACTCAGCAGAGCCACGCACAGCCGCCCGCAGTCAGCAGAGCCACGCACAGCCGCCCGCAGTCAGCAGAGCCACGCACAGCCGCCCGCAGTCAGCAGAGCCACGCACAGCCGCCCGCAGTCAGCAGAGCCACGCACAGCCGCCCGCAGTCAGCAGAGCCACGCACAGCCGCCCGCAGTCAGCAGAGCCACGCACAGCCGCCCGCAGTCAGCAGAGCCACGCACAGCCGCCCGCAGTCAGCAGAGCCACGCACAGCCGCCCGCAGTCAGCAGAGCCACGCACAGCCGCCCGCAGTCAGCAGAGCCACGCACAGCCGCCCGCAGTCAGCAGAGCCACGCACAGCCGCCCGCAGTCAGCAGAGCCACGCACAGCCGCCCGCAGTCAGCAGAGCCACGCACAGCCGCCCGCAGTCAGCAGAGCCACGCACAGCCGCCCGCAGTCAGCAGAGCCACGCACAGCCGCCCGCAGTCAGCAGAGCCACGCACAGCCGCCCGCAGTCAGCAGAGCCACGCACAGCCGCCCGCAGTCAGCAGAGCCACGCACAGCCGCCCGCAGTCAGCAGAGCCACGCACAGCCGCCCGCAGTCAGCACAGCCGCCCGCACTCAGCACAGCCGCCCGCACTCAGCACAGCCGCCCGCACTCAGCACAGCCGCCCGCACTCAGCACAGCCGCCCGCACTCAGCACAGCCGCACTCGGGCAGTAGAGCCGGAGAGAGAAAGATGGGAGCAACATATGGCAGAATGGAAACAGGAACAGGCAGAATGGGGGCGCGGGATGGGAGCAGCACATGACAGAATGATTGCGCACGATGGGAGCAGCACATGACAGGATGGGGGTGCAGGATGGGAGCACATGACAGGATGGGGCGCAGGATGGGAGCAGCACATGACAGGATGGGAGCAGCACATGACAGAATGGGGGCACACACATGACAGGATGGGGGTGTAGGATGGAGCAGCATATGACAGGATGGGGGCGCAGGATGGGAGCACATGACAGGATGGGGACGAAGGATTGAGCAGCACATGACAGGATGGGGGCGCAGGATGGAGGAGCACATGACAGGATGGGGGCGCAGGATGGAGCAGCACATGACAGGATGGGGCCGCAGGATGGAGGAGCACATGACAGGATGGGGACGCAGGATGGAGCAGCACATGACAGGATGGGGACGCAGGATGGAGCAGCACATGACAGGATGGTGACCATATACCAATATAAATGCTCGCCACCCGGGCGTAGAACGGGTTCAATAGCTAGTATATATATATATATATATATATATATGTCAGTGAGACACATATATATTTATATTTCATATAGCGCTAGATAGCATAAAAGCCGGTAATTCAATTGCCGGCTTTTCATTTCTCCTTCACAAACCCGACAGGATATGAGACATGGGTTACATACAGTAAACCATCTCATATCCCTTCTTTTATTACATATTCCTCTTTACTAATGTAACAAGTGTCTCTGTGTAAAATTTGGGCGCTGTAGCTTGTAAAATAAAGGGTTAAATCCCGGAATAAATTGGCGTGGGCTCCTTCACAATTTTCTCCGCCAGAGTGGGAAAGCCAGTGACTGAGGGCAGATATTAATAGCCAGGAGAGGGTCCATGGTTATTGCACCCCCCCTGGCTAAAAACATCTGCCCCCAGCCACCCCAGAAAAGGCATATCTGTAAGATGCGCCTATTCTGGCACTTAGCCTCTCTCTTCCCACTCCTGAGTAGCGGTGGGATATGGGGTAATGAAGGGTTAATGTCACCTTGCTATTGTAAGGTGACATTAAGCCAGGTTAATCATGGAGTGGCGTCAATTATGACACCTATCCATTATTAATCCAATAGAATGAAATGGTTAATAAAACACACATACATTATTAAAAAGTATTTTAATGAAATAAAGACACATGGTGTTTTAATATTTTATTATACTCTTAATCCACCTGAAGACCCTTGTCACCTGAAATAAAGTTAAACAAAACAAACAACAATATTCCATACCTTCCGTCTTTCAGTCTTGTCCCACGCTGTACATATTCTGAAAAGTTCCCAGGCTCGAGTTCATATGAGTTCATCCAGCAGAGGGTGCATCACTGCGACTCGAGGTAACTACAGGACATTCCCCTGCATTCTGTCACGCTCACGCCCAGATTGGTAGGCGTGGGTGTGCGGGGGTGTGGCCCCACTGGACCACAGACCAAACTTCCCTGGAAGGGGTGTAACTAAGTAGCTTCCTAGGTGTTCGCTGGAGCCTCTGATGGTGAGGTCAGACTTGTGCAATAGGAAGCTACCAGGTACCACTCCAGGGTGGTGTCTGGCTGTGGCTGCTGATCCCACCGGGGAACGGAACATAGACAGGCAAGCGGGCACGGCTGGTACTCTGGCAGACAGGCGGGCGAAGCTGGCTCTCTGATAGGCAGGCAGGTACGGCTGGAACACAGGAAGAACCAGTAGGGACCGGTCTGCAGGCAGGTATGTGAAACAGGTAGGAACCTGTTCAGATAGGAGAACTAAATAACAAGTAGAGAAAGACCGCAAGAGCGGATGCAGAGAGAAAGCACAGGAGCAAGATCCAAGAACAGAAATGCAGGAGGCGGAGCCAAGAGCAGGAGGGGGAGCCAAGTGCAGAAACGCAGGAGGCAGAGCCAAGAGCTGGAGGCGGAGCCAAGTGCAGAAACGCAGGAGGCGGAGCCAAGAGTGGGAGAAGTAGAACCGCAAGGAGCGGAGCCAGGTAGAACCGCAAGGAGCGGAGCAAAGTAGTACCAGAAGAAGCAGAGCGAGAGCTGAGCGGAGCCGCACCACAGAGTGCAGAGCAAAGTCAGAGTACAGAGCAAAGCAAGACACAGAGTATGCACAGCAGGGAAAGGAAACCAAGGCAGGGATATAAACGGACATAGGAGCAAGACTAGGCTAAGACAAAGTCAGGAACCGGACAAGACACAAAGACATGGACACAAGCCAGGGTACGACGCCCCTCTGGGTGGCAGACAGAGGCCAGGGTACAAAGCCCCGCTGGGTGGCTACACAAGGACATAGACCAGGGTACTAAGCCCCTCTGGGTAGCTAGACAGGACACAGACCAGGATACAACGCCCCCTGGGTGGCAGACAAGAGTGTAAGCGAGACAGGGCCTGGCACCTCAGCAGCTAGGAACTGACTGAGGGAGTAAGTTGCACAGGCCCCCACCAATGGGTGGGGATGTCTTAAATACAGGAAGCCTCATGGCGATTGGCCAGGGACACCTTAGCAAGGTGCACACAGTCTCTATAAGAAACAGGAGTTGCCGGCACCACCCCCCTATGCACACAGAGCATGCACAGAGCAAACAGCAGACATGAGGCACACAGCATGGAGCTGGCAGCAGAGAGAAGTCACAACAAGGCCCAGAGAAGTAAGTGAGTTTGAGTGTAATGCAGGTGGGGGTTCGGAGGCCATGCAGTGATGCCAGCAGAGTTGTTACACATTCCATTCATTCACAAAGTTTTACAGACAGAAGCACAGCTGCATTAGCAGAGCTCCTGGGTGTAAAATGATTTAACCCCTTCAGATGGATTTACAGCGTGGGACAAGACTGAACGACGGAAGGTATGGAATATTGTTGTTTGTTTTGTTTAACTTTATTTCAGGTGACAAGGGTCTTCAGGTGGATTAAGAGTATAATAAAATATTAAAACACCATCTGTCATTATTTCATTATAATACTTTTTAATAATGTGTGTTTTATTAACCATTTCATTCTATTGGATCAATAATGGATAGGTGTCATAATTGACGCCTCTCCATTATTAACCTGGCATAATGTCACCTTACAATAGCAAGGTGACATTAACCCTTCATTACCCCATATCCCACTGTTACTCGGGAGTGGGAAGAGAGAGGCTAAGTGCCAGAATAGGCGCATCTTCCAGATGTGCCTTTTCTGGGGTGGCTGGGGGCAGATGTTTTTAGCCAGGGGGGGGGGGCAATAACCATGGTCCCTCTTTAGGCCATTAATATCTGCCCTCAGTCACTGGCTTTCCCACTCTGGCGGAGAAAATTGCGCCGGAGCCCACGTCAATTTTTTCCGGGATTTTACCCTTTAATTTAATAGCTAGAGACCCCAAATTTTACACAGAGACTGTCAGGACTCTGAACATTTCTTATTACCTTTTTGTGCATTACTGCCCTTTTCCAAGATAGCGTCTTTGGTCTCATGTGCACTGTGTCTTCCTGCTATAAAACTCCACCCCAGCCTTCAGTCTGTGCTAGAGTATTCTGCCTTGCATCCAGCTCCTGACCTCTGGTGACTCCCTGGCTATATACCTGCTCCTGTGAACCTGTGGGGTTATCCTGCTACTCTGCTCTGAGTTCCTGCTGCATACACCAGTTCCAGTAATCCTCCATCTGCTGCTCGTGTTTGCTTCCATCTGCATTTGCTGGACATGTAAGCTGATTCTGCTCTGCAAGAACCTGAGACTATTACCCAGACCTCCCTGGTTGAGATAAGATATTATTTGAACTGCCTTATAAGCATATCTATCTGTGTTTTGGACTAAGCAAGGACTTATTCAAGTCAAGAATCCTCAAGAATAATTGTGCTTCATAGACTTTCTGCATGATTGCATTTTCCTCTGAAGTTTCCTATAGACTGCTGAGCTGCATTTGATATTTGCACCAAGTGTTGTGGACTTGAGTTTCTCTCTGCACCTGTTTGAATCACCGTGTGATAATATAGACTTTACCACTTATAAAACTGTGTCCTGTAGTTGTCTTGTTCCACGCAAAGAGTCTCCTGAGTTATCCCCTATAATTATTACAGAGACACTTGTTACATTAGTAAAGAGGAATATGTAATAAAAGAAGGGATATGAGACGGTTTACTGTATGTAAACCATGTCTCATATCCTGTCGGGTTTGTGAAGGAGATAGCAAAAGCCGGCAATTGAATTACCAGCTTTTATGCTATCTAGCGGTATATGAAATATATATATATATATATATATATATATATATATATATTTATATAGACTGTATATATGTTTTTAAGAATATTTGAGCCGATGGATCCATGATATGTCCATTTAGCAAGCCTGCGCAAAAAAAATCGCCGTACGAAAGCCATACGGATGACACACGGATAAATTTGTGCGTAAAAATCGCATTCTCGCATTGAATACGGAACAGTGTTTTGGGACAATTACTGCGTATTACGGCCATAAAAAACGGACCGTATTTTCATACGCCGAGTGTGACGCTGGCCTTAGACGCTCCTAATCAACTCGTTACCTGCATTAAAGACAGCTGTCTTACATAGTCAACTTTATAAAAAAAACTCCTATCCACAGACTCACTTATCAGTCAGACTCTAACCTCTACAACATGGGCAAGACCAAAGAGCTTTATAAGGATGTTAGGGACAAGATCATAGACCTGCACAAAGCTGGAATGGGCTACAAAACCATAAGTAAGATGCTGGGTGAGAAGGAAACAACTGTTGGTGCAATAGTAAGAAAATGGAAGAAACACAAAATGACTGTCAATCGACATCGATCTGGGGCACCATGCAAAATCTCACCTCGTGGGGTATCCTTGATCATGAGGAAGGTGGGAGATCAGCCTGAAACTACACAGGGGTAACTTGTTAATGGTCTCAAGAAAGCTGGGACAACAGTCATCAAGAAAACCATTGGTAACACATTACGCCGTAAAGGTTTAAAATCCTGCAGTGCCCACAAGGTCCCCCTGCTCAAGAAGGCACATGTGCAGGCCCATCTGAAGCTTGCCAATGAACACCTGGATGATTCTGTGAGTGATTGGGAGAAGGTGCTGTGGTCAGATGAGATAAAAATTGAGGTCTTTGGCATTAACTCAACTTGCTGTGTTTGGAGGAAGAGAAATGCTGCCTATGACCCAAAGAACACCATCCCCACTGTCAAGCATGGAGGTGGAAACATTATGTATTGGGGGTATTTCTCTGCTAAGGGCACAGGACTACTTTACCGCATCAATGGGAGAATGAATGGAGTCACATACCGTAAAATCCTGAGAGACAACCTTCTTCCCTCCACCAGGACATTAAAAATGGGTCGTGGCTGGGTCTTCCAGCAAGACAATGACCCAAAACCTACAGCCAAGGCAACAAAGGAGTGGACCAAAATTCCTCCTGACATGTGCACAAACCTCATCATCAACTACAAAAAAAATCTGACTGCTGTGCTTGCCAACAAGGGTTTTGCCACCAAGTATTAAGTCTTGTTTGCCAGAGGGATCAAATACTTATTTCTCACTGCAAAATGCAAATAAATTTATATAATTTATACAATGTGATTTTCTGGATTTTATTTTTGACATTCTATCTCTGAATGTTAAAATTAACCTACCCTTAAAATTATTGACTGCTCATGTCTTTGTCAGTGGACAAACTTACAAAATCTGCAAGGGATCAAATACTTATTTCCCCTACTGTGTGTCAGTCAGACTGCCACTAGTGGTAGATATGTCAGTCAGAGGGTCTCTAGGGGTAAATATCAGACTGTCTCTGTGGGGTAATTATGTCAGATTGTTTTTAGTTGTAGATATGTCAGTCAGACTGTCTACAGGGTTAATTGTCAGACTATTTCTGGAGCTGTGTCAGTCAGACTATCTGTAGAGGTAAATTTCAGAATGTGTGTGGGGGAAGACATGTCAGTCAAACTGTCACATGGGGGGGGGTAGATATGTTGATTCTGCAGTCTAAAGGGTTAGTTATATCAGTCCATGCAATTTTTTTATACTATACTGTCCTTAGGGGTAGTATTTTCAAACAGTTTATCTCTGAGGGTATCTCTATTAGTTCGGTAATTGGGGTAGTTACATCAGTCGGATTGCCTCTTGGTTTTCTTATAGAGATCACAAGGGGGCTCGGCCCAGTGAGCGCTCCTGTATATAGGGTCAGCTGCTGGTCAAAGCATCATTCAGCCAACAGCCATGTATATATATATGGCCCACTTTAAGGTGGTTAAGTATGACAGTTTCTGGAGGTTCTTCTTCTTATTATTATTATAGCGCCATTTATTCCATGGCGCTTTACATGTGAGGAGGGGTATACATAATAAAAACAAGTACAATAATCTTAAACAATACAAGTCATAACTGGTACAGGAGGAGAGAGGACCCTGCCCGCGAGGGCTCACAATCTTATGCCACTAGGATGGTCTCTAGGGAAAGTTCTGACACATAATATTCACGTCCATTTTGAATTAGTTTGTAATGGATCCAGGTGAGTACAAAAACACACACCATATGGAAACCAGAGTGTCCGCTGTAAAGCGGATCTGTGTCATGGATATGTGTAATAATGGAAAGTTTAGTTTATGTCTCTTATCTGTTTCTGTTCCGTTATCTGTTTTTACTATGGGCGTCTCTTTCACCTCTGGTGCTCTGGGAAGGACACTGCTGAAAAACAGATGTTAATCAAAAAGCAGCATAGGTTTTTAATGTTAAAAAAAGGGTCCCCTCTATTTTTTTGTACAGAAAAATAAGTTGTGAAGCACAGGTTTTTTCTCTTCATCCAAAAAATGGATAGTTGACAGATAGGATTTTAGGGAGAGAAAAAAAACATGACTCCTGTAATGTAATACATTTGAAAAAACTGACCGTCACATCCAAACATAGACTAAGGCTGGTTTCACACTTGCGTTTTTGTCTGCAGCGTTTTTTGCACCAAAAACGCATGCGTTTTTTTTCCCTATATTTAACATTGAAAACGCATGCGTTTTTTGCACATGCGTTTGGTCGCGTTTTCAAACGCATGCGTTTTTTGTCTGCATGCGTTCATTTTCAAAAATGCTACCTGCAGTATTTTCTTGCGCGTTTTTTTGCCGCGAAAAAACGCATGCGTTTTTTCGCGGCAAAAAAATGCATTGCTGTCTATGTAAACGCATGCGTTTTTAAGCACATGCGTTTGTTTGCGCTAAAAACGCATGCGTTTTTATAGAAAAAAAACATAAAACACACTGAAAAGCCACCCACCACCATCAAGGTGATAAAGGGATCCAAACCCTAACCCTAACTCTACCCCTAACCTCAACCCTAACCGTTTAATGAACATTTTCTGACAGTCATATTGCCACGTATTTAAGTGCCACGTATCACGTATTTAAGTGCCACGTATGCCACGTGCCACGTATTTAAGTGCCACGTATTTAAGTGCCACGTATTTAAGTGCCACGTTCCACGTATTTAAGTGCCACGTATTTAAGTGCCACGTATTTAAGTGCCACGTGCCACGTATTTAAGTGCCACGCATTTAAGTACCACGTATTTCAGTTGCACGTATTTCAGTGCCACGTATTTCAGTGCCACGTATTTCAGTGCCACGTATTTCAGTCACGTTTAGGGTTAGGGTTAGGGTTAGGGTTTTCTTGTGTTTTCTTGTGTTTTTCTATAAAAACGCATGCGTTTTTTTTTAAACGCATGCAGATAAAAACGCAAGTGTGAAACCAGCCTAAGTGTGAACAGGTGCTGAACCTAGAGTCACCAACTCTTATACAGTCAAGCAAATAAGGCAGCACACTGCAGCGCTGAAACATGCAAACATGAAACACGAAAATTGAACTGCATTATTGCACTAGAAATATGAAAAATTAGAGCGTTTAGCGCATAAAAATAGCCAATTTTATGTGTACCTGGTAGCCACTTTACGGCATCTCTCTTATACCAGGTCCTACGCTTTCCTTTCCTCGCTGAGAATAAACGTCTCCATGTGAATGGGTACCTGTGAAAACCTCTTCTTAGACTAACATTCTCTCTGTGGAGGGGTAATGGACCTGTTGCGATTAAAACACCTGTGGCTAGGAGGCGGAGTGCTCGGTCAGAAGGCTAAATAATACATTTGAAGAAACTGACCGTCACATCCAAACATAGACTAAGGCTGCGTGTCCACGATCAGGATGGCCGGCGGTATCGCCGGAGCGGCAAAGCCGCTCGGTGCTAAGCCCCGCCCCCTTTCTGGGACGCGATGATGCCGGATGTGTACTGTACACATCCGGGATCATCGCACCCCACGCCATAGGGCCCTGTGATATTACCTGCGGCGACGCAGCACGGACATGCTGCGATCTGAAAAGACGCGCAGCATGTCCGGAGTCGCAGGCCCACCGCGTGCGGGTTTCCACGCATAGTGGACACGGGATTTCAAAAAATCCCCTCCACTATGCTGGAACATCTGGACGCTGCGTGTTTGACGCTGCAGCGTCAAACATGCAGCGTTTACTTACCGTGGACACTCACCCTAAAGGTACCTTCACACTAAACGATAACGATAGCGATCCGTGACGTTGCAGCGTCCTGGCTAGCGATATCGTTGTGTGTGACACGCAGCAGCAATCAGGATCCTGCTGTGATATCGCTGGTCGTTGCTGAAAGTTCAGAACTTTATTTGGTCTTCAGATCGGCGTGTATCGTCGCATTTGACACCCAAAGCAACGATGCCAGCGATGTTTTACAATGGTAACCAGGGTAAATATCGGGTTACTAAGCGCAGGGCCGCGCTTAGTAACCCGATGTTTACCCTGGTTACCAGTGTAAAATGTGAAAAAAACAAACAGTACATACTCACCTTCACGTCCCCCGCCGTCCGCTTCCCGCACTGACTGAGTGCCGGCCGTAAAGTAAAAGCAGAGCGCAGCGGTGACGTCACCGCTCTGCTGTTAGGGCCGGCACTCAGTCAGTGCAGGAAGCAGACGCCGGGGGACGTGAAGGTGAGTATGTACTGTTTGTTTTTTTTACATTTTACACTGGTAACCAGGGTAAACATCGGGTTACTAAGCGCGGCCCTGCGCTTAGCAACCCGATGTTTACCCTGGTTACCCGGGGACCTCGGCATCGTTGGTCGCTGGAGAGCTGTCTGTGTGACAGCTCTCCAGTGACCAAACAGCGACGCTGCAGCGATCGGCATCGTTGTCTGTATCGCTGCAGCATCGCTAAGTGTGAAGGTACCTTTAGTGTGAACAGGTGCTGAACCTAGAGTCACCAACTCTTATATAGTCAAGCAAATAAGGCAGCACACTGCAGCGCTGAAACATGCAAACATGAAACTCCTGTAATGTAATGTTATATTTTTCTTTTCTTTTCTCCTTAAATGGATAAAAAACAAACAGATATGCAAACAGATGTGAACACAGCCCAAGACAGCGGCTACAGGTATGTATTTATGTAGGTCAGACTGTCTCTGGGGGTAGTTATATGTCTCAGACTGTCTCTGGGGGTAGTTATATGTCTCAGACTGTCTCTGGTGGTCATTGTGTCTGACAGACTGCCTCTAGGGGTAGTTATGTTTCTCAGGCTGTCACTGGGGTTGTATCTTAGACTGTCTCAAGATGATAGATATGTCTGTCAGACTGTCTCTGAGTGTATTTTTTTCTGTTATACTGTCTCTGGGGGTAGTTATGTCTGTCAGACTGTCTCTGGGGTTGTTATGACTGCCAGACTGTCTCTGGGGTTGTTATGACTGCCAGACTGTCTCTGTGGGTAGTTATGTGTGTCAGACTGTCTCTGGGGGTAGTTATATATGTCAGACTGTCTCTGGGGATAGTTATATATGTCAGACTGTCTCTGGTTAAGTTATGTGTGTCAGACTGTCTCTGGGAGTAGTTATGACTGCCAGACTGTCTCTGGGGATAGTTATGTGTGTCAGCCTGTCTCTGGGGGTAGTTATATATGTCAGACTGTCTCTGGTTAAGTTATGTGTGTCAGACTGTCTCTGGGAGTAGTTATGACTGCCAGACTGTCTCTGGGGATAGTTATGTGTGTCAGACTGTCTCTGGGGATAGTTATGTGTGTCTGACTGTCTCTGGAGGTAGTTATGACTGCCAGACTGTCTCTGGGGATAGTTATGAGTGTCAGACTGTCTCTGGGGATAGTTATGTGTGTCAGACTGTCTCTGGAGATAGTTATGTGTGTCAGACTGTCTCTGGGGGTAGTTATGACTGCCAGACTGTCTCTGGGGGTAGTTATGTGTGTCAGACTGTTTCTGGGGGTAGTTATATATGTCAGACTGTCTTTGGGGTAGTTATGCATGTCAGACTGTCTCTGGGGGTAGTTATATATGTCAGACTGTCTCTGGAGGCAGTTATGTATGTCAGACTGTCTCTGGGGGTAGTTATATATGTCAGACTGTTTCTGGGGTAGTTATGACTGCTAGACTGTCTCTGGAGGTAGTTATGTGTGTCAGACTGTTTCAGGGGGTAGTTATATATGTCAGACTGTCTCTGGGGATAGTTATGTGTGTCAGACTGTCTCTGGGGATAGTTATGTGTGTCAGACTGTCTCTGGGGGTAGTTATATATGTCAGACTGTCTCTGGGGATAGTTATGTGTGTCAGACTGTCTCTGGGGATAGTTATGTGTGTCAGACTGTCTCTGGGGGTAGTTATGTGTGTCAGACGGTCTCTGGGGATAGTTATATATGTCAGACTGTCTCTGGTTAAGTTATGTGTGTCAGACTGTCTCTGGGAGTAGTTATGTATGTCAGACTGTCTCTGGAGGTAGTTATGACTGCCAGACTGTCTCTGGGGATAGTTATGTGTGTCAGACTGTGTCTGGGGGCAGTTATGTGTGTCAGACTGTCTCTGGGGGTAGTTATATATGTCAGACTGTCTCTGGGGGTAGTTATGACTGCTAGACTGTCTCTGGAGGTAGTTATGTGTGTCAGACTGTTTCAGGGGGTAGTTATATATGTCAGACTGTCTCTGGGGATAGTTATGTGTGTCAGACTGTCTCTGGGGATAGTTATGTGTGTCAGACTGTCTCTGGGGGTAGTTATATATGTCAGACTGTCTCTGGGGATAGTTATGTGTGTCAGACTGTCTCTGGGGATAGTTATGTGTGTCAGACTGTCTCTGGGGGTAGTTATGTGTGTCAGACGGTCTCTGGGGATAGTTATATATGTCAGACTGTCTCTGGTTAAGTTATGTGTGTCAGACTGTCTCTGGGAGTAGTTATGTATGTCAGACTGTCTCTGGAGGTAGTTATGACTGCCAGACTGTCTCTGGGGATAGTTATGTGTGTCAGACTGTTTCTGGGGGTAGTTATATATGTCAGACTGTCTTTGGGGTAGTTATGTATGTCAGACTGTCTCTGGGGGTAGTTATGCATGTCAGACTGTCTCTGGGGGTAGTTATATATGTCAGACAGTCTCTGGGGATAGTTATGTGTGTCAGACTGTCTCTGGGGGTAGTTATGTGTGTCCGACTATGTCTCTGGGAGTAGTTATATATGTCAGACTGTCTCTGGGGGTAGTTATGACTGCCAGACTGTCTCTGGGGGTAGTTATGTGTGTCAGACTGTCTCTGGGGGTAGTTATGTGTGTCAGACTGTCTCTGGGGATAGTTATATATGTCAGACTGTCTCTGGGAGTAGTTATGTGTGTCAGACTGTCTCTGGGGGTAGTTATGTGTGTCAGACTGTCTCTGGGGATAGTTATGTGTGTCAGACTGTCTCTGGGGGTAGTTATATGTCTCAGACTGTCTCTGGGGGTAGTTATGTGTGTCAGACTGTCTCTGGGGATAGTTATATATGTCAGACTGTCTCTGGGAGTAGTTATGTGTGTCAGACTGTCTCTGGGGGTAGTTATGTGTGTCAGACTGTCTCTGGGGGTAGTTATGTGTGTCAGACTATGTCTTTGGGGGTAGTTATATATGTCATACTGTCTCTCGGAGTAGTTATGTGTGTCAGACTGTCTCTGGGGATAGTTATGTGTGTCAGACTGTCTCTGGGGGTAGTTATATGTCTCAGACTGTCTCTGGGGATAGTTATGTGTGTCAGACTGTCTCTGGGGGTAGTTATATGTCTCAGACTGTCTCTGGGGGTAGTTATATATGTCAGACTGTCTCTGGGGGTAGTTATATATGTCAGACTGTCTCTGGGGATAGTTATATATGTCAGACTGTCTCTGGGGATAGTTATATGTCTCAGACTGTCTCTGGGGGTAGTTATATGTCTCAGACTGTCTCTGGGGGTAGTTATATATGTCAGACTGTCTCTGGGGATAGTTATATATGTCAGACTGTCTCTGGGGATAGTTATATATGTCAGACTGTCTCTGGGGATAGTTATATGTCTCAGACTGTCTCTGGGGGTAGTTATATGTCTCAGACTGTCTCTGGGGGTAGTTATGTGTGTCAGACTGTCTCTGGGGGTAGTTATATGTCTCAGACTGTCTCTGGGGGTAGTTATGTGTGTCAGACTGTCTCTGGGGATAGTTATGTTTGTCTGACTGTCTCTGGAGATAGTTATGTGTGTCAGACTGTCTCTGGGGATAGTTATGTGTGTCAGACTGTCTCTGGGGATAGTTATGTGTGTCAGACTTTCTCTGGGGGTAGTTATGACTGCTAGACTGTCTCTGGAGGTAGTTATGTGTGTCAGACTGTTTCAGGGGGTAGTTATATATGTCAGACTGTCTCTGGGGATAGTTATGTGTGTCAGACTGTCTCTGTGGGATCGTTATGTGTGTCAGACTGTCTCTGGGGGTAGTTATATATGTCAGACTGTCTCTGGGGATAGTTATGTGTGTCAGACTGTCTCTGGGGATAGTTATGTGTGTCAGACTGTCTCTGGGGGTAGTTATGTGTGTCAGACGGTCTCTGGGGATAGTTATATATGTCAGACTGTCTCTGGTTAAGTTATGTGTGTCAGACTGTCTCTGGGAGTAGTTATGTATGTGAGACTGTCTCTGGAGGTAGTTATGACTGCCAGACTGTCTCTGGGGATAGTTATGTGTGTCAGACTGTCTCTGGGGATAGTTATGTGTGTCAGACTTTCTCTGGGGGTAGTTATGACTGCTAGACTGTCTCTGGGGGTAGTTATATATGTCAGACTGTTTCTGGGGTAGTTATGTGTGTCAGACTGTGTCTGGGGGCAGTTATGTGTGTCAGACTGTCTCTGGGGGTAGTTATATATGTCAGACTGTCTCTGGGGGTAGTTATGACTGCTAGACTGTCTCTGGAGGTAGTTATGTGTGTCAGACTGTTTCAGGGGATAGTTATATGTCTCAGACTGTCTCTGGGGGTAGTTATATGTCTCAGACTGTCTCTGGGGGTAGTTATGTGTGTCAGACTGTCTCTGGGGGTAGTTATATGTCTCAGACTGTCTCTGGGGGTAGTTATATGTCTCAGACTGTCTCTGGGGGTAGTTATATGTCTCAGACTGTCTCTGGGGGTAGTTATGTGTGTCAGACTGTCTCTGGGGGTAGTTATATGTCTCAGACTGTCTCTGGGGGTAGTTATGTGTGTCAGACTGTCTCTGGGGATAGTTATGTTTGTCTGACTGTCTCTGGAGATAGTTATGTGTGTCAGACTGTCTCTGGGGATAGTTATGTGTGTCAGACTGTCTCTGGGGATAGTTATGTGTGTCAGACTTTCTCTGGGGGTAGTTATGACTGCTAGACTGTCTCTGGAGGTAGTTATGTGTGTCAGACTGTTTCAGGGGGTAGTTATATATGTCAGACTGTCTCTGGGGATAGTTATGTGTGTCAGACTGTCTCTGGGGATCGTTATGTGTGTCAGACTGTCTCTGGGGGTAGTTATATATGTCAGACTGTCTCTGGGGATAGTTATGTGTGTCAGACTGTCTCTGGGGATAGTTATGTGTGTCAGACTGTCTCTGGGGGTAGTTATGTGTGTCAGACGGTCTCTGGGGATAGTTATATATGTCAGACTGTCTCTGGTTAAGTTATGTGTGTCAGACTGTCTCTGGGAGTAGTTATGTATGTCAGACTGTCTCTGGAGGTAGTTATGACTGCCAGACTGTCTCTGGGGATAGTTATGTGTGTCAGACTGTCTCTGGGGATAGTTATGTGTGTCAGACTTTCTCTGGGGGTAGTTATGACTGCTAGACTGTCTCTGGGGGTAGTTATATATGTCAGACTGTTTCTGGGGTAGTTATGTGTGTCAGACTGTGTCTGGGGGCAGTTATGTGTGTCAGACTGTCTCTGGGGGTAGTTATATATGTCAGACTGTCTCTGGGGGTAGTTATGACTGCTAGACTGTCTCTGGAGGTAGTTATGTGTGTCAGACTGTTTCAGGGGGTAGTTATATATGTCAGACTGTCTCTGGGGATAGTTATGTGTGTCAGACTGTCTCTGGGGATAGTTATGTGTGTCAGACTGTCTCTGGGGGTAGTTATATATGTCAGACTGTCTCTGGGGATAGTTATGTGTGTCAGACTGTCTCTGGGGATAGTTATGTGTGTCAGACTGTCTCTGGGGGTAGTTATGTGTGTCAGACGGTCTCTGGGGATAGTTATATATGTCAGACTGTCTCTGGTTAAGTTATGTGTGTCAGACTGTCTCTGGGAGTAGTTATGTATGTCAGACTGTCTCTGGAGGTAGTTATGACTGCCAGACTGTCTCTGGGGATAGTTATGTGTGTCAGACTGTTTCTGGGGGTAGTTATATATGTCAGACTGTCTTTGGGGTAGTTATGTATGTCAGACTGTCTCTGGGGGTAGTTATGCATGTCAGACTGTCTCTGGGGGTAGTTATATATGTCAGACAGTCTCTGGGGATAGTTATGTGTGTCAGACTGTCTCTGGGGGTAGTTATGTGTGTCCGACTATGTCTCTGGGAGTAGTTATATATGTCAGACTGTCTCTGGGGGTAGTTATGACTGCCAGACTGTCTCTGGGGGTAGTTATGTGTGTCAGACTGTCTCTGGGGGTAGTTATGTGTGTCAGACTGTCTCTGGGGATAGTTATATATGTCAGACTGTCTCTGGGAGTAGTTATGTGTGTCAGACTGTCTCTGGGGGTAGTTATGTGTGTCAGACTGTCTCTGGGGATAGTTATGTGTGTCAGACTGTCTCTGGGGGTAGTTATATGTCTCAGACTGTCTCTGGGGGTAGTTATGTGTGTCAGACTGTCTCTGGGGGTAGTTATGTGTGTCAGACTATGTCTTTGGGGGTAGTTATATATGTCATACTGTCTCTGGGAGTAGTTATGTGTGTCAGACTGTCTCTGGGGATAGTTATGTGTGTCAGACTGTCTCTGGGGGTAGTTATATGTCTCAGACTGTCTCTGGGGATAGTTATGTGTGTCAGACTGTCTCTGGGGGTAGTTATATGTCTCAGACTGTCTCTGGGGGTAGTTATATATGTCAGACTGTCTCTGGGGGTAGTTATATATGTCAGACTGTCTCTGGGGATAGTTATATATGTCAGACTGTCTCTGGGGATAGTTATATGTCTCAGACTGTCTCTGGGGGTAGTTATATGTCTCAGACTGTCTCTGGGGGTAGTTATATATGTCAGACTGTCTCTGGGGATAGTTATATATGTCAGACTGTCTCTGGGGATAGTTATATATGTCAGACTGTCTCTGGGGATAGTTATATGTCTCAGACTGTCTCTGGGGGTAGTTATATGTCTCAGACTGTCTCTGGGGGTAGTTATGTATGTCAGACTGTCTCTGGGGGTAGTTATATGTCTCAGACTGTCTCTGGGGGTAGTTATGTGTGTCAGACTGTCTCTGGGGATAGTTATGTTTGTCTGACTGTCTCTGGAGATAGTTATGTGTGTCAGACTGTCTCTGGGGATAGTTATGTGTGTCAGACTGTCTCTGGGGATAGTTATGTGTGTCAGACTTTCTCTGGGGGTAGTTATGACTGCTAGACTGTCTCTGGAGGTAGTTATGTGTGTCAGACTGTTTCAGGGGGTAGTTATATATGTCAGACTGTCTCTGGGGATAGTTATGTGTGTCAGACTGTCTCTGGGGATCGTTATGTGTGTCAGACTGTCTCTGGGGGTAGTTATATATGTCAGACTGTCTCTGGGGATAGTTATGTGTGTCAGACTGTCTCTGGGGATAGTTATGTGTGTCAGACTGTCTCTGGGGGTAGTTATGTGTGTCAGACGGTCTCTGGGGATAGTTATATATGTCAGACTGTCTCTGGTTAAGTTATGTGTGTCAGACTGTCTCTGGGAGTAGTTATGTATGTCAGACTGTCTCTGGAGGTAGTTATGACTGCCAGACTGTCTCTGGGGATAGTTATGTGTGTCAGACTGTCTCTGGGGATAGTTATGTGTGTCAGACTTTCTCTGGGGGTAGTTATGACTGCTAGACTGTCTCTGGGGGTAGTTATGTGTGTCAGACTGTTTCTGGGGGTAGTTATGTGTGTCAGACTGTCTCTGGGGATAGTTATGTGTGTCAGACTGTCTCTGGGGGTAGTTATGTGTGTCAGACTGTCTCTGGGGGTAGTTATGTGTGTCCGACTATGTCTCTGGGAGTAGTTATATATGTCAGACTGTCTCTGGGGGTAGTTATGACTGCCAGACTGTCTCTGGGGGTAGTTATGTGTGTCAGACTGTCTCTGGGGGTAGTTATGTGTGTCAGACTGTCTCTGGGGATAGTTATATATGTCAGACTGTCTCTGGGAGTAGTTATGTGTGTCAGACTGTCTCTGGGGGTAGTTATGTGTGTCAGACTGTCTCTGGGGGTAGTTATGTGTGTCAGACTATGTCTTTGGGGGTAGTTATATATGTCATACTGTCTCTGGGAGTAGTTATGTGTGTCAGACTGTCTCTGGGGATAGTTATGTGTGTCAGACTGTCTCTGGGGGTAGTTATATGTCTCAGACTGTCTCTGGGGATAGTTATGTGTGTCAGACTGTCTCTGGGGGTAGTTATATGTCTCAGACTGTCTCTGGGGGTAGTTATATATGTCAGACTGTCTCTGGGGGTAGTTATATATGTCAGACTGTCTCTGGGGATAGTTATATATGTCAGACTGTCTCTGGGGATAGTTATATGTCTCAGACTGTCTCTGGGGGTAGTTATATGTCTCAGACTGTCTCTGGGGGTAGTTATATATGTCAGACTGTCTCTGGGGATAGTTATATATGTCAGACTGTCTCTGGGGATAGTTATATATGTCAGACTGTCTCTGGGGATAGTTATATGTCTCAGACTGTCTCTGGGGGTAGTTATATGTCTCAGACTGTCTCTGGGGGTAGTTATGTGTGTCAGACTGTCTCTGGGGGTAGTTATATGTCTCAGACTGTCTCTGGGGGTAGTTATGTGTGTCAGACTGTCTCTGGGGATAGTTATGTTTGTCTGACTGTCTCTGGAGATAGTTATGTGTGTCAGACTGTCTCTGGGGATAGTTATGTGTGTCAGACTGTCTCTGGGGATAGTTATGTGTGTCAGACTTTCTCTGGGGGTAGTTATGACTGCTAGACTGTCTCTGGAGGTAGTTATGTGTGTCAGACTGTTTCAGGGGGTAGTTATATATGTCAGACTGTCTCTGGGGGTAGTTATGTGTGTCAGACGGTCTCTGGGGATAGTTATATATGTCAGACTGTCTCTGGTTAAGTTATGTGTGTCAGACTGTCTCTGGGAGTAGTTATGTATGTCAGACTGTCTCTGGAGGTAGTTATGACTGCCAGACTGTCTCTGGGGATAGTTATGTGTGTCAGACTGTCTCTGGGGATAGTTATATATGTCAGACTGTCTCTGGGGATAGTTATGTGTGTCAGACTGTCTCTGGGGGTAGTTATGTGTGTCAGACGGTCTCTGGGGATAGTTATATATGTCAGACTGTCTCTGGTTAAGTTATGTGTGTCAGACTGTCTCTGGGAGTAGATATGTATGTCAGACTGTCTCTGGAGGTAGTTATGACTGCCAGACTGTCTCTGGGGATAGTTATGTGTGTCAGACTGTCTCTGGGGATAGTTATGTGTGTCTGACTGTCTCTGGAGATAGTTATGTGTGTCAGACTGTCTCTGGGGATAGTTATGTGTGTCAGACTGTCTCTGGGGATAGTTATGTGTGTCAGACTTTCTCTGGGGGTAGTTATGACTGCTAGACTGTCTCTGGGGGTAGTTATATATGTCAGACTGTCTTTGGGGTAGTTATGTATGTCAGACTGTCTCTGGGGGTAGTTATCTGTGTCAGACTATGTCTCTGGGGGTAATTATCTGTGTCAGACTATGTCTCTGGGGGTAATTATCTGTGTCAGACCATGTCTCTGGGGGTAGTTATGTGTGTCAGACTGTCTCTGGGGGTAGTTATGGGTGTCAGACTGTCTCTGGGGGTAGTTATGTGTGTCAGACTGTCTCTGGGGGTAGTTATGTGTGTCAGACTGTCTCTGGGGGTAGTTATGTGTGTCAGACTGTCTCTGGGGGTAGTTATGTGTGTCAGACTGTCTCCTGGGGATAGTTACAGTTAGATGTCTGTAGACTGTACCCACCAGCTGGCCTCTCGCCCTTCTCGCTCGCTTTGTGTCTGATTTCTCTGTAGTGTGCACTTTTTATTCTCCGCTTTATCCTTACCAGTGTTAATCCGTTACCAAGGAAACAAACTGACGTCATCAGCCACCGACATGTTACCACTCTCACATGTAGGTGTTCCAACATGGCGACTTATCCTTCCATGATACGGCGCTGCCAGAAACTTCCTCGATGACGTGTAATACCAGACTAGCCGGCAGAGGGAGCAGCGCGGAGCCGCCAGATTCTTTACTACTGAAGCGGAAATATTGACGGAGTGAAGAACTTGAGCTGCTTCTCTGCTGTCAGTAGTACTGCCCGGCTGCAGGGCCGGCGTTAGGGCCAGGCAGACTAGGCAGCTGCCTGGGGCCCCCACTCCCTTGGGGGCCCCCAGCATCTACAGCAGAAGCTTCACTGATAATAGCATTATCAGTGAAGCTTCCGAGTAGAGACTGGTTAAGGACCTGTAGTGACATCACGATCAGGTGACCTGCCATGTGACCGTGATGTCACCACAGGCCATGTACTCTGGGAATGTTTGTAGCAGTAAAATAGGAGCCTGCAGTGAAGCACAGGAGCAGCGGCCACTGAACCTCCCCCATCAGCGTGATAGAAGTGCTCATTGGCCAGCGCCCTGTCCTGCTGTACGGAGCCTCTGAGGGGAAGGGAGAGAGACCCAGCAGATAAGAGCACCGTCCCACTGTGTGTGCTGCTCCTGGTGACGATGGCTCCTGTCCTGCTGTCAGCAACTCCTGCTCTTGTCGGCAGTCCCAGCAGAGGAGAGGGCAGGAAGGTGTCTGCTGGGAGCAGGAGGAGCTGCATCTGATAGTGTGCATCATCTCATTCCCTCCAGCATAAAGGTGTGTGTGTGTGGTGTGTATAGCGTGTGTCATGTGTAGTGTGTGCTTATGTGAATCACATGTATCAAATGAGCATTTGTTGTGCTGCATGTGTGTGCCGTGTATGTGTGTGTATAAGTGTGTCTTTGCTTGCCGTGTGTGTGTGTGTGTGTGTGTGTGTATATATATATATATATATATATATATATAATGTGTGTGTATCTATGTGTATATATATGTGAGTGTATGTATGTGTGTATAAATGCGTGCCATGTATGTGTATAAATGCGTGCCATGTATGTGTATAAGTACGTGCCATGTATATATTTGTGTGTATAAGTGCGTGCCATATGTGTGTGTAATATATATATACATATATATATATATATATATATATACGCTATGTATGTGTGTATGTATAAGAATGCTATGTATGTGTCTGTGTATAAGTGCATGCCATATATATGTGTGTGTATATAAGTGTGTGCCGTGTATGTGTGTATACGTGCGTGCCATGTACATGTATGAATGTGTGTATAAGTGTGTGTGTATAAGCATGTGTCATGTGCGTGTGTGTTTAATTGTGTGTGTGTATATATATATATATATATATATATATATATATATATATATATAATTTTTTGCATTATTCTATATAAACATACAGTGATCGTGTGTGTGTTCCATGCACATTTTAAAATAATGGTTGAACAGACTAGAGTGTGTCTGTGTGTGTGTGTGTGTATATATATATATATATATATATATATATATATATATATATATATATAGACACACACACACACACACAGCCCTGCTGCTTATAGCATGATACTATATGGGGACAGATTGATCTACTAGTGTTCTGTCCCCATCATTCGATTCGTCCTCAGACGATGTAAAGAGGCCGAGAAACAAGAGCCAAACGACAATATGTATGTGAGCATTGGGGGCCTCGTTTTAAACTTTTGCCTAGGGCCCCACTTTGTCTAAAACCGGCCCTGCCCGGCTGCGATACCCTGCTGTGCAGGAGGTACCACACTGGTGGGCTGCGATACACTGCTGTGCAGGAGGTACCACACTGACGGGCTGCGATACACTGCTGTGCAGGAGGTACCATACTGACGGGCTGCGATACATTGCTCAGCAGGGAGTACCACACAGAAGAGGCCCTGCAGGAAGTATCACACACGGGAGATATCTTGTTCTCCAGTGTGCATCACACATGATAGGGGCTGAGATACACTGCTCATCTGAGCTTACCACACATGAGATGATGAGATACACTGTTCACCGGAATGTACCACACAGTACAGGGGCTGAGATACATCAGCATCGAGTATCACGCAGAGGAGGCTGAGATACACTGCTCAGCAGAGAGTGCCACACATGACAAGGTTTGCCACACACTACTCAGCAGGGAGTACCACCCATGATAGGCTGAGATACATTTATCATCAGAAAGTACCCCATATGTAAAAGGCTGAGATACACTTCTCAAAATTGAGAACCCCACATGACAAGCTGAGATACACTGGCAAGGAATACCACACATGACAGGCTGAGATACAGAGCTCAGCATAGAAGTACTACACATGACAAGCTGAGATACACTGCATAGTAAAGAGTACCAGACATGACAGGCTTAGATATACTGCCCCGGGAATTGCTACCACACATAACAGGCTTAGATACACTGCTCGGGAGACATCAGGCACGTGGCTTAGATGGAAAGGTTGGCATAAAGCATCAAGCACGATAGACTTAGATACAGCAGCCTAGCAGAGAGTATCACACAATGGGCTTATATACTCATCTCAACTGACAGTATCTCACTTAATAGATTTAGTAGTTCATGATGGGGGTTGTAGTGTTTCTGTGATAGAGGTAGTCACAGAGGCTCCTGATGGGGGTTGTAGTGTTTCTGTGATAGAGGTAGTCACAGAGGCTCCTGATGGGGGTTGTAGTGTTTCTATGATAGAGGTAGTCACAGAGGCTCCTGATGGGGGTTATAGTGTTTCTATTATATAGGTAGTCACAGAGGCTCCTGATGGGGGTTGTAGTGTTTCTATTATAGAGGTAGTCACAGAGGCTCCTGATGGGGGTCGTAGTGTTTCTATGATAGAGGTAGTCACAGAGGCTCCTGATGGGGGTTGTAGTGTTTCTATGATAGAGGTAGTCACAGAGGCTCCTGATGGGGGTCGTAGTGTTTCTATGGTAGAGGTAGTCACAGAGGCTCCTGATGTGGGTTGTAGTGTTTCTGTGTTAGAGGTAGTCACAGAGGCTCCTGATGGGGGTTGTAGTGTTTCTATTATAGAGGTAGACACAGAGGCTCCTGATGGGGGTTGTAGTGTTTCTGTGATAGAGTTAGTCACAGAGGCTCCTGATGGGGGTTATAGTGTTTCTATGATAGAGGTAGTCACAGAGGCTCCTGATGGGGGTTGTAGTGTTTCTATTATAGAGGTAGACACAGAGGCTCCTGATGGGGGTTGTAGTGTTTCTGTGATAGAGTTAGTCACAGAGGCTCCTGATGGGGGTTATAGTGTTTCTATGATAGAGGTAGACACAGAGGCTCCTGATGAGGGTTGTAGTGTTTCTATTATATAGGTAGTCACAGAGGCTCCTGATGGGGGTTGTAGTGTTTCTATGATAGAGGTAGACTCAGAGGCTCCTGATGGTGGTTGTAGTTTTTCTATGATAGAGGTAGACTCCGAGGCTCCTGATGGGGGTTGTAGTGTTTCTATGATAGAGGTAGTCACAGAGGCTCCTGATGGGGGTCGTAGTGTTTCTATGGTAGAGGTAGTCACAGAGGCTCCTGATGGGGGTTGTAGTGTTTCTATGATAGAGGTAGTCACAGAGGCTCCAGATGGGGGTTGTAGTGTTTCTATGATAGAGGTAGTCACAGAGGCTCCTGATGGGGGTTGTAGTGTTTCTATTATAGAGGTAGACACAGAGGCTCCTGATGGGGGTTGTAGTGTTTCTGTGATAGAGTTAGTCACAGAGGCTCCTGATGGGGGTTATAGTGTTTCTATGATAGAGGTAGTCACAGAGGCTCCTGATGGGGGTTGTAGTGTTTCTATTATAGAGGTAGACACAGAGGCTCCTGATGGGGGTTGTAGTGTTTCTGTGATAGAGTTAGTCACAGAGGCTCCTGATGGGGGTTATAGTGTTTCTATGATAGAGGTAGACACAGAGGCTCCTGATGAGGGTTGTAGTGTTTCTATTATATAGGTAGTCACAGAGGCTCCTGATGGGGGTTGTAGTGTTTCTATGATAGAGGTAGACTCAGAGGCTCCTGATGGTGGTTGTAGTTTTTCTATGATAGAGGTAGACTCCGAGGCTCCTGATGGGGGTTGTAGTGTTTCTATGATAGAGGTAGTCACAGAGGCTCCTGATGGGGGTCGTAGTGTTTCTATGGTAGAGGTAGTCACAGAGGCTCCAGATGGGGGTTGTAGTGTTTCTATGATAGAGGTAGTCACAGAGGCTCCTGATGGGCGTTATAGTGTTTCTATGATATAGGTAGACACAGAGGCTCCTGATGGGGGTTATAGTGTTTATATAATAGAGGTAGTCACAGAGGCTCCTTATGGGGGTTGTGTTTCTATGGTAGAGGTAGTCACAGAGGCTCCTGATAGGGGTTGTAGTGTTTCTATGATAGAGGTAGACACAGAGGCTCCTGATGGGGGTTATAGTGTTTCTATGGTAGAGGTAGACACAGAGGCTCCTGATGGGGGTTATAGTGTTTCTATGGTAGAGGTAGTCACAGAGGCTCCTGATGGGGGTTGTGGTTCTATTATGGAGGTAGTCACAGGGGCTCCTGATAGGGGTTATAGTGTTTCTATGATAGAGGTAGACACAGAGGCTTCTGATGGGGGTTGTAGTGTTTCTATGATAGAGGTAGTCACAGAGGCTCCTGATGGGGGTTATAGTGTTTATATAATAGAGGTAGTCACAGAGGCTCCTTATGGGGGTTGTAGTGTTTCTATGGTAGAGGTAGTCACAGAGGCTCCTGATGGGGGTTGTGGTTCTATTATAGAGGTAGTCACAGGGGCTCCTGATAGGGGTTGTAGTGTTTCTATGATAGAGGTAGTCACAGAGGCTCCTGATGGGGGTTGTAGTGTTTCTGTGATAGAGGTAGTCACAGAGGCTCCAGATGGGGGTTGTAGTGTTTCTATGATAGAGGTAGACACAGAGGCTACTGATGGGGGTTATAGTGTTTCTATAATAGAGGTAGTCACAGAGGCGCCTGATGGGGGTTGTAGTGTTTCTATGGTAGAGGTAGTCACAGAGGCTCCTGATGGGGGTTGTAGTGTTTCTATGATAGAGGTAGTCACAGAGGCTCCTGATGGGGGTCGTAGTGTTTCTATGATAGAGGTAGTCACAGAGGCTCCTGATGGGGGTCGTAGTGTTTCTGTGTTAGAGGTAGTCACAGAGGCTCCTGATGGGGATCGTAGTGTTTCTATGATAGATTTAGTCACAGAGGCTCCTGATGTGGGTTGTAGTGTTTCTGTGTTAGAGGTAGTCACAGAGGCTCCTGATGGGGGTTATAGTGTTTCTATGATAGAGGTAGTCACAGAGGCTCCTGATGAGGGTTGTAGTGTTTCTATTATATAGGTAGTCACAGAGGCTCCTGATGGGGGTTGTAGTGTTTCTATGATAGAGGTAGACTCAGAGGCTCCTGATGGGGGTTGTAGTGTTTCTATGATAGAGGTAGACTCCGAGGCTCCTGATGGGGGTTGTAGTGTTTCTATGGTAGAGGTAGTCACAGAGGCTCCAGATGGGGGTTATAGTGTTTATATAATAGAGGTAGTCACAGAGGCTCCTTATGGGGGTTGTAGTGTTTCTATGGTAGAGGTAGTCACAGAGGCTCCTGATGGGGGTTGTGGTTCTATTATAGAGGTAGTCACAGGGGCTCCTGATAGGGGTTGTAGTGTTTCTATGATAGAGGTAGTCACAGAGGCTCCTGATGGGGGTTGTAGTGTTTCTGTGATAGAGGTAGTCACAGAGGCTCCAGATGGGGGTTGTAGTGTTTCTATGATAGAGGTAGACACAGAGGCTACTGATGGGGGTTATAGTGTTTCTATAATAGAGGTAGTCACAGAGGCGCCTGATGGGGGTTGTAGTGTTTCTATGGTAGAGGTAGTCACAGAGGCTCCTGATGGGGGTTGTAGTGTTTCTATGATAGAGGTAGTCACAGAGGCTCCTGATGGGGGTCGTAGTGTTTCTATGATAGAGGTAGTCACAGAGGCTCCTGATGGGGGTCGTAGTGTTTCTGTGTTAGAGGTAGTCACAGAGGCTCCTGATGGGGATCGTAGTGTTTCTATGATAGATTTAGTCACAGAGGCTCCTGATGTGGGTTGTAGTGTTTCTGTGTTAGAGGTAGTCACAGAGGCTCCTGATGGGGGTTATAGTGTTTCTATGATAGAGGTAGTCACAGAGGCTCCTGATGAGGGTTGTAGTGTTTCTATTATATAGGTAGTCACAGAGGCTCCTGATGGGGGTTGTAGTGTTTCTATGATAGAGGTAGACTCAGAGGCTCCTGATGGGGGTTGTAGTGTTTCTATGATAGAGGTAGACTCCGAGGCTCCTGATGGGGGTTGTAGTGTTTCTATGGTAGAGGTAGTCACAGAGGCTCCAGATGGGGGTTGTAGTGTTTCTATGATAGAGGTAGTCACAGAGGCTCGTGATGGGCGTTATAGTGTTTCTATGATAGAGGTAGTCACAGAGGCTCCTGATGGGGGTTGTAGTGTTTCTATGATACAGGTAGTCACAGAGGCTCCTGATGGGGGTTGTAGTGTTTCTATGATATAGGTAGTCATAGAGGCTCCAGATGGGGGTTGTAGTGTTTCTATGATAGAGGTAGACAAGGAGGCTCCTGATGGGGGTTATAGTGTTTATATAATAGAGGTAGTCACAGAGGCTCCTTATGGGGGTTGTGTTTCTATGGTAGAGGTAGTCACAGAGGCTCCTGATGGGGGTTGTGGTTCTATTATGGAGGTAGTCACAGGGGCTCCTGATAGGGGTTATAGTGTTTCTATGATAGAGGTAGACACAGAGGCTTCTGATGGGGGTTGTAGTGTTTCTATGATATAGGTAGTCACAGAGGCTCCAGATGGGGGTTGTAGTGTTTCTATGATAGAGGTAGTCACAGAGGCTCCTGATGGGGGTTATAGTGTTTATATAATAGAGGTAGTCACAGAGGCTCCTGATGGGGGTTGTAGTGTTTCTGTGATAGAGGTAGTCACAGAGGCTCCAGATGGGGGTTGTAGTGTTTCTATGATAGAGGTAGACACAGAGGATACTGATGGGGGTTATAGTGTTTCTATAATAGAGGTAGTCACAGAGGCGCCTGATGGGGGTTGTAGTGTTTCTATGGTAGAGGTAGTCACAGAGGCTCCTGATGGGGGTTGTAGTGTTTCTATGGTAGAGGTAGTCACAGAGGCTCCTGATGGGGGTTGTAGTGTTTCTATTATAGAGGTAGACACAGAGGCTCCTGATGGGGGTCGTAGTGTTTCTATGATAGAGGTAGTCACAGAGGCTCCTGATGGGGGTTGTAGTGTTTCTATGATAGAGGTAGTCACAGAGGCTCCTGATGGGGGTTGTAGTGTTTCTGTGATAGAGGTAGTCACAGAGGCTCCTGATGGGGGTTATAGTGTTTCTATGATAGAGGTAGTCACAGAGGCTCCTGATGAGGGTTGTAGTGTTTCTATTATATAGGTAGTCACAGAGGCTCCTGATGGGGGTTGTAGTGTTTCTATGATAGAGGTAGACTCAGAGGCTCCTGATGGGCGTTATAGTGTTTCTATGATAGAGGTAGTCACAGAGGCTCCTGATGGGGGTTGTAGTGTTTCTATGATACAGGTAGTCACAGAGGCTCCTGATGGGGGTTGTAGTGTTTCTATGATATAGGTAGTCACAGAGGCTCCTGATGGGGGTTGTAGTGTTTCTATGATAGAGGTAGACACAGAGGCTCCTGATGGGGGTTATAGTGTTTATATAATAGAGGTAGTCACAGAGGCTCCTTATGGGGGTTGTGTTTCTATGGTAGAGGTAGTCACAGAGGCTCCTGATAGGGGTTGTAGTGTTTCTATGATAGAGGTAGTCACAGAGGCTCCAGATGGGGGTTATAGTGTTTCTATGGTAGAGGTAGACACAGAGGCTCCTGATGGGGGTTATAGTGTTTCTATGGTAGAGGTAGTCACAGAGGCTCCTGATGGGGGTTGTGGTTCTATTATGGAGGTAGTCACAGGGGCTCCTGATAGGGGTTATAGTGTTTCTATGATAGAGGTAGACACAGAGGCTTCTGATGGGGGTTGTAGTGTTTCTATGATATAGGTAGTCACAGAGGCTCCAGATGGGGGTTGTAGTGTTTCTATGATAGAGGTAGACACAGAGGCTCCAGATGGGGGTTGTAGTGTTTCTATGATAGAGGTAGTCACAGAGGCTCCTGATGGGGGTTGTGGTTCTATTATAGAGGTAGTCACAGGGGCTCCTGATGGGGGTTATAGTGTTTCTATGATAGAGGTAGACACAGAGGCTCCAGATGGGGGTTGTAGTGTTTCTATGATAGAGGTAGTCACAGAGGCTCCTGATGGGGGTTGTGGTTCTATTATAGAGGTAGTCACAGGGGCTCCTGATAGGGGTTATAGTGTTTCTATGATAGAGGTAGACACAGAGGCTTCTGATGGGGGTTGTAGTGTTTCTATGATATAGGTAGTCACAGAGGCTCCAGATGGGGGTTGTAGTGTTTCTATGATAGAGGTAGACACAGAGGCTTCTGATGGGGGTTGTAGTGTTTCTATGATATAGGTAGTCACAGAGGCTCCAGATGGGGGTTGTAGTGTTTCTATGATAGAGGTAGTCACAGAGGCTCCTGATGGGGGTTATAGTGTTTATATAATAGAGGTAGTCACAGAGGCTCCTTAAGGGGGTTGTAGTGTTTCTATGGTAGAGGTAGTCACAGAGGCTCCTGATGGGGGTTGTAGTGTTTCTATGGTAGAGGTAGTCACAGAGGCTCCTGATGGGGGTTGTGGTTCTATTATAGAGGTAGTCACAGGGGCTCCTGATAGGGGTTGTAGTGTTTCTATTATAGAGGTAGTCACAGAGGCTCCTGATGGAGGTTGTAGTGTGTCGCTGATTTATAGAAATCACAGTATACTTTCTGATCAGCGCCTTTTATTTCTGGATGATTATACAGCAGAATATGACATGATGGGTGCTGTAGTCCCTGGCGGGTACTGATCGTCCAGGCGTCACCAGTGTGGCAGTGCTCAGTGCCCCTTAGGCCGCCGGTTCTTGGTTCTCCTCCTGGATTTGGATGCTTCTGACCAGGTCGGTGATGAGCATCTGCAGAAGCTGCGAGCGCTGCTTCCCCACCTCCAGGACGCTGCTGTGATTCACCGACTCCTGCGTCTCGTACGCCTGCGCCACCCGGTTAGTTATCAGCGAGAGGCCGAATACTCGCATCCCACAATGCTTCGCCACCACCACTTCTGGGGCCGTACTCATACCTGGGGTGGAGAAGAGTAAAGATCTGACTTGTCACAGCTGAGGGTTTGTTACAATTGCATCCTGTCCAGACACATCAGCAGCACCGATTTCTCCACTCCTCTCCTGTAGTGTTTGCCCCAATGTATCAGTCTGATGGATTATCCAGGCCGGATACAATGTATCAAACCTTTAGGCATGAACGTTTTCCTGTGCCAGAATTGATCTTTTAGGCCCCCTTCCCCATACATAGAGCTCAGTGTCATTTATAAGGAATCCACTGTACCCACGAATAGTCCCACAATCCCAGTGTATTATGGACTGATGCTGCCATCCTGGTATATGCTGTATACTAGTGTGCAATCATGTGTGCCAGCTGTAGGGGGCGCTCATTAGTTTCACTCTATGGGGTACACTGCTATGCTATAATGCAGGGCTGTTGTGTCGCTGCAGTGATTGCACTTTTTAGAATTTGTGGCTTTTATATATGACTGCTATATCTCTCCCAGATTCTTGAATGAATTTTTAACAAAAAATGGTTTAAAATTGTAAATTTACTATTGCAGACTGGCGATTGAGCGCCCTCTTCCCATGCTAAGCCTGCTACAGTATCCACTTACCAGCACCGTGCCCCCTTAAGGGTATGTTCACGCAGCGTCTTTTAGACACCCCTAGACATTTTGAAGTGGAAGATGCTTCAAGAAAATGTCGGCTGTCTTTTTCCTGAAGTGTCTTCTTTCGCATCTTTTTTTGGTCATTTTTCCAGCAGTGCTTAATATTTTCTAAAACTGTATACGCACACTAGTGAGCGGCTACCAGTCAGTAGCCACCTGAAGAATTTACCAGTCACTTCTTTTAGTCGCTTCACGGCTTTGGAGTCTTGAAGAGGTTAAAAGAGCCTCAAAAGACTGAACATATGCCTTAGTCATAAGGGTGCCATCCACACTGTCCAATAATGCCCTTGTAGTGCCAGCCATACCCCATACATTGACTCTATATTACAGCTATAACAGTGCCACCATAACACGCTCATCACAAAAAATTACTAACCAAGCCAGCCGCAGTACCCACATAATAGTGACAATACAGTGCCCCCATAACAATTGCAGGCACAGTGCTGCCATTATATAGCACCCCCTAACAACGATCACCAGAGTGCCTCCATAACAGCGTCATCTATAGGACCCACATAACAGTGACCGATAATGGTACTTTCTCCTTCTGCACTGTACAGGGTCATTGTCCACGCAGACTGTTTATTATGTTCGGCCTTGACATCAGAGCACGCTGTCCAGAGGAGAGAGTTCTCAAAAGAGACCCTAAAGTCAATGAATCCCTGCAGAATGATTTGGGATGTGCCTCTGTGCAGATGGATATGGGGTGTCCCAGGGAAACCCTTGTACAAAACAGCTCTGCCTCTTTAACTGGAAGCTGTGTTATCTGCCACACAACCCTGAGCATAAATCATGGAGCTTCCCTATAAGAAGTAATAAAGCTGAGCAATGTTCTTGTGTACACAGCTGTGATACTCCAATGGGGAACAGTATAGTAATTAGTAAACTGATGGCAATGTTTTTTGCACTTATTCATTGCTTCCTAGGTGTGAAAAAACACTGAAAGAAGTGACATGCTGCAGTTTTCCAATTCAGTCAGGAAAAAAAAATGTGTGCACAATATTTCTGAAATCTCATAGATTTTGCTGGTACTGTAAAAAGCAGCTTTTAATTTATATAAAAACGCAGCAAAAACGCAATGTGTGAACACAGCCTTAGGGCTCATTTCCACTGGCGAGGAAAACGGACGAGTGCAATCCGATAAAAAATCGGATTGCACTCGGACCAATGTTATTCAATAGGTGTCTTTTCATTTGCGATTTTTTTCTCAGCCGAAATCGGACTGAGAAAAAAATCGCAGCATGCTGCGATTTGCTGCGAGTCTCGGACGAGACTCGCCAATGCAAGTCAATGGGTGCGAGAAAAAAATCGCACAGCACTCGCACCATGCGAGTTCTGTCCGATTTTTACGCACCGGTGTCCTTTGAAAAAGCAGGTAATTCAGCGCGGTGTACAGTAAAATCACACTGACAGGTTAGAATAGAGTAGATATATACACATAGAATAGGTATATATACATATACACTCACCGGCCACTTTTTTAGGTACACCATGCTAGTAACGGGTTGGACCCCCTTTTGCCTTCAGAACTGCCTCAATTCTTCGTGGCATAGATTCAACAAGGTGCTGGAAGCATTCCTCAGAGATTTTGGTCCATATTGACATGATGGCATCACACAGTTGCCGCAGATTTGTCGGCTGCACATCCCAAAGATGCTCCATACAAGGCAGGATGGATCCATGCTTTCATGTTGTTTACGCCAAATTCTGACCCTACCATCCGAATGTCGCAGCAGAAATCGAGACTCATCAGACCAAGCAACGTTTTTCCAATCTTCTACTGTCCAATTTCGATGAGCTTGTACAAATTGTAGCCTCAGTTTCCTGTTCTTAGCTGAAAGGAGTGGTACCCGGTGTGGTCTTCTGCTGCTGTAGCCCATCTGCCTCAAAGTTCGACGCACTGTGCGTTCAGAGATGCTCTTAGGCCTACCTTGGTTGTAACGGGTGGCGATTTGAGTCACTGTTGCCTTTCTATCAGCTCGAACCAGTCTGCCCATTCTCCTCTGACCTCTGGCATCAACAAGGCATTTCCGCCCACAGAACTGCCGCTCACTGGATTTTTTTTCTTTTTCGGACCATTCTCTGTAAACCCTAGAGATGGTTGTGCGTGAAAATCCCAGTAGATCAGCAGTTTCTGAAATACTCAGACCAGCCCTTCTGGCACCAACAACCATGCCACGTTCAAAGGCACTCAAATCACCTTTCTTCCCCATACTGATGCTCGGTTTGAACTGCAGGAGATTGTCTTGACCATGTCTACATGCCTAAATGCACTGAGTTGCCGCCATGTGATTGGCTGATTAGAAATTAAGTGTTAACAAGAAGTTGGACAGGTGTACCTAATAAAGTGGCCGGTGAGTGTATATATGTCAGTGAGACACCTATATATGTATATTTATATTTAATGCAGCGCAAGATAGCATTAAAGCCGCTAATTCAATTACCGGCTTTTCATTTCTCCTTCCCAAACCCGACAGGATATGAGACATGGTTTACATACAGTAAACCATCTCATATCCCCCTTTTTTTTGCATATTCCACACTACTAATGTTAGTAGTGTGTATGTGCAAAATTTCGGCGCTGTAGCTATTAAATTTAAGGGTTAAATCGCGGAAAAAATTGGCGTGGGCTCCCGCGCAATTTTCTCCGCCAGAGTAGTAAAGCCAGTGACTGAGGGCAGATATTAATAGCCAGGAGAGGGTCCATGGTTATTGGCCCCCCTGGCTACAAACATCTGCCCCCAGCCACCCCAGAAAAGGCACATCTGGAAGATGCACCTATTCTGGCACTTGGCCACTCTGTTCCCACTCCCGTGTAGTAGTGGGCTATGGGGTAATGAAGGGTTAATGCCACCTTGCTATTGTAAGGCGACATTAAGCCAGATTAATAATGGAGAGGCGTCAATTATGACACCTATCCATTATTAATCCAATTGTATGAAAGGGTTAAAAAAACACACACACATTATTAAAAAGTATTTTAATGAAATAAACACACAGGTTGTTTTAATATTTTATTGCTCTCTCAATCCATGTGAAGACCCTCGCTTGGAAAAATAATAAACCAACAATATACATACCTTCAGATGACCTGTCACGTCCCACGAGGTAATCCATCTGAAGGGGTTAAAATATTTTACAAGCAGGAGCCCTGCTATAATGCAGCTGTGCTCGTGCTTGTAAGCCCCAGGGAATGAAGGAAATGTAGATCAATGACCTATAGTTACCTTCAGTCGCGGTGATGCGCCTCCTGGAGGATGTCCTCATGAACAGCAGCCTGGGAACTTTTTCCCACGCTCGAGGTCATATGAGGACAACCAGCAGGGGGCGCATCACCGCGACTGAAGGTAACTATAGGTCTTTGACCTACATTTCCTTCATTCCCCGGGGCTTACAAGCACCAGCACAGCTGCACTAGCAGGGCTCCTGCTTGTAAAATATTTTAACCCCTTCAGATGGATTACCTCGTGGGACGTGACAGGTCATCTGAAGGTATGTATATTGTTGGTTTATTATTTTTCCAAGCGAGGGTCTTCACATGGATTGAGAGAGCAATAAAATATTAAAACAACCTGTGTGTTTATTTCATTAAAATACTTAGTATAGTAGTTATATTCTTGTACAAAGGAGGCAGTATTATAGTAGTTATATTCGTGTACATAGGAGCAGTATTATAGTAGTTATATTCTTGTACATAGGAGGCAGTATTATAGCAGTTATATTCCTGTATATAGGGACAGTATTATAGTAGTTATATTCTTGTACATAGGAGGCAGTATTATAGTAGTTATATTCTTGTACATAGGGACGGTAGTATAATAAACATATTTGCAATGCTTCCCAGTTCCCATCTTTACTACACTTACCTACAGCATCTGCCCCCAGTCTCTGTAGAAATTTGGCTTCTGCAACTGACTCAAAGTTTGGCCCTCCCACCATGCAGTAAACGCCTTCATGAGTGAGATCCGCTTGACCGAGCTTTTGGGCGATCTCGAGAGCAGTGATACGCAGGTCACGGTCATATGTGTCCCAGAGGGAGGGAAATCGTGGGCCAAACCTGCAAGAGAATTTTAAAAATATCTTGCTCCTCAATAGACCATGCTTGAAGGAAATATTGTTCTCAAAGAGGTTCTGAAGCAGCAGCTGTGTCCGTGTACTATACATCCAATATATAATACATATTTCTTACTAGTATATGGTACATATACACGGCAGGTGCTGCCTATTTAAAAAAAAAAGAATCAATATGAAAGAAATTCTGCAGCAGCTGTGATTCACAGCACGGTATCTTTACCTCTGTTGCTTCAGAATCTCTATACAATATCAAGATATTATTATAAGTTACATATATAAAGTGCCATGTATCTGTAGATCTTATCTAGACATTTTATTTTTACTCTCCAGGTTTTGAATAGTGCCAAGCAAAAGCTGTATAGGTGTGCTGGAACTTGTAGTTCATTACTAGTTTACATCACCCCCTTGGTGGTCACCTCTCATCGTTGGGTCCTCTTAGAGGGTTCAGAGCAGCCAGTCCCGGCATGTTGATATGATCCCGGATTATCATCAGGTCTCCCGGTCTGTACGTCTCACAGAGCGACCCTGCCGCATTTGTCACCATCAGGACCTTTACTCCCAGCAACTTAAACACTCTGATTGGGAAAGTGACCTGGAGCGAGATTGCCAGAATGTCACCGAGGGTAAAGGTAATAAGTACAGCGCTGAACCTTCCTTTACATTCGGGGAATAAACTGTATCTTATAAATCGTACTGTGCTGTGCAATTATCTGCAAATCCGAGAATTCATCCCTGTACCCGTAATTATAAGGAAACAGCACTGTGTAATACATATTAAAAATAGGTATACTAAGCACCACATCTTTCTTAAGTGGCACTGAACAGTCCACAATATTACCTGAAGATGCATGAACAGAATGAGACAACTGGTACCGTGCAGTGTCCAGATATACAGAATAACGCATGTGATACTGACCTGTGTCTGTATATACAGGTTAATAGAAATGGTACTGTGAACCTTTCTGTACATTCAAGGAATAAACAGTATCCTGGAAGTGATAAGTGTCCATACATACAGGATAAGAGAAGTAGTACTGTGCAGTGTCCATATATACAGAATAAGAGAAGTGGTACTGTGCGATGTCCATATATACAGAATAAGAGAAGTGGTACTGTGCGATGTCCATATATACAGAATAAGAGAAGTGGTACTGTGCGATGTCCATATATACAGAATAAGATAAGTGGTACTGTGCGATGTCCATATATGCAGAATAAGAGAAGTGGTACTGTGCAGTGTCCATATATACAGAATAGGAGAAGTGGTACTGTGCAGTGTCCATATATACAGAATAAGAGAAGTGGTACTGTGCAGTGTCCATATATACAGAATAAGAGAAGTGGTACTGTGCGATGTCCATATATACAGAATAAGAGAAGTGGAACTGTGCAGTGTCCATGTATACAGAATAGGAGAAGTGATACTGTGCAGTGTCCATATATACAGAATAAGAGAAGTGGAACTGTGCGGTGTCCATATATACAGAATAAGAGAAGTGGTACTGTGTGGTGTCCATATATGCAGAATAGGAGAAGTGGTACTGTGCGGTGTCCATATATATATAGAATAAGAGAAGTGGTACTGTGTGATGTCCATATATGCAGAATAGGAGAAGTGGTACTGTGCGGTGTCCATATATACAGAATAGGAGAAGTGGTACTGTGCGGTGTCCATATGTACAGAATAAGAGAAGTGGTGCTGTGCGGTGTCCATACATACAGAATAGGAGAAGAGGTACTGTGTGGTGTCCATATATACAGAATAAGAGAAGTGGTACTGTGCAGTGTCCATATATACAGAATAAGAGAAGTGGTACTGTGCAGTGTCCATATATATAGAATAAGAGAAGTGCTACTGTGCAGTGTCCATATATACAGAATAAGAGAAGTGGTACTGTGCGGTGTCCATGTATGCAGAATAAGAGAAGTGGTACTGTGCAGTGTCCATATATACAGAATAAGAGAAGTGGTGCTGTGCAGTGTCCATATATACAGAATAAGAGAAGTGGTGCTGTGCAGTGTCCATATACAGTGGGGGAAATAATTATTTGATCCCTTTCTGATTTTGTAAGTTTTCTCACTGACAAAGACATGAACCGTCTATAATTTTCAGAGTAGGTTAATTTTAACATTGAGAGATAGAATATCAAAAATAAAATCCAGAAAATCACATTGTATAAATTATATAAATTTAGTTGCATTGTGCAGTTTATAAGATGCACCGGATTATAAGACGCACCCCAAATTTGGAGGAGAAAAATAGGAAAAAACTTGTTTTAATAAAATGGTGGTGCTTCTTACAATCCAGGCGTCTTATTGCTTACCAGGGGTGGTGGCTGCGGTGAAGCAGGGTCGCTGCTGGTGGAGGCAGGAGTGGGGGGATGCTGCGTACCCCAGACTGGGAGAAAGGGGTGTTCGGATGTGTGACGCTGTGGGTGTTCGGTGGTGCAGGCAACAGTCGAGTAGGGTCCCAGGGTGGCTGCTGGAAGAGGCAAGAGTGGCACTGCAGGTGTTCGGTGGTGCTGAGGCTCCGCTGACATTTACTGAAAGTCCAGAGCCACTGTTTACTATGTGGTGGACTCTGGGAAAATGGCTGCCGGTGCGGCATATGGAGATCTTGGCGCTGAGATCTCATCTCCCGAGATCTTGGTGCCGAGATCTCCATCTGCGCCGCATCTGCAGCCATTTTCCTGGAGACATCGCGTAGAGGCTGGCGCAGATGGAGATCTCAGCTTTCCTCCATCTGCGCCTGCACCGAGTGAGACACCGGACGCCAGACTCCAGAAAAAGAATGGTGGCAGCTATATGCCGCCACCGCTGGCCTACCGCTCGCCGCAGGACCACCGCTCGCTGGTGTACTATCACTGCACCACCACCACAACACCGCCAGCTCCGGGCCCGCAGCAGTGACCCCCTCGGTAAGAACAGTGTTCTTTTTATAAGACACACCCCCATTTTCCTCCTAATTTTGGGGATCATAAAAGTGTGTCTTATAATCCAAAAAATATGGTAAGTATTTGATCCCCTACCAACCATTAAGAGTTCTGGCTCCTACAGACCAGTTAGATGCTCCTAATCAACTCGTTACCTGCATTAAAGACACCTGTCTTACATAGTCATTTTTATAAAAGACTCCTGTCCACAGACTCAATTAATCAGTCAGACTCTAATCTCTGCAACATGGGCAAGACCAAAGAGCTTTATAAGGATGTCAGGGACAAGATCATAGACCTGCACAAAGCTGGAATGGGCTACAAAACTATAAGATGCTGGGTGAGAAGGAGACAACTGTTGGCGTAATAGTAAGAAAATGGAATAAATACAAAATGACTGTCAAACCGACATCGATCTGGGGCACCATGCAAAAATCTCACCTCTTGGGGTATCCTTTATCATGAGGAATGTGAGAGATCAGCCTAAAACTACACGAGGGGAACTTGTTAATGATCTCAAGGCAGCTGGGATCACAGTCACCAAGAAAACCATTGGTAACACATTAGGCCTTAAAGGTTTAAAATCCTGCAGTGCCTGCAAGGTCCTCCTGCTCAAGAAGGCACATGTGCAGGCCCTTCTGAAGTTTGCCAATGAACACCTGTATGATTCTGTGAGTGAATGGGAGAAGGTGCTGTGGTCAGATGAGACAAAAATTGAGGTCTTTGGTATTAACTCAACTCACCGTGTTTGGAAGAAGAGAAATGCTGCTTATGACCCAAAATACCATCCCCATTGTCAAGCATGGAGGTGGAAACATTATGTTTTGGGGGTGTTTCTCTGCTAAGGGCACCGGACTACTTTACCGCATCAATGGGAGAATGGATGGAGCCATATACCGTAAAATCGAGTGACAACCTCCTTCCCTCCACCAGGACATTAAAATGGGTCGTGGCTGGGTCTTCCAGCAATACAATGACCCAAAACATACAGCCGAGGCAACAAAGGAGGGGCTCAAAAAGAAGCACATTAAGGTCATGGAGTGGCTTAGCGAGTCTCCAGACCTTAATCCCATAGAAAACTTATGGAGGGAGTTGAATCTCTGAGTTGCCAAGCAACAGCCTCAACATCCTAATGATTTAGAGATGATCTGCAAAGAGGAGAGGACCAAAATTCCTCCTGACATGTGCGCTAACCTCATCACCAACTACAAAAAGGCTGACCGCTGTGCTTGCCAACAAGGGTTTTGCCACCAAGTATTAAGTCTTGTTTGCCAGAGGGATCAAATACTTATTTCTCACTGCAAAATGCACATACATTTATATAATTTATACAATGTGATTTTCTGGATTTTATTTTTGATATTCTATCTCTCAATGTAAAAATTAATCTACCCTTAAAATTAGACTATTCATGTCAGTGGGCAAACTTATGAAATCAGCAAGGGATCAAAAACTTATTTCCCCCAGTGTATACAGAATAGGAGAAATGGTACTGTGTAGTGTCCATATATTCAGAACTAGCTGAAGAGCCCGGCGTTGCCTGGGCATAGTAAATATCTGTGGTTAGTTATAGCACCTCACTTCTCTTATTTTCCCATCACGCCTCTCATTTTCTCCCTTACACCTCTCATTTTCCCCCTCCTCTTATTTTCACCCTCACTCCTCTCATTCCCCCCTAACACTTGTCATTTCGACCTCACATCTGTCATTTTCCGATCACTCCACTATTTTCCCTCACTCCTCTCATTTTGCACTCACACCTTTTCATTTTCACCTAACACCCCTCATTTTCACCTCAAACCTCTCCCCTCAGTGTATACATGTTTGTCATCTCCCTTATATATAGTATACACCTGTATGTCATCTCCCGTATATAGTATATACCTGCTGTATGTCATCTCCTCCTGTATATTGTATATACCTATGTGTCATCTCTTCCTGTATATAGTATATACCTGTATGTCATCTCTTCTGTATATACTATATACCTGTATGTCATCTCCTCCTATATATAATATATACCTGTATGTCATCTCCTCCTATATATAATATATACCTGTATGTCATCTCCTGTATATAGTATATACCTGTATGTCATCTCCCCTGTATATAGTATATACCTGCTGTATGTCATCTCCTCTATATACCTATGTGTCATCTCCTCTTTTATATAGTACATACCTGTATGTCATCTCCTCCTGTATTAGACCTCGTTCACACGTTATTTGGTCAGTATTTTTACCTCAGTATTTGTAAGCTAAATTGGCAGCCTGATAAATCCCCAGCCAACAGTAAGCCCACCCCCTGGCAGTATATATTAGCTCACACATACACATAATAGACTGGTCATGTGTCTGACAGCTGCCATATTTCCAATATGGTACATTTGTTGCTCTTGTAGTTTGTCTGCTTATTAATCAGATTTTTATTTTTGAAGGATAATACCAGACTTGTGTGTGTTTTAGGGCGAGTTTCATGTGTCACGTTGTGTGTGTTGAGTTGCATGTGGTTACATGCATGTAGCGTCTTTTGTGAGATGAGTTTTGTGTGGCGACATGCGTGTAGCAACTTTTTGTGTGTCGAGTTGCATGTGACAGGTTAGTGTAGCAAGTTGTGTGAAGCAAGTTTTGCGCATGGCGAGTTTTATGTGTGGTGCGTTTTGAGTATGTGCAAGTTTTGTGTAAGGCAACTTTTGCATGTGTTGCAACTTTTGTGCATGTGGCAATTTTTCCGCGTGTGCAAGTTTTGCGTGTGGCGAGTTTTCCATGAGGTGAGTTTTGCACGTGTGGCGAGTTTTGCGTGAGCCTAGTTTTGCATGTGGCGAGTTTTGCGCGTGGTGAGTTTTGAACGGTGACTTTTGTGTTTTGACTTTTATGTGGCGAGGTTGGTGTATGTGTGGTGAAATGTGCACTGAGGGTGGTATATGTGTTCAAGCACGTGGTAGTTTGTGGCACATTTTGTGTGTGTGTTCATATCCCCGTGTGTGGTGAGTATCCCATGTCGGGGCCCCACCTTAGCAACTGTACAGTATATACTCTTTGGCGCCATCGCTCTCACTCTTTAAGTCCCCCTTGTTCACATCTGGCAGCTGTCAATTTGCCTCCAACACTTTTCCTTTCACTTTTTCCCCATTATATAGATAGGGGCAAAATTGGTGAATTGGAACGCGCGGGGTTAAAATTTCGCCTCACAACATAGCCTATGACGCTCTCGGGGTCCAGACGTGTGACTGTGCAAAATGTTGTGGCTGTAGCTGCGACGGTGCAGATGCCAATCCCGGACATACACACATACATACATACACACATTCAGCTTTATATATTAGATAAAGGAGGAGAATGGGAGAAGTGGTACTGTGCAGTGTCCATATATACAGAATAAAGGAGGAGAATAGGATAATTGGTACTGTGCAGTATGCATGTATACAGAATAGAAGGCGTGATAGTGTGCAGCGTTCGCCAAACTGTAGCTGTTCAGGAACTTGCCAAAGCTGAGTTGCCTAAATTCCTCCTAAAACTCCTTGCTCCTATTTGAGCTTAGGTTGCTAGAGTTGTGCAACCTGACAACCCCTTTGACATGGTGCTTGTTAGGCAGCTTACCCCTAGTAGCCAGACTGACAGCCAATCTAACCCCGTGCTGTCACATGCAGGAGGGAGACCAGCAGCTTGGCAGGGGTCACGCAACAACTGCCCTGTAAGAAGGTGTTGTCTTGAGGCAAGCGGGTAACAGTACAACACATAGCAGATCAGGCGGTTGTCACATGCAGAGAACTCTGGTCTTACCTTCCACAAGGAATATCCTTCATACACATGGAATCGGCCTTTCATACAGACACATGACTTGCCCTGCAGATTGCCAAACACCAGCTGCCCCGAGTGTCCCACCACTGAAATGAACGAAAATCTATCAGGTACATCACTTTTTGGGAAAATTTGCCGTATTTGGGACTGTCCACGCACCACAAATTGGGCTGACAAAAAGGGTCAAAGAGTAGAGTAGAAACGTAAAATGTTCATTGAAATGTAAAACTGTTGGGACCTGAAATGTGGTGCACATTGCTGTATACAGCTCCCACCGGTTTGGCCACTCGTTGCAGAATTTCTAAGTGCTACTTTCACAGTTTTATGCCAGTTTTGCAGCTGCTTATCTGAAGTACTTTATGCAGATTTTCTTCTGGATTTTACAACAGTTATGTGCAAAAATCAATGCGAAATTCCAACTGCGGATTAACCCTGAAAACGCCAACAGAAAGAATTAATTGAAAAAAAAAAGGTGGAAACTGCGAATTTATACTTGAAAATGTTGGAAAGATTGATAAATATAAGACTCTGTGGATTTTACAAACTTATTAAAGTCACTGTGCTGATAACTGCAATAAGGCGGAAGAAAATACACTGCATAAATTGGCATTAAAAAAAGACGCAGAGCCTGGCAATGTTTGCAAATCGCAATCACTTACCGTAGTTGGAATTTCTCATACACTGCAAACATACTGTATCCTAACAAAATCCAGATGGAATATCTGCTACGTGTGAACACCCCCTAAGGGCATGTGCAGACCACCGTTGTCTCTCTATTTCCGGTTTGATCAGAGTCGGATCCTATTTTCTTGAAGGTGGAAATCATGAAAAGATAAAAATTTCCACTTTCTCCATGATGTCAAGCCGTGAAAATGGGACCGCGCTTGGATAACATGCGGGTCCAGTCTGATTTTTTTCTATTCTTTCACGGACCTATAGACATGAATGGGCGAGTGCCATCTGATTGTCAGAGGCAAATCGTGCATGCTGCCATTTTTGTTATTTTTTCTCTTTAACCACTTGGTCTGGGGAAGAAATCAGACATGCTCACAACCCCATAGAATAACATTGGTACGAGTGCGATCCGTTAAAACCATAGATATCACTCGTTCGCCTAAAACGGTCGTCTGCACGAGCCCTAATAGTGACGTATAAATCACTCGCAGGATATGTGGTGGTTACACACCTGTACTTTCTGGAAAATGTGGGATCTGGCTGTAGTTAAAGGTTTTGTGGCTGCTTAATGTCTCTGCCAGGAGTCCCAAGCCAGTACCACAGATGATGGCAATGTCTGGAGGGCACTGGATCCGGTCCAGGAGCCACTGAGCCGTCTCCTCACAGTCTTCATATCTGTTGGGTAAGTGTTAGAAAGCAACGAGGATCAGACGTCATGGCGGAAGATTTGGGAATTATGGTGGAAAATTGTGAAAATGTGCGAGTATAAAATTGGAGAATGGTTGGAATGGGTAACATCTTCATAGTTTTACCTGATTCCTACACATGAGCATCATATATTAATATCATATACTTACCACCTCATCAGAGGATCCTCGTCCCCTCTCTGCAGTCACATAAATGCTGAATACCTCCCGACAACATTTGTGGAACATTATAAAAGGTACATACCGCTATTTTGGACATTTACTTAATCTGTGCCCCTTTTACAGCCAATTTTATGGAACAAGGAATACCCTTGGAAAGAAGTTGCAGAATGGAGCAAACTGAACAGAACAGCCAATGAAGGAGACAATCGGATATACAGAGCGCCCACAGGAGGGGTCAGCATACGACAAAGAAGAAGATACAGTATTTCAATGTATGCTATGCAAAATACAGTAGAGTTTTGTATATACTATTGTTTTCAGCACCAACCTGTAGTACAGCGCTGTACACAGATTGTGGTCGCTCCCATCAGCCCCTTTCACTAATCTTTCTACTATACTATCATACGTAATAACATTTAAAACACAAATTGAGACATTTTTTCCCATGAGCAAAGTTTATTTTAATCAAAAAGATCTTGGAATAATAATAAATTCCACAATTGGATGCGTGTAAATAAAATGTTCCTGTGCTGAGATAATCTTATAAATGTGCCCCTGCTGTGTACTGTGTAATGTCTGTGTCTGACCGTACAGGGACATGGTCTGATCGTACCACAGCTCCTGGGCAGGGAGGAAGAACACAAAAGAGGCAGGGAAATGTTCTATTTCACAAAAAGAATCATCTGCGATCCCGTGCTGTAATATCTGTATACTCCTTTGCTCCCTCCCCTGCCCAGGAGCTGTGGTATGATCAGACCATGTCCCTGTACGGTCAGACATTACACAGTACACAGCAGGGGCACATTTATAAGATTATCTCAGCACAGGGACATTTTTTTAAACACATGCAATTGTGGAAACAATTATTATTCCAAGATGTATTGATTAAAATCAACTTTAAAATTCACTTTGTTCTTGGGAAAACCCCTTTAAGCCCCATCCCACTTTGTCCGTTAACGCCCCATCTGCCATGAATACTACACCTTAAAGCACATTTGCATAAGTACTGGCCCTTTCATGAATCAGTCCCTAAAAAATTGGGGCAATGGAAATTCTAACACCTGTCGGGATGTTTTCACAGCTTGGATAATGATCGGATCTACTGGACCCACTCAACCATTCTAGATGAAATCCCAAGGAAAATATTATAAAGCTCTTCCCTTAGGATCTCATCTGGAACATTATACATATATATATATATATATATATATATATATATATATATATATATATATATATATATATATATATATATATATATATATACACATACATACTGTATATACTATATATATATACATATATATGTGTATATATATATATATATATATATATATATATATTCTATATGTGTGTATAGTGACATGGACATAAGTATTTACCTCCCTCCATTTAAATCACCATATGTTTTACCCCTAGGGGAGAAGTCTCACCTGAGGTCTTCCTTGCTGTGCATTATTGCCCCGGGTCTCTTCTCTACTGCCCCTGATGTCTTCTCCACTGCCCAGCTCTGTTCTCTACTGCCCCGGGTCTCTTGTCATTTGCTGTCTGAAGTTTCTACTGCAATCCTAATTCTTAACCAGGAATATAAAGATGTCTAAAATGGCCTGAGGCTGTAGTTAATAATTTGCACGAGACAGACATAGGGTTAGGATTGGAGTGTGGGACAGAAGGGGGAGTGTGGTGCAGCCTCTGATCGGTCATGGGGTGTGACCTGCCTCTGCCTATTCCACCACTTTGACCGATTTTTACCATGTCTTAAAGGGGTGTTACACAATTAAAAAAAACTGTATGTTGTCTTCAAAGAACAGTGCCACACCTGTCCACAGGCTGTGTATGGTATTGCAGCTCTCTGTTTACTTCAATGGATCTTAGCTGCAATCACAGACGTCGACATACTATATGACCAAATAACAATCCTCTGAAGCAAATACAGGCCACAGCAGGAGCAGTGAGCTGACAAAATAACTTTAAATGTAAAAACAAAGAAAATCTGAGCTCCAATATCAAACATGCCCTATGGATACGTGTGATAATGTTTTTGATAAAAAAACCATATTTTTCTATTTTTTTCAAAGTCCTCTCACACCATCCGTGGCATATTTGTGACCACACACTTGATGTCTGCAGACAATTTAATCATTATGGTGAAGGATTCTATATATCGGTATTGAGCATGGTGGATTGGAGCCTGTCTGATTCATTCTTTCCTTGGAGATAAACGTGTCATTTAAGATATTTACAATTTCCAGAATAAACAGGTCAATGAACCATCAGGAAAAGGTGGAAGTTTTCACCTCTACAGGATATAGGAATAGGAGTGATATCCTCTGGAGCTGCACTCCCTATTCTGCCAACAGGGCCATTGTCTACATACAGGTGCTTCTTACAAAATTAGAATATGATCAAAAAGTTAATTTATTGCAGTTCTTCAATACAAAAAGTGAAACTCATATATTATATAATTACAAACAGAGTGATGTATTTCAAGTGTGTATTTCTGTTAATGTTGATGATTATGACTTACAGCCAATGAAAACTCAAAAGTCTCGGTAAATTAGAATGATTTTAAAATCTGAAATATTGGCCTACTGAAATGTATATTCAGTAAATGCACTCAATACTTGGTCGGTTATTCTTTTGCATTAATTACTCCATCAGTGGGGCGTGGCATGGAGGCGATCAGCCTGTGGCACTGCTGAGGTGTTATGGAAGCCCAGGTTGCTTTGATAGCAGCCTTCAGCTGATCTGAATTGTTGGGTCTGGTGTCTCTCATCTTCCTCTTGACAATACCCCATATATTCTCTATGGGATTAAGCTCAGGTGAGTTTGCTGGTCAATCAAGCACAGTGATACTGTTGTTTATAAACCAGGTATTGGTACTTTTGGCAGTGTGGACAGGTGCCTAGTCCTGTTGGAGAATGAAATTTCCATCTCCAAAAAGCTTGTTTGCAGAGGGAAGCATGAAGTGCTCTAAAATTTCCTGGTAGACGGCTGCGCTGACTTTGGTCTTGATGAAACACGGTGGACCTACATCAGCTGATGACATGGCTCCCCAAACCATCACTGATTGCGGAAACTTCACACTAGACCTCAAGCAGCTTGGATTGTGTGCATCTCCACTCTTCCTCCAGACTCTGGGACCTTGATTTCCTAATGAAATGCAAAATGTACTTTCATCTGAAAACAACACCTTGGACCACTGAGCAACAGTCCGGTTACTTTTCACCTTGGCCCAGGTAAGACGCTTCTGGCGTTGTCTATTGGTCATGAGTGGCTTGACACAAGGAATGCGACACTTGTAGCCCATGTCCTAGATACGTCTGTGTGTGGTGGCTCTTGAAGCAATGAATCCATCAGCAGACCACTCCTTGTGAATCTCCCCCAAATTTTTTAATGGCCTTTTCTTAACAATCCTTTCAAGGCTGCTTTTATCCCGGTTGCTTATGCATCTTTTTCTCCAACACTTTTTCCTTCCACTCAACCTTCCATTAATATGCTTGGATACAGCACTCTGAACAGCCAATGTCATGATCCAGACGGGGTTTTGAATCCTGTCTTCTTTTTTCCTGGTCTGATAATGCCAGGGGTTACCTTTTCTCAGCCTCAGTCTGGTTTCAAGTTTGCTATTTAGCCCCGCTGCGTCCTGCAGATCATGTCAGTTACAGCTTTTGCCTAGTGCTGCTGTTGCTGACTCTGATTCCTCTGATTTGTCCTGCTGCGTTTGATGTCTGAACCCGTGTCTCTGTTTTCCCCTGTTCCCGTCTTGACTCAGTGTTTCCTTTTAGTGTGCAGACTCCCTGGTTTGAATTGGCGTGTATCCTGACCTGTTTCTGTCCTTTGTCTTTTGGCTTATCTGCTCCTGACCATTACTGACCCCCTGGCTTGTCTCTGACCACGAGTTTGCTTATTCCTTTGGTACTGTGCTACAGTCTAGGATTTGACCCGGCTTGTTTTGACTATTCTGCTGCCACCTGTGCTAGCCTCACTGTTGCACTACAGGATAGCTCTGTTTAGGTGCCGACCTGCTTCCTCTCTACTGCCATCTAGCCTGCACCTACCTGCATTGCAGCAGCATGACAGCCAGCTTCTTTAGCAATGACCTTTTGTGGCTTAGCCTCCTTGTGGAGTGTGTCTATGACTGCCTTCTGGACATCTGTCAAGTCAGCAGTCTTCCTCTTGATTATGGAGCCTACCGAAACAAACTAAAGGACCTTTTTAAATGCATAGGAAGCCTTTGCAGGTGTTTTTTGTTAATTATTCTAATTTACTGAAATAATGACTTTTGAGTTTTCATTGGCTGTAAGCCATAATCATCAACATTAACAGAAATAAACATGTGAAATACATCACTCGGTTTGAAATTACTCTGTATAATATATGACTTTCACTTTTTGTATCGAAGAACTGAAATAAACTTTTTGATGATATTCTAATTTTGTGAGAAGCACCTGTACATCAGAGGTGTCAAACTGCATTCCTCAAGGGCCGCCAACAGGTCATGTTTTCAGGATTTCCTTGTATTGCAGAGGTGATAATTTAATCACCTGCACAGAATGATTCCAGCACCTTGTGGAATGCTAAGGAAATCCTGAAAACATGACCTGTTGGCGGCCCTCGAGGAATGCAGTTTGACACCTCTGCTGTACATGACATATCTTCTGCGGAGCCAATGATATATCCTGTATTAGGCTGTGTTCACATGATGTGTTTGCAATGTGTTTTTTTTTTTTGCCTGTGAGTCTCCAAAATTCGGTGAAACGACAGCAATTTTACCTCTTATATGGAAAATCATGGCAAAAGAACACATTGCAAATGTATGTTGTGAACAGAGCCTTATACGCCAGAGCCGCAATCACTATTGACTATAATGCATAATTTAACTCTGGATCAACTCAAGATACCGTATATACTCGAGTATAAGCCGACCCCCCTAATTTTGCCACAAAAAACTGGGAAAACTTAATGACTCGAGTATAAGCAAAATGCAGCAGCTACCGGTAAATTTCAAAAATAAAAATATATACCAATAAAAGTAAAATTAATTGAGATATCAGTAGTTTAAGTGTTTTTGAATATCCATATTGAATCAGGAGCCCCATATAATGCTCCATACAGTTCATGGTGGGCCCCATAAGATGCTCCATATTAAAATATGCCCCATATAATGCTGCACAAAGGTTGATAATGGCCCCATAAGACAAATTTGCTCCATACAGTAATGCATAAAGGTTAATAAAGGCCCCATAAGATGCTCCATAGAGACATTTGCCCCATATAATGCTGCACAAATGTTTATTATGGCCCCATAAGATGCTCCAGAGATATTTGCCCCCATATAATGCTGCACAAATGTTGATTATGGCCCCATAATATGCTCCATAGAGATATTTGCCCCATATAGTGCTGCACAAACGTTGAATATGGCCCCATAAGATGCTCCATAGAGATATTTGCCCCATATAGTGCTGCACAAACGTTGATTATGGCCCCATAAGATGCTCCATAGAGATATTTGCCCCATATGCTGTTGCTGCGATTAAAAAAAATGACATACTCCCCTCTCGACGCTCAACCCCCCGGCACTTGCAATACTCACCGGTCCTTGTTACGGCGCCGCTGTGTCTTCTGCGTCCTCTGCACTAACGTTCAGGCAGAGGGCGTGGACTAACCACGTCATCGCTCCCTCTGCCCTGAGCGTCACTGCAGAGGACGCGGAAGACGGAATGGCACCCGGAACGAGGACAGGTGAATATCGCGGAGTGCTCCCCCTGCCCATTATACTCACCTGCTCCTGGCGAGGTCCCTGCATCTCCGGTCTTTGACAGCTTCTTCCAGCTTTGAGCGGTCACCGTTACCGCTCATTACAGTAATGAATATGCGGCTCCACCCCTGTGGGAGTGGAGTCAGGTCCATATTCATTACTGTAATGAGCGGTACCACGTGACCGCTCAACGCTGGAAGAAGCTGTAAGAGACCGGAGATGCAGGGACCTCGCCAGGAGCAGGCGAGTATGTCACAGCCGCCGCTCCCCCTTCCCCGCCGACCCCCCTGGGACAATGACTCTAGTATAAGCTGAGAGGGGCACTTTCAGCCTAAAAAAAATGGGTTGAAAATCTCGGCTTATACTCGAGTATATACAGTGAGTAATTTAATGTATGTACACAGTGACTGCACCAGCAGAATAGTGAGTGCAGCTCTGGAGTATAATACAATATGTAAATCGTGATCAGTACAGGATAAGTAATGTAATGTATGTACACAGTGACTGCACCAGCAGAATAATGAGTGCAGCTCTGGAGTATAATACAGGATGTAACTCAGGATCAGTACAGGATAAGTAATGTAATGTATGTACACAGTGACTCCACCAGCAGAATAGTGAGTGCAGCTCTGAAGTATAATACAAGATGTAACTCAGGATCAGTACAGGATAAGTAATGTAATGTATGTACACAGTGACTCCACCAGCAGAATAGTGAGTGCAGCTCTGGAGTATAATACAAGATGTAACTCAGGATCAGTACAGGATAAGTAATGTAATCTATGTACACAGTGACTGCACCAGCAGAACAGTGAGTGCAGCTCTGTGGTATAATACAGGATGTAACTCACGATCAGTACAGGATAAGTAATGTAATATATGTACACAGTGACTGCACCAGCAGAATAGTGAGTGCAGCTCTGGAGTATAATACAGGATGTAACTCAGGATCAGTACAGGATCAGTAATGTAATGTATGTACACAGTGACTGCACCAGCAGAATAGTGAGTGCAGCTCTGGAGTATAATACAGGATGTAATTCAGAATCTGTACAAGATAAGAACATGCTTTCACCCAAAGACTCTACTTTTTATTTGGAATAACTAGTGTAAATTTGCAAAAATGCTTCAGAAAGTTTTATCGTGCTCAGAGGTATTTCACTGCTTTGTTCTATCCCAATAAAAACTTTTGTGTTTAGGGTGAGCGATGCAACTAGATAAGGAGATGATTGAATGCTGCAAAGCATTATGGTCCTGAACCTTTTTTAGGTAAATTACTCTTAGCCCCATATCTTTGTATATGGATGCTAACACATTTCTATAAAATAAATTGCCCTTTAAGTCGTCCAGTGATAAATGGACCACACTTTACAGAGACTCCGAGCCAAGGATCCTCAGCGTTGATTGAATTTATCAATTACTCCCCCACCCCCATCACATCTTTTATCAGGAAATGGAGGAACCTCATGTTCTCAATTAAATAACACAGGGCAGATTGTTGTTCACTTCCATATATCAAGGCCATAGATTTTCCAATATCCTGCGTTCATGCATGTGTCAGCATCAAATCACCACCATCATAACCTTATTACATTCTGTAGCCGCGTTTGACTCCGCTCATGTGACATAATATACGGTGTGCTGATCCCAAGAGCTGACAGTCTATTGTGGCATGAATCAGTCATAAAAGGCATTCATTTTTTGAAGGGCATATTGCTGGATATGTGACCAGAGAATCTAATTAGTCACGACTTGGTTTTTGTGCAGAGTTATTGTGTATGATGCCCTTAATATCTAAGGTGAAGTGCCTTTGGCACAGTTTGCCTTTTGGAAATGGGTGCAATTAAAAGACCCCTTGAACTACAGTACTGTGCAAGCGTTCTAGGTGTGGAAAAATGCTGCAAAGTAAGAATGCTTTCAAAAATAGAAGTGTTAATAGATTATTTTAATTAATTAAATTGCACAGTGAATGAGCAAAAGAGAAATCTAAATCAAAATTTGGTATGATTACTAGTGATGAGCGAATATACTCGTTACTCGAGATTTCTCGAGCACGTTCGGGGGTCCTCCGAGTATTTTTTAGTACTCGGAGATTTAGTTTTTCTTGCCACAGCTGAATGATTTACATCTGTTAGCCAGCTTGATTACATGTGGGGATTCCCTAGCAACCATGCAGCCCCCACATGTACTTATGCTGGCTAACAGATGTAAATCATTCAGCTGAGGTGAGGAAAACTAAATCTCCGAGCACTAAAAAATACTCGGAGGACCCCCGAACGTGCTCGAGAAATCTCGAGTAACGAGTATATTCGCTCATCACTAGTAACCATTTATACCACACAGGTGAAATTGATCATAATTTTCCGACATAGGTTAAAAGGACAGTCATTAACTGAAACATAAACAGGCTTAAAACTGGGTGAGGAACAGACAAACTGCTCCAAAGGTGATGTTGTGGAAGACAGAGCATCAAGACACAAGGTAGTTATATTGCATCAGCAAGGTTTCTCCCAGGCAAAAACATTTTCAAGCTGACTGGGATTTCAGGATGATCTGTTTAAGAGACTAGCAACATTGAGGATTGTAGATGTAGTAGTCTTTTATTCCCGGAAGAATCTTTAAAGTGAATCTGTCACTAGGTTTTTGCTACTCCATCTGAGAGCAGCATAATGTAGATGCAGAGAACTTTATTCCAGTGATATGTCACTTCTTTTACTGGGTGCTGAATTTTTGATTACAAACGGTGTTCTCTGCTGCAGATCTAGCAGTTCTCTGAATGTTGTGTTCTGTATAACCCCACCCCATACCACTTATTGGCAGCTGTCTGTTCACCCTGTACATAGACAGAAAGCTGTCAAATTAGTGGCATTATAGTTGGACTACATGGCAGTAGATTTACTAATCTTCCATGGATAAGCTCCTGCTAATAAAACAGTGATTTTATAAAAACTTCACTAAGCAGCCCAGTAAGTGACACATCACTGGAATCAGGGTCTCTGTCTCTACATTTTGTTGCTGTTAGATTTTGTAGCAAAAACCTGGTGACAGATTACCTTTCAAGTCTAACAATACGCATTTGTTATTTTGTAGGTGAATCTCCCATGTTTGATGGGATCTGATGATGTTATGTTTAAAAGGTTATTCTATGTCTGTGGCCCCTTTAAGAAACACAAGGCGCCTTTTTATATGTGTATTCCATTTTCACATACTTCTAATCTTTTTTCATATCTTCTTCTCTTTTCAGATGTTTATAGCCTGTGATCTTCAGTTTCCATGAAGCTCTGCTTATCTATCTGCAGCAGACACATTACTACCTAATGCTGAATATACATATTGCAGAATTTAGCTGATATCACGGTGACCGGAGAATGGCCGCAGCTTGTAATAATCCTATTTAACACAGACGGGCTCAAGAAATGACTGGAGGCAAGTAAACTGTGCACCAAAAAGTTGCTGAATATGCATATAGAGCCTGTAATGATATTCACATCAATTCTGCAATTATCTGTCTAAGCCAGGGGTCTCTTAGTTGGGTATATGGGCCGCACATAGAAAAACATTTGAATTTGGGTTGCCGCATTCTTTTTTCAACAAAGTGGCATTTTTAGTAATACTTTTTTTTCTATACACTTTTTGTCCATTTTTTGTAACATTTATGCAGTGTTTATTTTAGTTTGTTAAATCATTGTATGGGTTATGGTAGTATTATAGCTTGGGTCGTTTTGGATGTAGTGATAACAAACTTGCAATTGTTTGGTTTACTTATATAAAACAACATTTTCAGTGGAAAAGTACTTTTTCATGCTTTTTTTCTTTTCTACATTTTTACAATTTTGTTTCCCCCAATTGGTCCACATACAGTAATATAGTCTTACAATTAGCACCATATAGTAATTCTAGCAGACATTTTAGTAATTTCCCCCATCCTGTTCCCCAACTTGTAGTAATGTCCCCATCTTGTAGTAATTCGTCTTCTTGGTGTAATGTCTCCATTCTGATCTTCATCTTGGTGTAATTTTTCTATTATGGTCTCTTTTTGTGTTAATGTCCCCATCCAGGTCCTCATCTTGTACTAATGTCCCCATCCTGATCTTTATCTTGTAGTAATGTTCCTATCATGGTCATCATCTTGTATTAATGTCCCCATCCATGTCCTCATTTTGTAGTAATGTCCCCATTCTGGTCCCCTTCTTGTAATAATGCCGCATCCTGTTAACAGTCTTGTAGCAATGTCCCCATCTTGTAGTAATGTGCCAATCTTGGGCCCCTTCTTGTACTAATGCCCCATCAAGGTCCCCTGCTTATACTAATTCCCCACCCTGGTTCCCTCTTGCACTAATGTTCCATCCTGGTTCCATTCTTGTACTAATGCCTCATCCTGGTTCCCTTCTTTTTGCAGTGCCCCATCTTGTTCCTCATCTTGTGATAATGTCTCTTTCCAGGATTAATGCCCCCATCCAGTAGTAATGTCCACATCCAGGACCCATGTCTCCATCCAGGAGTAATGTCCTCATCCAGGAGTAGTGTTTCCATCAAGTTCCCCATCCAAGGGTAATGTTCCCCATCCAGGGGTAATGTCCCCATCCAGTTCCCCATTCAGTAGTAATGTCCCCATCCAGTAGTAATGTCCCCATCCATTTCCCCTTACAGGAGTTATGTCCCCATCCAGAACCCATGACCTAATCCAGTAGTAATGTAACCATCCAGGACCCATTCAGGAGTAATGTCCCCATCCAGGAGTAATGTTTCCATCCAGGACCCAAGTCCCTATCCAGTTCTCCATCCCTGTTGTGCCATTCTTCACATACACAGAAAAGAAAAAAAATCTTTTCACTTGTAGTAATGAGCGAGGAAAAGAAGACAAACAATTACCTCTGCTGCGGAGGAGGATAATGTCATCAGAGTTACCAACCAGAGAGATTACAAATTGACAGCACCTCTGCACAGCAATACCAATGCCAGCCGCCGGCCAATCAGAGGCCAGCAGCTGACATCGGTATGCTGGCCCATGGCAGTGACAGCATAAGCTGCCGCACAGGCGCTCCGATGTCAGCTGCTGGCCTCTGATTGGATGGCATTTGCCTTGCTGTGTAGAGAGCTTGTCTCTGTTCGGCAATAGATTTCAATTGAATGTGCATCCACGGCGCACATACAATTGAAATAAAGCGCTGCCATCGGTGGCCTCCTAGACCGGGACGCAATCATCAAGGGGTCTGCAGTGCTGGTGGGCTGCATATGCTGAAAAGACGTTGAGGGAATGGAGGACAGGTGAGTAGTGATGAGCGAGCGTGATCAGATAAGGTGTTATCTGAGCATGCTTGAGGGCTGATAGAGCATCTTCGGCATGCTCTAATACTATGTTTGAGTCGCTGCGGCTGCATATCTCGCGGCTGTTCAACAGCCGCAACACATGCAGGGATTGCCTGTTTCTTAGTATTCATGTATATGTGGCACGGTGGCTCAGTGGTTAGCACTGTAGCCTTGCAGCGCTGGAGTCCTGGGTTCAAATCCCACCAAGGACAACATCTGCACGGAGTTTGTATGCGTGGGTTTCCTCCATGTTTGCGTGGGTTTCTTCCAGGTACTCCGGCTTCCTCTCACATTCCAAAGACATACTGATAGGGGATTTAGATTGTGAGCCTCAACGGGGACAGTGATGATAATGTGTGCAAACTGTAAAGCGCTGCGGAATATGTTAGTGCTATATAAAGATTATAATATTATTATTCATGACTGTAATTGACAATAGCTTCAAGGTTCGAGCAATTTTCCAGATTGACTGACCTGCAATGTCTTAAACTAACAAAGGACTGTTGTTTCTGTTTGCTTAGTTAAAGAAAACCTGTCTTCACAATTTAGTATATTAAAATAAAGGTATGGCCATAATGGTGCTGTTATACTGATTTAATAGATTCCTGTAGCAAAGAAATCCACATCCTAGGTTCTTGTTTAATTCACATTGGAAGTTTTGGTGCAGTAACCTTTTTGTGCATTGGGGCAGGACTGTAGGTCGGGTGATCGGCTCTACCGCGGTCCTTCTGCGTTTTACGAGCCTCCTTTTTTTAAAGTTTGCGTCAGCGCTGCGGCCGGCGCTTGCGCACATTCATCTCCTGGTGATCTTCAGCAAATAGTCGCCAATGGCGGCACATGTGCAGATTGAGATCTTGGCTCATCATTGACTGTGCCATTTTGCTGAAGACCATCAGATGTCAATCTGCATATGCTCTGACATTTTACTGAAGACCGCCCGAATTTGAATGTGCGCAAGCGTCGCCTGCAATGCTAGCATGAACTTAAAAGAAGGAGGCTTGTACAAAAGCAGAGGGGCCGCAGCAGAGCTGAAAAACCCTACCCACAGTCCCGCCACATTGCAAGAAAAGGATATTATAGTCCGGTTCACTATGTAATTTCGCTGGAATTTTCTGGAGAGTTTCAAATATGTACATTTTTGGAAAGGCTATGGTATAAGCAATAAGAAAAACAATGTTTCCATTTGCCCCGAGTCCTAAGTGGCCGCCATCTTGGATTTTACAAAATGGCTGATTTACATCGATTTTCGTTAATATCTCAGCTTGTAAGTAACGTAAAACTTAAATTTTGACAGCTAAACATACATTTTGAGTACTAAGAAATGCAGTGGTATCCAAATAAATACTCTATATACGACTACAAATTGTATCGGTTTATATTTGAACAAATTTTCGAACTCGAAAAGCAGAGAGTTAATGTTTTTAACTTTTGAACAACCAGAGTGTCTTTACATATCGCCACCATCACTGTCATCATCAGTTTCATATTTGGTCTGAGTGTCCTCGTCATTCATACACTCGCTGTCACACTGACAAAGATCGGTACAGGATAAGTTATTTTTTCGGCACGAACACCTTGAAGAAGAACAGTCATGTTTGCATTGACAACTAATCATCTCGATTATTGCTTTTGGAGCTGGAAGAACATCTGTCATGGTTGGTTTCAACTGTCCATCCAACCCTTTGTGATAGCCATTCTTCTCGGGATCCAGCTGAGAATCCTGCAAAGCAATGTTAGCTTGTCCCCACACTCTGGCTTGGATATGGACTCTGAGGACATGTTGTTTTAGAGCTCCGAGTGTAGGAGGTAACCTGTCACTTTCTGCCATATGCTTGCAAAATAGATGCCATCGCAGTTCGGGAATATTCTTAATAAAAATGCCTTTTGGAGAGTAAGCAAAACATACGAAGGTAGCAAGAGTTGACAACATAGTTTCGCTCACTTCTTTTTCAGTCGAAAGCATCTGCAGAGAACTGATTACATCTGGTGTTGCGTTCATGTAAGCTTGCAGCCAGATTGCTTTGCCAATTCGAGAGAACCTTCCAGTTGTGTCAGCACCAGTGAATGCATGGAAGGCTGTCAAAGCCTTTGCTCTGTCTGCCCCTATGACTCTCCTTATTGGCTCTATCTCGATCATCCCAGAGACCATTGAAATCGATGTATTCTTCAGCATGAGGTCATAGTTAGCTATGACCAACACCAGTACATCGGTATCAGGGGAGAAGAAAACCATCCTTGCATCCGGTGGGTTTCGTTGTGTTGCCAAGACAGCTTGGTAGATCAACAGTGTGTCTGCTTCTTCGTGATTGTTGTCGTCGAAAACTAAGTTTTTGTTGCTCCTGGTACACCCTGAAGAACAAGTGATGACCAGTTTTTGTGATGAACTGTTGAACTCTAGAGTCTTTGCAGCAAGATAGTTGGTCAGGTCATCAAACTACAAATTACATCAAACTTCTAATGTGAACTAAATGAGAGCCAGGATGCGGATTTCTTCCCTACAGGTATCGATTAAATCAGTATAACAGCACCATTATGGCCACACTTTTATTTTTACATACATAATCATGATAACAGGTTACCTTTAATTGATTCTTGCCAGATTTTGACTTTGAACAGTTGTCGAATAGACCTCAGCACTGTAACTGTATGGAGCTGTGAACTTACACTGCCTCTGAGAAACACACCGGAAGGTCGCAAACACTTTCTGAAGGCCAATGGTACTACAGATGAACTCTTGATAAGACACACCTGTTCATTGTAGGCCATTCCAGGTAAAACCTAATAAAGTTGCTTGAGAGAATGCAGAAGTTGTGTAAAGCTCTCATCAGACTAAAAGAGGGGTTCTATCAGGAGTCTAATGTTTTACACATATTATGGTTTGCTTCACACATGTTTCTTTTCTCCTTACTTCCATATGTGTTCCTTTGTAGCTTTTTGCCTTAAATATGAGTCTCCAAGTGAACAGGTGTATCTAAACTTGTACAAGAATATAACTACTATAATACTGCCCCTATGTACAATAATATAACTACTATAATACTGCCCCTATGTACAATAATATAACTCCTATAATACTGCCCCTATGTACAAGAATATCACTACTATAATACTGCCCCCTATATAAAAGAATATAACTCCTATAATACTGCCCCTATGTACAAGAATATCACTACTATAATACTGCCCCCTATATAAAAGAATATAACTACTATAATACTGCCTTCTATGTAAAAGAATTAACTACTATAATACTGCCCCTATGTACAAGAATATAACTACTATAATACTGCCCCTATGTACAAGAATATAACTACTATAATACTGCCCCCTATGTACAAGAATATAACTACTATAATACTGCCCCTATGTACAAGAATATAACTACTATAATACTGCTCCTATGTACAAGAATATAACTACTATAATACTGCCCCTATGTACAAGAATATCACTACTATAATACTGCCCCCTATGTAAAAGAATATAACTACTATAGTACTGCCCCTATGTTCAAGAATATAACTACTATAATACTGCCTCCTATGTACAAGAATATAACTACTATAATACTGCCTCCTATGTACAAGAATATATCCTCCACATCACAGCCGGGCACCATATCCACCTGTTTTGCAATCGTTACACAAGCTAGTCCTCCTTCGGGCACAGGACATCCACCTCCAGTTCACCTCCGGGCACAGGACATCCACCTCCGCGACCAATCATCGTGGACGACTTGCATAGCATGTGTATGCTGCGGGTGCCAGTCCTATTGGCCCCTGCTTGCAGGCTGTGCTCCGCAACACCAACTGCTCTGCACAATAGCAAGCACCAATTCACTCTGGCCCTGACACACTTGAGACTCCTCAGACTCACTAAGACCTCACTAACCCTTTCCTGCAGGGCTTTTAACATAGAAACCTGTGGCTTCCTGCCATATGGAAAACCCGGATCTGACATGAAACGGACTGCAGTAATAACATACTGCAGTCAGTTTCAAAACCTAAAATCCAGAGCAGGTTTTCCCTACATCTGTCTTGGACCATAACATGTCCAAGGCTAAAACGTATTTTTATTACTATTAACCTGCATTGCAGTCACCGCTACACCTGTGACTGCTATGCACGCCTATGGACTTCATACGTCTTCATGTACAACCCTGGGGAGAACAGTCAGCGACCCCTAACTGTGACATTGGTCACTGCTTCACCATTGCAATCACAGCTACACCTGTGACTGCAATACCCCCTCATGGCCTCACTACACCTCCGTGCGCATTCTGGGGAGCACAAACAGAGCCCCCTAGCTGTAACAGGGTTTCACTGCCTCACAAAGACTATAACTACTATAATACTGCCCCTATGTACAAGAATAAAACTACTATAATACTGCCCCAATGTACAAGACTATAACTGCTATAATACTGCTCCTATGTACAAAAATATAACTGCAATAATACTGCCCCCTATGTACAAGAATATAACTACTATAATACTGTCTCCTATGCTGGGCCGGACTGGGGTGTCTGGGGTCCACAGGGGGAATTGACCCTAGGGGCCCACCCTACGGCTTATATGCAAATAACTTAGCCGTTATCCCCGATATAGTGGAGCGTTGACTGTAAAACACAGGCAGCTGCTGCACATCTACTGTGCGCCACCATAACTGAGATGTACAATTACGGTAGTTAGCATTAAATGGTGCTATCCATAGGTTAGGTAGGTGATAACTTATTGATCGGTGGAATCCAACCATTGGAAACTGCACCGATGGGTAGTATTGGGAACTTTTATCACTGACAGGACACTTTTATCCCCATTTTGAAAATGGAGTGGCAGATGGGATGTCTGACTGCAGCTCCATTCATCCTCTTTGGGGGCTTCCAGAAAAAGCCAAGTGCAGCCCCTTAGGGAATGAATAGATCAGTGGGCAAGTCGCACATGCCGCTCCATACTAATGTGGATAAGAGTTAACATTCTGCAGATCGGTGCAGGTCCCAGTAGTCGGACCCCCACCTATCTATAACTTATCACTTATCCTTTGGCCACGTTCTCATGTTCAGTATGGTCAGTATTTTACATCATTATTTGTACGGCAAAACAGGAGTGGAACAATCAGAGGAAAAGTATTATAGAAACATGTCACCACTTCTGTATTTATCACCCACTCATGGTTTTGGATTACAAATACTTAGACAAAATACTGACCAAACATTCAATGTGTGAACATAGCCTTAGGATAGGTGATTACTTGTTTTCACCGTAGAACCACTTTTAGTGCATATTTGCTACTGTATAATAGTCACAGGACAGGGAGGGGTTAAACATCCAAGTATTTAATCTCTATTGGAAATCAAGAATCTCCTCCTTATTGATATCAGAGAAAACAAGTGACGTCCATACACAACACAATTGTCATGTCGGACGCTGTTCATACTAGGGCGTTCGACAGACAGCGGTAATTCCGCTTTTGTCCACTATGCGCTCAGTGGCGTCGGCTGGATTTTGTCTAGCTGGTCCGGGGTTAATTTAGCTGGTGCTCGGATTGGAAGCTGGGTCACGCCCACTGCCTTTAAATTGTTCTTCTGAACATTGGGCGTCGCCGATTATAGCTTCTGTCTTGTGCTTGGTTATCTCGGTCTGGAGTGGTGGTCTAGGAGAAGGAGTATCGTATCTGGTGGTGTACTTCCCTTTGTCATATTTTCCTCCTTCCTATATTTGTATTTGATTTGCCCTGTGCACTTAGTGTATTCCTGTGTGACTGCGGCGTGGTGTATATTTTCCGTTATCCTTGTCTGTGCTAACTGTGGGTATTGGTTAGTGGTCTCTTCACTGGGTGGAGGGTGGTGGTTTCAGCCAGGGGTTGTAACAGGAGACAGGGTGAGGATGGAGGCCCAGACATGCACACCATCAGTGTAAACTCTGGGAGAGGGTCAGTCAGGGTTTCCCAGAGTTGAGGGAAATCTCAGGGGCCCGGGTTACTTGCTCTTGCCTACCTAGGCTTCCCGTGACATTATAATCGGCCAACATTATTTGAATTCCATGGATCCCATGACTTCCGTAACCCGCCAGTTGGAGGCGCTGTCCCTACAGGTCACTGAGTTGAGGGGGGCAGTGCAGCACCAGGGACTAGCAGTATCTAATGTGCAAGCTGGAGCGGCAGGTAGAGTTGCTGAGCCTAAGTTTCCTTTGCCTGAAAGGTTTGCTGGGGAACGCAGTAAATTTGTTACTTTTCGTGAAGCTTGCAAACTTTATTTTCGTATGCGCCCGATCTCCTCAGGTAATGAGGCTCAGCGTGTGGGTCTGGTGTTGTCATTACTAAACGGGGATCCTCAAGCATGGGCGTTTTCTTTGCCTTCTGATTCTGCTGCATTTAACTCAGTGGAGAGTTTTTTTTCTGCTCTTGGACACATTTACGATGATCCTGACAGAATGGCTCTAGCAGAATCTAAGATACGCGCTATTCGACAGGGGGAGCGTGTTGCAGAGGATTACTGTTCTGAATTTCGCCGCTGGGCGGTCGACACTCAGTGGAATGATCCCGCGCTGCGGAGTCAGTTTATTCATGGGGTTTCTGGAAGGGTTAAATAAGCCCTCCTGATGTACGAGACTCCTGCTTCTCTAGATTCCGCTATGAGTCTTGTTGTCCGCATTGATCGCCGCTTGCGTCAGGGGGATCATGAGACATCGCCTATGGGAGAGGGTTTAGGTTCACGTGAGGTTGCTGCAGGTGAGCCCACGGAGCCTATGCAAATCGCAGGGGTGTCACATGTTAAGCATCGAGCTCCTGTGCTCAAGAAGCAGGGAGCCTGTTTTTACTGTGGTAAAACTGGTCATTTTGTTAACATTTGTCCTCTGCTGTCTAAGAAAAACGCAACGGCGGAAAACTTCTAAGCTCAGAGGGTGTGGAGGAGACCAATCTGAGCTTATGCATATCCTCCATGGTGGTTTCTCAATGCATGCTCCCAGCCAAAGTTATTATCGCTGGCAGAGAGCTGCCAATCACTGTTTTTGTGGATAGTGGTTCTGCCACAAATCTCATTGATGAGGAGTTTGTGCGCACAGCAGGTTTTAGGATCGAAAAACTGCCTCATCCTATCCGCGTGGTCACCATCAATGCAGCTCCTCTCTCACAGGGGGAGATTACTGAGTTTGTGGCTGAGGTGAAACTCCACATTGGGGTTCTACGTTTCGAGCAGGTTACATGTAAGGTGCTCAGGAATCTTCCTGCACAGGTGGTTTTGGGTTTCCCATGGTTGTCTATGCACAACCCGGTTATTGATTGGAAAACTCAGGACATAATTCAGTGGAGCGAATTCTGCCAGGAGAATTGCCTGGCCACATGTGTGTCTGCTGTGACTTCAAGCGTTCCTGAGTCACTTCTGGATTTTGCGGATGTGTTCTCTGAGAAGGGTTGTTCAGAGTTGCCACCACATCGCCCCTATGACTGTACTATCAGGTTTAAACCAGGGGCCAAATTGCCTAAAGCAAGGATGTTTAACATCTCCGGTCCGGAGAGACAAGCGTTAAAGGATTACATTGCTGACAGTTTGAGCAAAGGACACATCAGGCCTTCATCCTCGCCTGTGGCAGCGGGGTTCTTCTTCGTTAAGAAGAAAGATGGCGGACTACGCCTGTGTCTGGATTTCAGGGATTTAAACCAGATTACGGTTCGTGATCCATACCCTATGCCACTGATACCAGATTTGTTCAACCTGGTGGCAGGTGCTAAGTGGTTTACCAAGCTTGACCTCAGGGGGGCGTATAACCTCATAAGAGTCCGTCAAGGTGATGAGTGGAAGACGGCTTTTAATACCCCTGAGGGTCATTTTGAAAATTTGGTGATGCCATTTGGGTTGACAAACGCACCAGCAGTGTTCCAACATTTCATAAATGATGTGTTCTCGCATGTTTTGGGGAAATTCGTTATTGTATACCTGGATGACATTCTCATATATTCTAACGACCGTGATACTCATTTAGATCATGTCAGGCAGGTGTTACAGCTTCTCAGAGAGAATAAGCTCTATGCAAAACTTGAGAAATGTGTATTTTCGGTTCAGGAGTTGCCTTTCTTGGGTTATATTGTGTCTGCTTCTGGGTTTAAAATGGACGCCGCTAAGGTGCAAGCGGTGTTGCGTTGGGAACGGCCTGATAACCTAAAAGCACTTCAGTGGTTCCTTGGGTTTTCTAACTACTATAGGAAGTTTATCAAGGATTTTTCTATCATTGCTAAACCGCTAACAGACATGACTAAAAAGGGTACCAATTTCTCCGTTTGGCCTGAGGCCGCTGTGCGCGCATTTGAATTTCTTAAGAACAGTTTTGTTTCGGCCCCCATTCTTGTGCAGCCAGACGTATCGAAACCTTTTGTTGTGGAAGTCGATGCATCTGAGGTTGGTGTGGGGGCGGTGTTGTCACAAGGCTCATCCTTGAGCGATTTGCGTCCTTGTGCCTATTTCTCCAAGAAACTGTCGTCTGCCGAACGTAACTACGATATCGGCAACAGGGAGTTGTTGGCAATCAAGTTGGCCTTTGAGGAATGGCGACACTTCTTGGAGGGGTCGGTTCATCAGGTTACTGTAATTACCGACCATAAGAATTTGCTTTATTTGGAGTCTGCCAAGCGTTTATCTCCCAGACAGGCTCGCTGGGCATTGTTTTTCACGTGGTTCAACTTTGTTGTTACTTACAGACCTGGGTCTAAAAACACTAAGGCGGATGCTCTGTCCAGGTGTTTTCCGGGGGGAGAACCTCGGGAAGATCCGGTACCCATCCTCCAAAAGGGTGTTGTGGTTTCGGCTCTCACAACCGAGGTTGAGGCTGAGATTGCCGAGGCTCAGGAGGAGGTACCACCAGAGCTTCCCGTCAACAAATCGTTTGTACCGCTTCATCTCCGCTTAAAGGTTTTGGCGGAGCATCATGATGCTGTCCTGGCTGGCCACCCAGGGGTCAGGGGTACTTTGGAGTTGGTGTCACGTCGGTTTTGGTGTCCCAATATCCGACAGGACGTGGTCTCATACGTGTCAGCTTGCACCACGTGCGCTAGGGCTAAGACGCCCCGTTCCCGTCCTGTTGGCACACTACTTCCTCTCGAGGTACCTAGTAAGCCATGGACGGAGATCTCTATGGATTTTATCACTGACTTGCCCTCCTCAGCTGGGAACACGGTCATTTTGGTGATTGTTGATCGGTTCTCAAAGATGTCGCACTTTGTGTCTTTGCCTTCGTTGCCTAACGCTAAGACTCTGGCTCAGGTATTTGTGCAGGAGGTGGTCAGACTTCATGGGGTTCCGTCTGACATCGTTTCCGATAGAGGTACTCAGTTTGTGGCAAAATTTTGGAAAGCGTTTTGCTCATGGCTGGGGATCAAGTTGTCTCATTCTTTGGCGTTTCATCCTCAGTCGAATGGTCAGACCGAGCATATGAACCAAAATTTGGAGCAGTACTTACGCTGCTTTGTTTCTGATAACCAGGAGGAGTGGTCGACGTTCCTTCCTTTGGCTGAGTTTGCCATCAATAATCACCGCCAGGAGTCTTCTGGGGAGTCTCCTTTTTTTTGTGTTTACGGGCTACATCCTCAATTTTGTACTTTGAGTCAGGGGGGCTCTTCCGGCGTCCCGGAGGAAGACAAGTTAGGAGCACAACTGTCATCAGTCTGGAGGAGAGTTAAACAGCGCTTGTTGAGCGTGGGTGCTAGGTACAAACGTGTGGCTGACAGTAGGTGTGTGCCAGGTCCGGACCTGAGTGTGGATGACTGGGTGTGGTTATCCACAAAAAACATAAGACTCAAAATACCATCCCTTAAATTGGGTCCTAGGCTTATTGGTCCATTTAAGGTCACCGCTGTCATTAACCCAGTAGCTTACCGATTGGAGCTTCCTACGGTGTATAAGATACACAACGTGTTCCACAGATCGTTGCTAAAAAAGATGGTGGGTCTTGTGGACACGACACTGATGCCTCCTCCAGTCTTGGTAGATGGTAATTTGGAATTTGAAGTCTCCAAGGTGGTTGACTCTTGTGTAGTGCGCCGCACCTTACAGTACATGGTACACTGGCGTGGTTATGGGCCAGAGGAGAGGTCTTGGGTACCAGCCTCGGACATTCATGCGGATCGGCTGGTCAGTATGTTTCATCGCCGCCATCCGGACAAGCCGGGTCCTATAAGTCGTGAGGGCCCTGGGGTCCCTCGTAGAAGGCGGGGTACTGTCATGTCGGACGCTGTTCATACTAGGGCGTTCAACAGACAGCGGTAATTCCGCTTTTGTCCACTATGCGCTCAGTGGTGTCGGCTGGATTTTGTCTAGCTGGTCCGGGGTTAATTTAGCTGGTGCTCGGATTGGAAGCTGGGTCATGCCCACTGCCTTTAAATTGTTCTTCTGAACATTGGGCGTCGCCGATTATAGCTTCTGTCTTGTGCTTGGTTATCTCGGTCTGGAGTGGTGGTCTAGGAGAAGGAGTATCGTATCTGGTGGTGTACTTCCCTTTGTCATATTTTCCTCCTTCCTATATTTGTATTTGTTTTGCCCTGTGCACTTAGTGTATTCCTGTGTGACTGCGGCGTGGTGTATATTTTCCGTTATCCTTGTCTGTGCTAACTGTGGGTATTGGTTAGTGGTCTCTTCACTGGGTGGAGGGTGGTGGTTTCAGCCAGGGGTTGTAACAGGAGACAGGGTGAGGATGGAGGCCCAGACATGCACACCATCAGTGTAAACTCTGGGAGAGGGTCAGTCAGGGTTTCCCAGAGTTGAGGGAAATCGCAGGGGCCCGGGTTACTTGCTCTTGCCTACCTAGGCTTCCCGTGACAACAATCCACTATACCAAGACCAATAATACCACATACAAAAGGAACAAATACTGCCACACCATGACCAGACCACATATTACCGCCACATGGTGACCGCATAATATCACATACAGAGAACAAATACCGCCACACCATGACCAGACCACATAGTGACCAAATATTGCCACATACAGGAGACAAATACTGCCACACCACGACCAGACCACATATTACCACCATATAGTGACCGAATAATATCACATACAGGGGACAAATACCGCCACACTATGACCAGACCACAAAGTGACTAAATAATACCACATACAGGTGGTTAATACTCTCATAACCAGACCACGTAGTGACCGAATAATACCGCATACAGGGGACTAATGCAGTCACATCATGACCAGACCACATAGTGACCAAATACTACCACATACAAGAGAAATACCACCAAATCATGACCAGATCACATATTACCACCATATAGAGAGAGTACTGCAATAATGATCATTAATAAAAACCACAATACTAATAACACTAATATTACCACTGGTGACATTATACACAGGACCTCTGTATATAGTGTCAGTGTACAGGTACTACAGTGATCACCAGTGACATTATACACAGGAGCCCTGTATACAGTGTCAGTGTACAGATAATACAGTGATCACCAGTGCCATTATACACAGGAGCTTTGTGTATAGTGTACAGATAATAAAGTGATCATCATTGACATTATACACAGGAGCTCTGTATATAGTTTCAGTGTACAGGTAATACAGTGATCACCAGTGACATTATACACAGGAGCTCTATATATAGTGTCAGTGTACAGATAATACAGTGATCACCAGTGACATTATACAGAGGAGCTCTGTATATAGTGTATAGATAATACAGTGATCACCAGTGACATTATACACAGGATTTCTGTATATAGTGTCAGTGTACAGGTAATACAGTGATCACTAGTAACATTATATACAAGAGCTCTGTATATAGTGTACAGGTAATACATTAAACAATATCCCCTCACCCGGTGAGGGGACGCTGTGCAGACCCATGTAACCTCTTGCTACTGGTAATGTTACTTTCACTAATAAGAGTATAACTATTTTGGGCATAACACAACTATCTTTTTATAGCTATTATAACATTACTATTGCATCCGGCTTTGGGTGTTATGAATTTTGGGATGTGCACACTCTTATGTCTCCTTTATTTACCAGTATCTACTTAAAGGGGAAACTTCATGGGATATTGTTTGCATGCAGTTTTATACTGGTTATTATTTGGATTTATAAGAGGTAACCATATGGAGATACAGGTCCTTCTCAAAAAATTAGCATATAGTGTTAAATTTCATTATTTACCATAATGTAATGATTACAATTAAACTTTCATATACTATAGATTCATTATCCACCAACTGAAATTTGTCAGGTCTTTTATTGTTTTAATACTGATGATTTTGGCATACAACTCCTGATAACCCAAAAAACCTGTCTCAATAAATTAGCATATCAAGAAAAGGTTCTCTAAATGACCTATTACCCTAATCTTCTGAATCAACTAATTAACTCTAAACACATGCAAAAGATACCTGAGGCTTTTAAAAACTCCCTGCCTGGTTCATTACTCAAAACCCCCATCATGGGTAAGACTAGCGACCTGACAGATGTCAAGAAGGCCATCATTGACACCCTCAAGCAAGAGGGTAAGACCCAGAAAGAAATTTCTCAACAAATAGGCTGTTCCCAGAGTGCTGTATCAAGGCACCTCAATGGTAAGTCTGTTGGAAGGAAACAATGTGGCAGAAAACGCTGTACAACGAGAAGAGGTGACCAGAACCTGAGGAAGCAGTGGACTGAGTCTGGTGTGGAAACATCCAGAGCCACCGTGCACAGGCGTGTGCAGGAAATGGGCTACAGGTGCCGCATTCCCCAGGTAAAGCCACTTTTGAATCATAAACAGCGGCAGAAGCGCCTGACCTGGGCTACAGAGAAGCAGCACTGGACTGTTGCTAAGTGGTCCCAAGTACTTTTTTCTGATGAAAGCAAATTTTGCATGTCATTCGGAAATCAAGGTGCCAGAGTCTGGAGGAAGACTGGGGAGAAGGAAATGCCAAAATGCCTGAAGTCCAGTGTCAAGTACCCACAGTCAGTGATGGTGTGGGGTGCCATGTCAGCTGCTGGTGTTGGTCCACTGTGTTTCATCAAGGGCAGGGTCAATGCAGCTAGCTATCAGGAGATTTTGGAGCACTTCATGCTTCCATCGGCTGAAATGCTTTATGGAGATGAAGATTTCATTTTTCAGCACGACCTGGCACCTGCTCACAGTGCCAAAACCACTGGTAAATGGTTTACTGACCATGGTATTACTGTGCTCAATTGGCCTGCCAACTCTCCTGACCTGAACCCCATAGAGAATCTGTGGGATATTGTGAAGAGAAAGTTGAGAGACGCAAGACCCAACACTCTGGATGAGCTTAAGGCCGCTATTGAAGCATCCTGGGCCTCCATAACATCTCAGCAGTGTCACAGGCTGATTGCCTCCATGCCACGCCGCATTGAAGCAGTCATTTCTGCCAAAGGATTCCCGACAAAGTATTGAGTGCATAACTGAACATTATTATTTGATGGTTTTTTTGTTTGGTATTAAAAAACACTTTTATTTGATTGGTCGGGTGAAATATGCTAATTTATTGAGACAGGTTTTTTGGGTTATCAGGAGTTGTATGCCAAAATCATCAGTATTAAAATAATAAAAGACCTGACAAATTTCAGTTGGTGGATAATGAATCTATAATATATGAAAGTTTAATTGTAATCATTACATTATGGTAAATAATGAAATTTAACACTATATGCTAATTTTTTGAGAAGGACCTGTAATGTTTACGTTAGTCCCATATACTTGAACAATTTTGGTTTTGCATAAATTGGGCTTTTGGCACATGAATTCCATACGTTTGGTTATACCTAATTTGGTGCAATATCCCCCTTTTCTCTGCTTGGTGTCCCTTGATGGTATTTTGCTTTTTATATGATATTTTAATTGATATTTAATAAAGTTGATTTTTTTTACATTAATAGGTATTGGATCTCTTCATATTCCCACGGGTATTATACATATGGTTTTTTTTTTAATTGTTGTCCCCAATACATGTTTTTATACTTTACTGAATTTCCACCCATGTAATTACATTAGTGGGAAACAACTTGGGGACTTTTTTTTCTTACATTATTTGCTGCTTTCTGTGGATCTTTAGCACTGTTGGGCCCTTGATTCTCCAGATGAACAATACTGTCAGTATATGTAGTCTTGTAGGTGTGGTGGGAATGGGAATGGATGAGGGCACTGTTCAGAAGAGCGTTGCAATGTAAGAGGAGACCTTTTAGATGGTGGCATTTGTGTGGTGTCCTGTCAGATATGAACTTGGGGGCAATTGTGCCTGTAAGAATTGAGCTCTGCTCTCTGACACCTCTGGGATCTCTGTGCTATTCTTGTGCATCCTACATTGCTATTGCTTCTAACCCCTTCATGCATATGGACAGTGGATTGGCCAAAGGTGCATATGCTTTTATTGGGTTGATCGGATTAGGCCTCTGCCATGCACCAGCTTTTGCAAGATCTCAGGATTGTCCCCTTGAGAGGACCCCCATAAACACAAGATAGTCGGCTGGGCCGATGGTCAAAATCAGCTGCATTTTTAGATGCAGGTAAGTGACCGCTCCCATCTTAGTGGTGAGAGCAGCATTTTTGACAACTTATGGGTTCCCTGTTAAAATGCCCCAATTACTATTCAGGTTTCATATCCGCTTTAATACTGTCATTATATAGCAGTATATATAATACTGCACTGCTAGAGGGGCTAATATGAATAGCAAATGCTGTCGTCCCCCTGATTTGTATTTTGAGGGTCTGTCTGAAGGGCATTGACTGGTAGCACACTATACGCCTGTGATAGATCTCTTTAAGAATACTGCAGACATATAGCAGTCTGTACCCAGGATGGGAGGATATTAATGGCTTGGATATGTATATATTTTTTTTATATTTTTCTCTTCCATTTAGGTTGTTGGGACCTCGGAGGTTAAATAAGGAACTCGTCACTGCGAGCATGCCACTTCTACCTACTGCAGATCTCCTGGGATGAACATGACCCAGAAGACGTCCTTGGAGCTCCTGGCATGTGATGCTACCTGAGCGTACCCGGGTAACGTCACCATTACCAGCGAGATGTATGCAGACTTTATTCCCGTCTCAGTCTGGCACCTAGAAGCTGCATTTGCAGTCTCTGGAGAATTCCTGCTCCCTGCTAGAGATGCACGGGGGCATGGGACTGGGATGATGCATGGTGCTGTATAGCTATGCCAGGGTGCAGGTGCCCATCTCTCCCACACACACAGGGTGACACGTGCTGACTGCCCCCCTTCCCTTTCCCAGTCACACATGGCTGTCTGCTCCATCACACACAGTCAGTAGGATTGAGCAGCTTTTTCTGAGCTGATCTCGGTTCTCTGCCCATTAATGAGCTGGTGCAGACTCAGACCCGCCCAGCAACCAATGGCAGCTGAGGAGAAGAGTTGGGGAGGGGGGCACTGCAGGCAGACTTGTGTTTACACCGGCCCCCCCAGACTGAAGTGGGGAGACAGGCAGTGAGGCAGCGTCTGGGACAGAGAGAGAGAAAGAGCAGAGACAAAGGAAGGAAGAGAAGAGAGAAGAACTCGGGGTGATAGACAGATAAAGAAACTCCTGGGCACTGATTGGCACCGTGACCTTCTACTGCAGTGCCAGCATCTTCTCACTGCACCCTGGTCCATTGCTGTGCTGTTCTTCAAGGCCACCTGTCCTGCATCCTTCCTGCAGGCAGCCAGGTCCTGCTAACCCTTTCAGTGCCCAGCACCCTGTCCTCGGTGCCCGCTTCTGCTGCTAAGCCAACACCTTCTGGACTGTCTGCGAGAAGCAGCATGGCATTTCTGTAGCAACTTCTAACTTCAAATCTCAGGATGGTGCAACATAAAACTGTTGGGGGAAACCCAAAGGCACCTGATGCTGTTCCTGGGGGGCCCAGCTGGTGTAAGACCCCTAGTGGGCACATCAAACGTCCAATGAATGCCTTCATGGTGTGGTCTCAGATAGAGAGGAGGAAGCTGATGTCTCTGTGCCCTAACATGCACAATGCTGACATCTCTCGCAGCCTTGGCCAACGCTGGAAGTTACTGGAGGACACAGATAAAATCCCGTACGTCCGAGAGGCTGAACGTCTGCGGCTCAAACACATGGCTGACTATCCCAACTACAAATACAGGCCGCGCCGACGTACCCGGGATCCGGCGAGCAGAACACGCGCCAGGCTGCCCCGTACCACGTCTAGGTGCCAACCTGCTGCCTCGCCATGCCAGTCGGAAGTGAATCTGGGATCCAGCATGCACTGGGGGGAGGAAAATCCCAGGTGGGGGGGGCACAAAGACGACCAATCAGAAGAGACGCAGAATCGGGAGTCATCACCACGCAGCCCAGAGGTGCCCCCCTACTCCCATGCCCGCTCCCTGCCCTCCTCCCCAGAGCCAGTTGAAGATGATGATGGCCTTGATGAAAGTCTACCCGAACTCTGTTCGGGGTCCCTTTGCGTCCCACCGGAGAGAGAGCTTCTTCCAAGCAGCGGGTCCCATTTCGAGTTTCCCGATCACTGCACCCCCGAGGTGGTGGAGATGATATCTGGGAGTGGCCTCCTCGGAAGTGTATCCGACCTCGTGTTCTCCTTCTGATCCCAAACCCCACGTCCCACAGAGAGGCGTCGGCAGCAGGTAACACCTTGTGGAACAGACCCCCCGCCCAACGAGAAAAGGTGAACGCATGGACCACTTTCACTCTTTGCAGTCTCTGAGCACTTTCCGTCCTGACTGTCTCTCCAGACACTTAGTCTACAGTTTCTCAGGGTGCTCTCGGCTGTCTCTTTCAGCTTCTGGCTCACAGACAGGCTTCCCTGCTTTCACTCACGTCGCTGTCTGAATTTTTGGCTGTCTCTCTAGGCACTCTCTGTCTCGCTGACCCTCGAAAGAGTTATCTTTCATTCTAAGCTGAGCGCTCTCTCTTGTGCTACTATCACCTCCAGGCCTGTAATACAGACAGGCAGACACATGGTGCCCATGCGTGTCTGCAGACAGACATACCCCACACGAGTGCCACTATCTGTCTGCCAACCTCGCCCTGCTCCTGAACTCCAGACAGGGGCCACAATAACTCAGAGCGAAGAGACAGGTAAGGACATACAGACTGGTGTGTACAAATCTATCTATCTATTTATCTATCTATCTATCTATCTATCTATCTATCTATCTATCTATCTATCTATCTATCTATTTATCATATATTTCAAATTTATTATCCTAGTTTCTTTCTTCTTTTTTCCCCTCCTTTTTTCTTCTTTCTTTTCTTCTCAATTCTATATCTCATATGTAAGTGATATCTATCTATCTAATATTTATATCTATCTCAATATCATATCTATCTAATATCTATCTATCCATCTATCTAGCCCATATCTGTCTGTCTGTCTATCTATCTATCTCTCTCATATCTAGCTATCTCATATCTATCTATCTATCTATCTATCTATCTATCTATCTATCTATCTATCTATCTATCTATCTCTCTCATATCTCTCTCATATTATTATTATCTATCCCATATCTATCTATTTATCGCTCTATCTCATATCTATCTATCTATCTATCTATCTATCTATCTATCTATCTATCTCATATCTATCTCTCTCATATCTATCTCTCTCATATTATTATCTATCCCATATCTATCTATCTATCTATCTATCTATCTATCTATCTATCTATCTATCTATCTATCTATCTATCTATCTATCTATCTATCTATCTATCTATCTATCTATCCATCCAGCCCCCTCTGAATTCTCCTCAGGACAGTTTCTTCCACCTTTCTCTCTCTGTATAATGTAAAACCTCAGGACAAGACCTCAGGACTAATTTCCCTGTAAATCAGGGTCTCAGAAACCTTCTACAGACCTCAGGACCCTTCTTGGCACACAGACCCCTCCCTATCGTCTCACTTTTATCCTCAGAAGCTCTCAGGAAATGTTACTGACCTCAGATCCCCTCATATAGCAAGGAGGGGGGAGACCAACCACTATAGCGCTCATCTCCGCCTCTGCACTGTCTATATATATATATATATATATATATATATATATATATATATATATATATATATATATATATATATATATATATATATATCTCCTCTCACGTGTCTGCACATATGTGCGTTTGTCTGCCTGTGTCTGCTTCACTGCATGTATATATAATGTATGTCTGAGCTGCGCCTCCAGCAGCAGTCATCACTGGCACAATGTGCAATAACTGTGCCAGGCACGTTCACCCTCTATATATACAGTATATTTAAATACCAAGGTGCATTTGCCCTTTTTGGCAGGAGCGTAGCACAAGAGAGAGCGCCAGGTCCAGATGGGCCAAAATGCATTCCTTAGGGTGGGGTATGTCTTATAAGGGGCTGTATAATCCTTTTTTGGGGGGATACAGATATTTTGGGGATGGGCTCATTCTTTAAAGCTGGGGGCTTAGGGATAAGGCGAGGACTAGGGTTATCTGTTTCTTATTTTTTACACCCACTCCTCCCCGCATCTTGTGAATTTCTCAGATTTGACTCGCTCAGGAACTCAAGATTTATTGCAGGGAATTCATATTTGATTGTAAGGACTCGGAGCCTAGACATCTGATGGGACTGACCAGATTCACAAAAGAAGTCTTGTGTTCCCGAGATGCCAGCAGGGCGGAGACACTGAGCAGTTGGAAAACCATCAGAGCTGGGGCACTGAGGGATTGGGGTTACCAACAACGCAGTGTCATCATGTCCCATGGGGATCATGCTATTTGCACATTTGGGGATTTTTCATGGAACGGAGCCAATTTGTGACTTTTTATTGGTAAAAGTTAAAAAGAAAAAAAAATTACTCCTTCCAGATCCTTAACTGTGGGGTCTGGCCTGATAGAACGGAATAAAATAGGGAGTGGGGTGGTTAAGAATTATTGGGAAAGGGTGTTGGGAGGGAGGGATGGATTAGGGACTGGGGGTAATGTATGGAGGTGGAGAATCCATCATATCTGACAACAATAAAACGCAATGAAAATGTCTTTGCTGAATGCTAATGACTGATAAATAATCTTCAAACTTCACAGGCTAAAACTAGGGTCACATGGCTACTTGTGGAGCACTCAAGGTCCCAACCTGAAAGGAGTTACAGTCACCAAGTAAGAAGTGACCACTGTGTTGATGATGCATTGGAGCAGATTGACCTGCTGGAATTAGTGAGTCCCATCTTCCCCAATGGGAGCACAACACTAACGCTCTACCTAGTACACTGACACTTGGGGTACAGGATAATGACACTGACACTTGGGGTACAGGATAATGACACTGACTCTTGGGGTACAGGACAATGACACTGACACTTAAGGTACGGGATAATGACTCTGACACTTGGGTACGGGATAAGGACACTGACACTTGGGGTACAGGACAATGACACTGACATTTAAGGTATGTCAGGGATAATGACACTGACACTTGGGTACAGGATAATGACACTGACACTTGGGGTACAGGATAATGACACTGACACTTGGGGTACAGGACAATGACACTGACACTTAAGGTACGGGATAATGACACTGACACTTGGGGTACAGGATAATGACACTGACACTTGGGGTACAGGATAATGACACTGACACTTAAGGTACGGGATAATGACTCTGACACTTGGGTACGGGATAAGGACACTGATACTTGGGGTACAGGACAATGACACTGACATTTAAGGTATGTCAGGGATAATGACACTGACACTTGGGTACAGGATAATGACACTGACACTTGGGTACAGGATAATGACACTGACTCATGGGGTACAGGACAATGACACTGACTCTTGGGGTACAGGACAATGACACTGACACTTAAGGTACGGGATAATGACACTGACACTTGGGTACGGGATAAGGACACTGATACTTGGGGTACAGGACAATGACACTGACACTTGGGGTACAGGACAATGACACTGACACTTGAGGTACAGGAAAATGACACTGACACTTGGGTACAGGATAATGACACTGACACTTGGGGTACGGGATAATGACACTGACACTTAAGGTACAGGATTATGACACTGACACTTGAGGTACAGGATTATGACACTGACACGGGAACGGGATAATGACACAGACACATGGGGTACAGGATAATGACATTGACACTTGGGTACAGGGATAATGACACTGACACTTGGGGTACAGGATAATGACACTGACACTTGGGGTACAGGATAATGACACTGACACTTGGGGTACAGGATAATGACACTGACACATGGGGTATGGGATAATGACACTGACACTTGAGGTACAGGACAATGACACTGACACTTGAGGTACAGGATAATGACACTGACATTTGAGGTACAAGATAATGACACTTGAGTTACAGAACAATGACACTTTGGGTACAGCATAATGACACTGACACTTGGGGTACAGGATAATGACACTGAATCTTGGGGTACAGGACGATGACACTGACACTTGGGTAGAGGATAATGACACTGACACTTGGGGTACGGGATAATGACACTGACACTTGGGGTACAGGAAGATGACACTGACACTTGGGGTACAGGATAATGACACGGACACTTGGGAACAGGATAATGACACTGACACATGGGGTACAGGATAATGACACTGACACTTGGGGTACAGGAAGATGACACTGACACTTGGGGTACAGGATAATGACACGGACACTTGGGAACAGGATAATGACACTGACACATGGGGTACAGGATAATGACACTGACACTTGGGGTACAGGAAGATGACACTGACACTTGGGGTTCAGGATAATGACACTGACACTTGGGTACAGGACATTGACACTGACACTTGGGGTACGGGATAATGACACTGACACATGGGGTACAGGATAATGACACTGACACTTGGGTACAGGACATTGACACTGACACTTGGGGTACAGGAAGATGACACTGACACTTGGGGTACAGGATAATGACACGGGTTACAGGATAATGACACTGACACTTGGGGTTCAGGATAATGACACTGGTACTTGGGTTATAATAACACAAGGACATTGATGCTTGGGGTACGGAATTAACACTTGTGGAACAGGACATTGTCACTGATACTTAGGTTACAGCAGAGATACATACTGAGACTTGGGGTATAAGATAAAGACACTTGGGTACAGGACAATGAACACTGTTACTTAGGACATTTTGTCACTGTGTCATTGTCCTGTACCCTAAGTGAGACACTTGTAGCCATGCCTCCTACCGACACAGACTTTTGTGTTAGTAACAACAGTGCCACGACTGGTGCCCAGTGTATTACTGAGTAACACCGCAAAGTATGCAGCATATACAGCTCTGGCAAAAATTAAGAGACCACTGCAAAATGTTCAGTTTGTCTGATTTTTCTCTTTATAGGTATATAGGTATAGTTTTCAGAAAAATATAAATTGTTCTTTTATTTTATAAACTTCTGACAACATGTCTCCGAATTTCCAAGCAATAAATTTAGTATTTTTTTTTTTACAAAGAAAAATGGTCAAAATAAAAAAACTAAATGGTGCTTTCAGACCTCACATAATACAAAGAAAACAAGTTCATAATCATTTAGAAACAACAATACTAATGTTTTAACTCAGGAAGAGATCAGAAATCAATATTTTGTGGAATAACCATGATTTTTAATCACAGCTTTCATGTGTCCTGGCATGCTTTCCACCAGTCTTTCACACTGCTCCTGGTGCAAAAATGTAAGCAGTTCTTCTTTGTTTGATGGCTTGCGATTATCCATCATCCTCTTGATTACACTCCAGAGGTTTTCAATGGGGTTCAGGTCTGGAGATTGGGCTGCCCATGACAGGGTTTTGAATGTGGTGGTCTCTTAATTTTTCCCAGAACTCTATATGGTTAATGTATGTGCTGCATTAAAAAGTAATAGAAAGTATGGGAGTGCATTCATGAATAATACACGGAATGGTGGAGCAGCTGGCGCCAATTTTGCCTCCTTACACTTATAGTAACACTGGACTCTTAACCTTACCACAAGGTTCGCTACTTCACTTATGAACACTCCAAAAATGTCCTCTGTAAATGTTGATCTCAAAGAAGACTGGATAAGTCCTTGCATTAGAAGAACCTGGCTGCAGCCTGCCATGTCAGCGGTAGTGAAAGCTTCTGGGCTGAGCCAGCGAATATCTCCATACATAACATCTAACTGTAGATGAATTCATCCTGGTGCAAGACGTATTTAAGGCAATAACTGTGCTCGTCTGAAATTCCCAAGATGCTCTGTAGGAAAGATGTCCCCTCTGGTAACTGCTTCTGATCATGTCTTCTACTCTAAAAGGATGCCTGCAGCAGCGAGATACAGAGGAGAAGTGCACAGCCCGAGCAGCGGGGATAGATGTGACGGCAACATGCAATAAGCTCCACTGCTGATGTTACTGCAGGAAGCCCAAGAGATATCGACAATGACACACTGACACCTGGGGTACAATACAATGACACCCTGATAGTTGTGATACAGCACAATGACAGTGACAATTGGGCACAAGACACTGACATTTTGGTACATGACACTGACACCTGGGGTACAGCACAATGACACTGACACCTGGGGTACAGAACAATGACATTGGGGTACAGGACAATGACAGACATTTAGGGTACAGGACAATGACACTGACCCTTGGGGTGCAGGATAATGACACTGACACTTGGGGTGCAGGATAATGGCACAGACATTTAGGGTTCAGGACAATGACACTGACACGTGGGGTACAGGACAGTGACACTGACACTTCGGGTACAGGATAATGGCGCAAACATTTAGGGTACAGGACAGTGACACTTGGGGTACAGAACAATGACACTTGGGGTGCAGGATGATGGCACAGACATTTAGGGTTCAGGACAATGACATTTATATTTGGGGTACAGGATAATGATGGACTAACACTTGGGTGAATAAAGCAGTCTCGGTCACGTACACCTTTGTACTAGTATAACATAAGTGGACAGGTTAATGTCTCATTTCCTGAAATACTCTGTACTGCAGTGCTACATCATTGGGAAATTCTTTACATCACACCACATGCCGCATTCTTAAGCTTGGTGTGATGACACATTTCCACACATATCACACAGCATGTGGCTGTATACGGAGTGTCGCTGTTATTATATGTACAGTGGTGAGTATATCAGTATCCACAATGAGCAGTTTGTACTTTGTGACCGTCAGCATGAAACATGGGCGGCCGCCAAGTCCTTCCATCTAATGAATAAAGTGACTCAGTTTTGGCTCGGATGTCTTCTCCAGCGTCGCTCTCAGGCCATCTGGTACATGCAGCTCTACTGTATAATATAGGTGCGGCAGCGCTGTGGAAAATCGCGGGTTAACTCTGCTAGGAATGTGAAAGCGCTTCATGCTGGGTCTTTGATCTTTTGCTTTTCCACAGAGTTCACTGCTTTTTTAAAGAGCAAGGGAAAAATTGAAACTGTATCACTGGTCTACTGTGCAGATCTGACATGCAGGAGCCAGGGAAAGCTGGGTGACGGCTCCCATTATGGTGGCCACATACAAAGGGATCACTGCTCCTGGACTCCAAAATTTAACTGTCGCCTCAACGTGTCATTTATAATTTTGCAGCCTTGCTACATACAGTGGCTTGCAAAAGTATTCACCCCCTTGGCTTTTTACATATTTTATTACGTTGCAACCTGTGTTTAAATATTTTTGTAATCCAATTTGTGTGTGATGAGTCAGCACTAAATAGTCTACGTTGGTGAAGTGAAGTGAGAAAAATATAGGCATAAAATAAATTTTTGGGATCAATAACTAAGAATTGTCATGCACTTACAGGTGCTTGTCACAAAAATAGAATATCATCAAAAAGTTAATTTATTTCAAGGGAACCTGTCACCCCCAAAAATTGAAGATGAGCTAAGCCCACCAGCATCAGGGGCTTATCTACAGCATTCTGGAATGCTGTAGATAAGCCCCCGGTGTACCCTGAAAGATGAGAAAAAGAGGTCTGGATTATACTCACCCAGGGGTGGTCCCGGTCCGGTTCTGGTCCGATGGGCATCGGGGTCCGGTCCAGTGCCTCCCATCTTCTTACAATGACGTCCTCTTCTTGTCTTCACGCTTCGGCGCAGGCATACTTTATCTGTCCTGTTGAGGGCAGAGCAAAGTACTGCAGTGCGCAGGCGCCGGGCCTCTCTGACCTTTCCCTGCGCACTGCAAACCAGAACCGAACCGGGACCGCCCCTGGGTGAGAATAATCTAACCTCTTTTTCTTATCTTTCAGGATACATCGGTGCTTATCTACAGCATTCCAGTAGATAAGCCCCTGATGCTGGTGGGCTTAGCTCACCTTCGATTTTGGGGGTGACAGGTTCCCCTTTCAGTTCTTCAATACAAGAGAATAATTATTTCAAATGTTTTTCTGTTAATGTTGATGATTATGGCTTGCAGCCAATGAAAACCCCAAAGTAATTATCTCAGTAAGTTAGGATACTTTATAACACCAGCTTGAAAAATGATTTTAAAACTCAAAATGTTGGCTTACTGAAATGTATGTTCAGTAAATGCACTCAATACTTGATCGGGTCTCCTTTTGCATCAATTACTGCATCAATGCGGCGTGGCATGGGGGCGATCAGCCTGTGTCACTGCTGAGGTGTTATGGAAGCCCAGGTTGCTTTGATAGCAGCCTTCAGCTCGTCTGCATTGTTGGGTCTGGTGTCTCTCATCTTCCTCTTGCCAATACCTCATAGATTCTCTATGGGGCTAAGGTCAGGTGAGTTTGCTGGCCAATCAAGCACAGAGATACTGTTGTTTTTAAACCAGGTATTGGTACTTTTGGCAGTGTGGACAGGTACCAAGTCATGTTGGAGAATGAAATTTCCATCTCCAAAAAGCTTGTCGGCAGAGGGAAGCATGAAGTGCTCTAAAATTTCCTGCTAGACACGTGTGCTGACTTTGGTCTTGATAAAACACAGTGGACCTACACCAGCAGATGACATGGCTCCCCAAACCATCACTGATTGTGGAAACTTCACACTAGACCTCAAGCAGCTTGGATTGTGGCCTCTCCACTCTTCCTCCAGACTCTGGGACCTTGATTTCCAATTGAAATGCAAAATTTACTTTCATCTGAAAACACCTTGGACCCCTGAGCAACAGTCCAGTTCTTTTCGCTCCTTAGCCCAGGTAAGACGCTTCTGGCGTTGTCTATTGGTCATGAGCAGAAATCTTAAACATCTTGACCTACATTCATTCTCTGAATCCCTCCCTCTCACAGACATAAGTTCCATACACAATGCGGATGACGCTGCCGCTCTATATAACACCACAATAGCTGTAGCTTTGGAATCTGCTGCCCCACTTACACATACCAAAGCTCGCAAAATCAACAGACAGCCCTGGCACACCAGCCTGACCAAAGAACTGAGGCGAGCTTCCAGGGCTGCTGAGCGCAGATGGAAAAGATCCCACTCCAACGAGCACTTCATCGCATTCAAACAGTCCCTCACTACTTTCAAGACCACACTCGCCACAGCTAAACAAACCTACTTCTCATATCTCATATCCTCCCTGTCTCACAACCCTAAACAGTTATTCAACACCTTCAATTCTCTCCTCCGTCCCCCAGCACCTCCTCCCTCCCCACTTATCTCAGCTGAAGACTTTGCCTCATTTTTCAAGCAGAAGATTGATAGCATCAGAGACAGTTTTGGTCAACAAGCTCCAGAACCCTTCCTCCCGACTTCCCAGCCCTCCACCTCCAAAACCAACTTATCCACCATTACAGAAGATCAACTCTCCACTCTACTCTCAAGATCGCATCTCACCACCTGTGCACTTGACCCACTCCCATCCCACCTCATCCCAAACCTCACCACAGTCTTCATCCCAACCCTAACCCATCTCTTCAACCTATCACTAACAACTGGTGTTTTCCCCTCAAGCTTTAAACATGCCTCCATCACACCTATCCTCAAAAAGCCCTCTCTTGACACATCCTCTATCTAGCTATCGCCCTATATCACTTCTCCCTTATGCCTCCAAACTACTGGAACAACACATCTACCTTGAACTGTCCTCCCATCTCTCTTCTTGCTCCCTCTTTGACCGTTTACAATCTGGCTTCCGGTCACACCACTCCACTGAAACTGCCCTAACTAAGGTCACCAACGACCTCTTAACCACCAAGAGCAAGCGACACTACTCTGTTCTCCTCGACCTGTCGGCTGCCTTTGACACAGTGGACCATTCCCTATTATTACAGACCCTCTCATCCCTTGGCATCACAGACTTGGCCCTATCGTGGATCTCATCATACCTAACAGACCGGACATTCAGTGTCTCCCACTCACACACCACCTCCTCACCTCGCCCCCTATCTGTCGGAGTCCCGCAAGGTTCAGTCCTTGGGCCCCTGCTCTTCTCCATTTATACCTTTGGCCTGGGACAGCTCATAGAATCTCATGGCTTTCAGTATCACCTCTATGCTGATGACACACAGATCTACATCTCTGGACCAGATATCACCTCCCTACTAACCAGAATCCCTCAATGTCTGTCCACTATTTCATCCTTCTTCTCCGCTAGATTTCTGAAACTTAACATGGACAAAACAGAATTCATCATCTTTCCCCCATCTCACACGACCCCCCCAACGAACCTAACCATTACAGTAAATGGCTGCCCACTCTCCCCAGTCCCACAAGCTCGCTGCCTCAGGGTAATCCTTGATGCTGATCTCTCCTTCAAACCACATATCCAAGCCCTTTCCACTTCCTGCCGACTTCAACTCAAAAATATTTCACGAATCCGTTCATTTCTCAACCAAGAATCTGCAAAAACCCTAGTCCATGCCCTCATCATCTCTCGCCTTGACTACTGCAACCTCCTGCTCTGTGGCCTCCCCTCGAACACTCTTGCACCCCTCCAATCTATTCTAAACTCTGCTGCCCGACTAATCCACCTGTCCCTCCGCTATTCCCCGGCCTCTCCCATCTGTCAATCCCTCCACTGGCTCCCCATTGCCCAGAGACTCCAGTACAAAACCCTAACCATGACATACAAAGCCATCCACAACCTGTCTCCTCCATACATCTGTGACCTCGTCTCCCGGTACTTACCTACACGCAACCTCCGATCCTCACAAGATCACCTTCTCTACTCCCCTCTTCCCATAATCGTATACAAGATTTCTCTCGCATATCACCCCTACTCTGGAACCCTCTACCACAACACATCAGACTCTCGCCTACCATCGAAATCTTCAAAAAGAACCTGAAGACCCACCTCTTCCGACAAGCCTCAACCTGCAGTAACCACCGATCCACCAAACCGCTGCACGACCAGCTCTATCCTCACCTACTGTATTCTCACCCATCCCTTGTAGATTGTGAGCCTTCGCGGGCAGGGTCCTCACTCCTCCTGTACCAGTTATGACTTGTATTGTTTAAGATTATTGTACTTGTTTTTATTATGTATACCCCTCCTCACATGTAAAGCGCCATGGAATAAATGGCGCTATAACAATAATAATAATGAGCGGCTTGATACAAGGAATGTGACACTTGTAGCCCATGTCCTGGATACGTCTTTGTGTGGTGGCTCTTGAAGCAATGACTCCATCAGCAGTCCACTCCTTGTGAATCTTCCCCAAATTTTGAAATGTCCTTTTCTAAACAATCCTTTCAAGGCTGCGGTTATCCTGGTTGCTTGTGCTCCTTTTTCTTCCACACTTTTTCCTTCCACTGAACTTCCCATTAACACCTTTACCCCCAATGGTGGTTTACACGTTAACGACCTGGCCAATTTTTACAATTCTGAACACTGTCCCTTTATGAAGTTATAACTCTGGAACGCTTTCTCCCGGTGATTCTGACATTGTTTTCTCGTGACATATTGTACTTCATGTTAGTGGTAAAATTTCCTTGACATTACTTGAGTTTATTTGTGAAAAAAACGGAAACTTGGCGAAAATTTTGAAAATTTAACAATTTTGTCCAGAGTACGCCGATACCCCGTATGTGGGAGAAAACTACTGTTTTGGTGCATGGCAGAGCTCGGAAGGGAAGAAATGGCGTTTTGGAATGCAGACTTTGATGGAATGGTCTGCGGGTGTCACGCTGCGTTTGCAGAGCCCCTGCTGTACCTAAACAGTAGAAACCCCCTACAAGTGTCCCCATATTGCAAACTAGACCACCCCCCCAAGGAACTTTTCTAGATTGTGGTGATCACTTTGAACCTCCAAGTGTTTCACTAAAGTTTATAACGCAGAGCCGTGAAAATAAAAAATCCTTTTTTTTTCCCACAAAAATGATTGTTTAGCCCCCAGTTTTGTATTTTCCCATGGTTAACAAGACAAATTGGACCCCAAAAGTTATTGTCCAATTTGTCCTGAGTATGCTGATACACCATATTTGGGGGTAAACCACTGTTTGGGCGCACGGCAGAGCTCGGAATGAAAGCAGTTTTACTTTTTCAACGCAGAATTGTATGAATTGAGATCGGATATCATGTTGCGTTTGCAGAGCCCCTGGTGTGCCTAAACAGTGGAAACCTCCCAATTCTAACTTCAACCCTAACCCAAACACACCCCTAATCCCAACCCTAACCCTGACACACCCCTATCCCAACCGTAAACGTAATCCAAACCTTAAAGGGAACCTGTCACCACGTTTTTGGAAGATGGGATAAAAATAGCGTTAAATAGGGGCAGAGGTGGGCGTTACATTAGTGTGTGTGTTATGCGTTTATTACCCACCTAAGTTGCCGAAATAACTTTGCAAAGTCTCCGTTTTCGCCTGTCAATCAGGCTGGTCAGGTCGCATGGGCGTTGTCTTCCCCCAGATTTGGCGTAGTTTTCCGTTGGTGGCGTAGTGGTGTGCGCATGCCCAAAGTCCGGAATCCTCTTCCAGGGGATTTAAAATAGCGCGGTGTTCGTTATTGCATTGGTGATCGGTGGGCGCGGCCATCTTCCTTTGGCCGCGCGTGCGCAGAAGCGGCGCTCTGCTGGCCGCGGCTTCAGGAAAATGGCCGCCGCGATATCCATCTGCGCACGCGCGGCATCCCGCGGCCATTTTCCTGAAGCCGCGGCCAGCAGAGCGCCGCTTCTGCGCACGCGCGGCCAAAGGAAGATGGCCGCGCCCACCGATCACCAATGCAATAACGAACACCGCGCTATTTTAAATCCCCTGGAAGAGGATTCCGGACTTTGGGCATGCGCACACCACTACGCCACCAACGGAAAACTACGCCAAATCTGGGTGAAGACACCACGCCCATGTGACCTGACCAGCCTGATTGACAGGCGAAAACGGAGACTTTGCAAAGTTATTTCGGCAACTTAGGTGGGTAATAAACGCATAACACACACACTAATGTAACGCCCACCTCTGCCCCTATTTAACGCTATTTTTATCCCATCTTCCAAAAACGTGGTGACAGGTTCCCTTTAACTCCAACTCTAGCCTCAACTCTAACTTTAGCCCCAACCCTAGCTTTAGCCCTAACTTTAGCCCCAACCCTAACCCTAATGGGAAAATGGAAATAAATACATTTTTTTTATTTTATTTTTACCTAACTAAGGGGGTGATAATGAGGGGATTTGATTTACTATTTATAGCGGGTTTTTATGTTTGGCAGCTGTCACACACTAAAAGACGCTTTTTATTGCAAAAAATATTTTTTGCGTTACCACATTCTGAGATCTACAATTTTTCCATATTCTGGTCCACAGAGTCATGTGAGGTCTTGTTTTTTGCGGGACGAGTTGACGTTTTTATTGGTGTCATTTTCGGGCACATGACATTTTTTGATCGCTTTTCATTCCGATTTTTGTTAGGCAGAATGAACAAAAAACAGCAATTCGTGAATTTCTTTTGGGATGGGGCGTTTATACCGTTCCACGTTTGGTAAAATTGATAAAGCAGTTTTATTCTTCAGGTCAGTACGATTACAGTGATACCTCATTTACGGTATATAATTTTTGTATGTTTTGGCGCTTTTATACAATAAAAACTTTTATAGAAAAAAATAATTATTTCTGCATCGTTTTATTCTGAGGGCTATAACTTTTTATTTTTTCGCTGATGACGCTGTATGGCGGCTCGGGGACAAGATGACGTTTTCGGCGGTACAATGTTTATATCTGTCTTTTTGATCGTGTGTTATTCCACTTTTTGTTCGGCGCTATGATGATAAAGCATTGTTTTTTGCCTAGTTTTTTTTTTACGGTGTTCACTGAAGGGGTTAACGAGCGGGACAGTTTTATAGGTCGGGTCGTTACGGACGCGGCGATAATAATTATGTGTACTTTTATTGTTTTTTTTAGCTACATAAATGTATTTATTGGAACAATTTATATATTTTTTACTTTGTCCCAGTGTGGAACATCATGGTAAAGTGTCAGATCGCTGATCTGACAGTTTGCAATGCAATGTGTCAGATCAGCGATCTCACAGGCACTGCAGGATACTTGTCGGCGCCTGTGCTTGCAAGCCATCTCCCTGCAAGACCCGGAAGGAGCCCCGCAGCCATCTTGGATCCGGGGCCTGCAGGGAGGATGGACGAGACGCTCAGAGAAACGCAATCACATCGCGTTGCTCCAAGGGTCTCAGGGAAGCATGCAGGGAGCCCACTCCCTGCGCGATGCTTCCCTATGCCGCCAGAACGCGTTAGACGGTCATACAGGCCCATACCACCTCGACGGGATAGTACATCTGATGTCAGAAAGGGGTTAATATGCTTGGATACAGCACTCTGAGCAGCCAGCTTCTTTAGCAATGACCTTTTGTGGCTTACCCTTCTTGTGGAGAGTGTCAATGACTGCCTTGTGGACATCTGTTAAGTCAGCAGCCTTCCCCATGATTGTTGAGCCTACTGAAACAGACTAAGGGACCTTTTTAAACACTTAGGAAGCCTATGTAGGTGTTTTTTGTTAATTATTCTAATTTACTGAGATAATGACATTTGGGTTTTCATTGGATGTAAGCCATAATCATCAACATTAACAGAAATAAACACTTGAAATAGATCACTGTTTGTATTGACTCTATATGAGTTTCAATTTTTGTATTGAAGAACTGAAATAAATTAACTTTTTGAGGATATTCTAATTTTGTGAGAAGCACCTATATGTATTCACCCCTTTTTCTACAAAGCCCCTAAAAGAAATGACCTTCATAAGTCACATGCTTAGTGACAGGAAGTCCACCTGTGTACAATCTAAGCATGTTCTGACAGTATATACACACCTTTATTGAAAGACCACCAAGACTGCAACACCATCAACCAAGAGGCAGCTGCAGAGTTCCCAAGCAGAGACTGGAGTATCTCTCAATACAACCACAATAACCTTTATGGAAGCGTGGGCATAAAAAAGCCTTTTTCTTACACACACAAATTGTAAGGGTCGGTTTGAATTTGCCAAAACAATGTAGGAGACTACCCAAATGTATGGATGGAGGAAGGTTCTGTGGTCAGATGAGACCAAAATTGAACTATTTGGCCACCAAGGAAAACGCTATGTCTGGCGCCAAACCAACACAGCTCATCACAAGAACACCATCCCTACTGTGAAACGTGGTGGCACCATCATGCTGTAGGGATGTTTTTCAGCAGCAGGGACAGGGAAAATGGTCCAAGTTGAAGGAAAGATGTATGGTGCGAAATACAGGGATATTCATGAGCAAAACCTGTTCCAGTCTCTCAGTGATTTGAGAATGGGACGGAGATTCACCTTCCAACAAGACAATGACCCAAAGCATACTGCTAAAGCAACACTTGAGTGGCTTAAGAGGAAACGTGTAAATATTTTGGAGTGGCCTAATCAAAACCTAAACCTTAGGCTACTTTCACACTAGCGTCGTACGACGAATTGCGTCGTTGCGAAGTACCGATGCCAGCAGTGAATGCGCCGCACAACTTGGGCAGCGGATGCTGTTTTTCAACGCATCTGCTGCCCCATTGTGAAGTGAGGAGGGGGCTGAGTTCCGGGCGCGCATGCGCGGTCGGAAAAGACGATCTCGACGCACCAAAAAACGTTACATGCAACGTTTTTTGGTGGCGACGGTCCGACGCAACCGTCACACGACGGTTGCGACGTGTGGCAATGCGTCGCTAATGCAAGTCTATGGAGAAAAAATGCATCCTGCAAGCACTTTTGCAGGATGCGTTTTTTCTACAAAACGACGCATAGCGACGTGCAGTGCACGACGCTAGTGTGAAAGTAGCCTTAATCGAATTGAGAATCTGTTGTCAGACTTGAAGCTTGATGTTCACCGGAGGAAACCATTTAACTTGAAGGAGCTGGAGCAAGTTTTGCCTTGAGGAATGGGCAAAAATCCAGTGGCAAGATGTGAAAAGCTCATAAGAGGCTTATACAAAACGACTTGCAACGGGAGACTCTACAAAGTACTTATTTTAGGGGGTGAATAGTTATGCACTTTGAGGTTTTCAGTTATTTTGTCTTATTTGTTGTTTGCTTCACAATAAAAAGAAAACCCAATGTTCACAGTTGCAGGCATGTTCTTTACACGAACTGATGCAAACCCTCAAAAAACACCAGTGAAATTCCAGGTTAGGTATCAAAACAAAAAAAGTGCCAAGGTGCAATTGCTGCCTCTACATCCCACGTATCTACTCCCAGTTTTCCTAAAACAGATATAACTCCAAAATTCCCAAACACAATGTTTTTTAGGAGTTGACACCAGTGGTTGATGCAAGGGGAGGACAAAGTGTCACTTATTAGACTTCCACCTCTTTATATACAGCACACCGAGGTTTGTGGGGGGGGGGGGGAGTGGGTCAGCACTACTTCTACGATTGAGTGCTTGACCCCTTCTAGACCAGTCTACCATTGATCTTAAGTAATATGTGAGCAGAAATATGGAGGCCGCACTCTCCGATTGCTTGCAATTTCAGAAAGGCATTACAGTACATTATGCATTAATCACAACGTTTCTACCAATCAGCATGCCCTTCTTCAGGCATATAAGGGGGCAACGGCTTTATGAGCAGTCTACAACTAAGGCAGCACAACCTGGTCTGAAGAATGGCATGCTGATCATCCAAAACGTTGCGATTAATGCATAAGCTATGGTGGTGGTGGCTGTAATACATTCCTGAAGCTGAAAGCAATGCAAAAAAAAAAAAAAAAAAGTGTTGCCTCCATCATTCCGGGTGTTTATCCTATAACTACACATCACCAGCATTGCTCTTGCACTAGCATGGTGGTAGAGTTTCCCTTTAGTTGGTGCAGAATGGTCTATCATATGCAGGGAGGCTGATGGTGAAAATACTTTATCTCCGCCGCCACAAGAAATAAATCAGCATTCACTATGAATTGCATTGGAAAGAAGGGAAATTCTACAGCTCAGGGAATTATCACTCAGGAGTGCTGAGCTAGGGGAAATACGAAAATAGCAAACCAGGCTCCTTCCAGCCCACCCCGCACAGATATAAACGTCAGATCTTAGAGATGTGCAGATCTGGTATTGACCAAAAAAATAAATAAATAAGATTTTCTCCCATGGTCGCTGTTAGGGTTAATGCACAGTCAGCAGATTTTGTTTTCTTTATTCTTCCAATTATGAGTGGTGCTTGATGCAGAAAAAAACTTCATTCACATGTTTGGGACTGATGATCAAGCATAGAAATTTCTGCTGCATCTGAACTTACTCTTAGGAAATGGATTGAAACACGCATTCATTTGATGGACCTGCAGTGACCTCGACTGAGCACTAGATGGCAGTGCAAGCTGTATGAGCGAAGCAGCAGAAGATGGCGATGATTTACACGTCATTTAAAGGCTATCCGCACTTGTGGTAAACCGTGGATATGTCACGGACACGTCAGAAGTTATCATCAGTAGGGAACTAAATGAGCTAAAAATGAAGGAGCTGAAGTGCACAACACAGTGCTGCTGTCCTTTAAAAATGGACTCCATAGACCTTCTACTGAGCTCTTGGTCAGTTTCGGAAGACGACGGCTCCTCAGGTCAGCACATATTACTCAATATCTTGTGCAAGTTACTGCTGAGGAACAGCCTCCTATCAGGTCGCCTTTATGTAATCGCTCGCCGTTCCGGATGACAGGAAGATGCCCATTATGGGAAAAAGGGTAATTTCTAATAACCAGGGCACAGGAAGGAGCATGGTGCAACGTACAGCCACCGGCAGCATTGATCTGCTACACTCAATTTCCTGCTATACTCACTGTAGGCAATACGGCATTGCAAATTGCTGCAGAAGCCTGACCCCCACCCAGGGGGATGCCATGAGTATCAATTTTCATTTATTTTCACCTTGAAATCGTCTTTGGCCCCAATTCCTTCAAGCACCACTCTGGCGTTTCTTTTTTTACTGCTGGAATGGTATCACTCATGCATGTTCCCTGCTCCTGGTATTATACCTAACAGAAGAAGATAACGGCTGCTATCGGCGCCGGTCCGGTCACTTTCCTGCAGACCTGCTGGATCGCGCCAATGCTGGGTGATGGCTCCGATGCTGGGTGATCCGGAAGTCATTTGTCAATATAAGTCTATAAGCCATAACAAGGCCAGAACTATGATAACTCAAAAAGAGTGGTGTTAAATATTTATCATAAAGTGAACAATTATGTACAGATATACACAGGTTATTCAGCTGTGTCCCATGCCGGGGCGACCTTCATTTGCATCATGGCATTAACAGCGGGATCCCAAAAGTGAACGGTTAATGCAACGTGTCCAGGTCCAAGTGTAAAGTGGCAAAATAAAGTCAAATGTGTTGGGAGAAGGCAGGGAGTGTGGATATTGAGGTGCTGGACAGGACAAAGGCACAGGTGTGGGTTGCAATCTCCACCCGATGAGATGCTCGATGGATGACAAAACCACAGACTCTCCAATAAAAGCCCCCAGTTATGGGAAAATCTGCAGTTCAAATTTGGGGGCCCATTCCAGAGCGCTCTTAACAACAGCAAGTGCGGCGGCACCTAGAGCCACTGTCAGTCCCATGACTGCCAGCTTCACCAGTCTGTTAGTACGGGGTTTAGTGAGGACAGCTTTGTTCCCGGGCTCTGGCCGAACCATGTCCCTGAAGCGTCTGCGGAGAACCATATCTGGCCGCTGCTGGGTGGACGCAAGTTCAAAGTCTTTAAAGGTCGACACCGCAGTCCTATATTAAATGGGAACAAATAGATGTAAGCACAAATAAATGATCGGCATGGTCTAAGTCAACACATGAGGCACTCGGTGACATAAAAGTTGAAACTTTTGAGTTTCATTCCCATCCAAAGCTGCTTATCCAAAATTCCACTGGTCAGCCTTGGAAAAGGTTTATCTCTGCCCCACTGTCAGTCACATGACCATTTAGCTGAGCATCCGAAAACTGGCAGGATTATAAAAACACAGCTTTGGATGTGAATGGAGAAGAAAGGGTCGGATCATTTTGCATTAGCACAGAAAAAAGCTTCATAAATAAAGTTGCCCTTTAAATACTACTGCGTGTAGTTATGAGAGCAGTGACCATACTGCTTAGGCCTTAATATGTGTCCCAGTTCCCTCAGGAGTGGACATTCTCACATCTTCAGATTGAGGGTCTTTGGGTGCCCTAATGTCCCCTTCTACAGCCCTTGGAAGTAGTACCACTGCTCCCAGCTTGCCCTCACCTTTCTGCCTGATGCTGCTGGGCGGCTTCCCTGGATAGTTCAGATGGGGGGAACTGGACGAAGAGGTCGCCGGCTTTGCTGATGAGAGTCTCATAGGGCAGATCTTGAGGGATCTGTGACAGCAGGTGGTGGACGGACGCCATGTCGCACTCGCAATCCATCACCTCCACCTCTCTGTGTAATACAATCTGCGGGGAGGAAGAAGAGGATGGTCATTAGAAAAGGCGGACTACACCAGCTTTTCATACGTCACGGCGCAATCTCTTACCACAGCCGCGAAGTAGATGGGCATCAGCGGGTGGCAAGCCAGGAAGAAGTCGTACAACCTCACCACGTGCCTAAAGTCTGACAGGACGTGCCCGAACCATGTGATGAGCCAACTTAGGGCAAATATGGTGCCAACCTCCGCCCTGTGGATAACACACACAGTCAGCTGCTCCTCTAAGTGCCCAGAAGGAGCTCACAGCACAGGATATACCCACCGAACCATGAAGTCATGCAGTGCCGGGTTCACCAGCTCTATAATGGGCATCAGGTAGTTGAGGATGTGCTTTGTGTTATCCATGCTGGGGTCCATGAAGTCCCTGTAGGAAAAGGGAAAGAAGGGCTGAGCACCACAAATTGGACGGAGTGAAGGTAAAAGGCGTCTGGGAGTGGACATCCAGTCTGTGGATGTTGGAGCATGCTGGGAGTTCTAGTGGTTTGGAAACCACAGCTATAGAAGGTGTTTGATACTATATCTTCCTGGAGGGAATAAGTGAAGCTTATAAATACAGTATTAGGGTGAAGGTTTTACAGGGCGTGATTATTTCTGCAACAAAGTAAAAATAAATCAAACAACTTTTTGATCCCACAAATATCATTGTGCTAAACCAAAACCAGCCACTATTCACTAAAGCAAGGAATGACCAAACTGCACAATGTCCATATATATTTCAAGATTAATCAATTTTATTAAATACAAATTAAATTTAAAATACTAACAATTTACATAAAGAGAATTACCTCCAATGTGAGGAACACAGATTGCAAGGAATATCAACCTACACACCTACAGTAATCACACATTGCAGTTGAAACACTACTTAGAGCTTGCAGATGAGATCAGACAAAATATACATGGAAAGGGATTCCAATTCCAAAGCCTATATATGGGGTAGTTAGCACCTATATATATCCTGTACCAAGTATACTATATCCAACCAATAGGTTAATCCCCCATGTAAAGAAGGATCCTATATGCCCAAATCGCTAAAGCATACATATGCAATTGTTTACACACTATGTAAGTCAGTATTGTTCACAATTGCATATGTAAGCTTTAGTGTTGTAGTGTTTCAACTGCAATTTGTGATTACTGTAGGTGTGTAGGTTGATATTCCTTGCAATCTGTATTTTAAATTTAATTTGTATTTAATAAAATTGATTGATCTTGAAATATACTGTATATGGACATTGTGCATTTTGGTCATTCCTTGCTTTATGAAAGTGAATAGTGGCTGGTTTTGAACAAAGTAAAAAGCAGAAACTCTGCAAATAGTCTTAGCATGTTTGCAGCACCGATGTAGGTATACGGGTTTCCATGTTGACCCTCCCGTCACGTATTCCTCCACTGCCCGCTTTGCTTAATAACCCACAGGCAGTAAAGAGGCAGATGTAAGCTGGTCTATAAAAGGGGTTAAGCGGAGGTAAGCAATTAGTGTGGCGGGCAATCACAACCGTCCCCATCCTGCGTGATGACATGGTACCGCTGTGGCCAATGGTTGCCATAGTCCTGTGCCATCATTATGGATGGGGGGTTATGAAATGTTAGTGTATTAGAGGATGTAGAGAGTTACAGCAATGTGCGCTGAGTGCAGGAAAGGGTCTGTAGCATGTTGGGTATGAAGGTGCCAGATGTGGAGGTGTGGGGGGCTCACACAGACCCACCTTAGGTGATGTGTGGACAGCTTATCCACCAGGAGAGTGGCCACCGGCCCTCCCACCACCAGCAGGAAAGTGACTACAATATCATGATATCCCTGGTAATAGTGCAACTGCAGGTTTCGCGCCAACACCTGCAGGATGATGTCAATCAGCTGCTCCTGCAAGTCTTCCCGCTCCTTTAAGGGCATACCTGTGAGGCAAAATCAGACGGAGCACCCCATGTTTGAGAAAAGACAGAAAAAAGTAAGCCTCAACCCACGTCCCGAAAGTAAAGTCAGCCCTCCCCTCACCACATTTATCCAATAATGGGCACGGTGGAGAATGCCAGCCTTCACAATAGATCACTTCCACCCCAACTAGCAGGACATGAGGGTCCCCTCAACCATTTTTACAAACCCTTTCACTATGGAAAAAGGTGCTATGAAAAAAATGGGGCTTTTATTTATCCATTGTCCAATTCAGCATCCATGAGGCACAGTGCCGGATTATCAGATGTCTGGATAATAACATAAAGAAGACTGGAATTCTCCTAAGAATGTGATCCGCGGGCAAAGCACCATGGGAATTGTAGTTTACCAGTAGATGAAGTACAACACCACCCAATAACCCCACTGACATCTCACCGGGGGGGAAGCGCCTCAGTGAGCGCCGGACATCCAGCAGAACCTGCTCATAGTCCTTGTTGTTCACCCGCAGTTCAGGACCTGCAGAGATAAGACAGCTAGTCAGTGGTGACCCCGTCTCTAGTGCCCCCCAGTGCTATTCACACAGTGCTGCTGTCATACCTGGGGGTGGAGGCAGCTCCTCAGTGCTGACATTCAGGAGTCTGGGCCACACTTGGCAACGGATCTCATCAGTAAGAAGACCGCCTTCGCTGATTGCCATCCGCCGGAGCGTCGCTACATCTGGGGGATCCTTACTCAGAGCCTTCTGGATGTCACACAACTTCCTGCGCCTACGGAATTCATTGCCTAAGGCACAAAGTGAGGAGGGTGACCGGGAGATGTATCTGCCAGGGCTAAAATATCCAGCAAAAATGGCACCCACATGTCCACACACTATTACAACAAATTATCCTTCAGCCTGCCTCCTTCCCCGGGAAAACCAGCCTCCTTCCTCTGCAGAGCCCTGGCAACCTACCTCTTCCCCTCCCTCACCCCCTTAACCTCACAAAGACCCTTCTACCTTGTAACCCTTCTCCTCACAGACCCCCTTAAAAGGAATCTGCTGCCTTCTCTTCTACCACCCAAAAAATCCTCACAGCTTCCCTTAGGACTCCAACCGCTCACAAAGTCCCTGCCACCTTTTGTTCCTACACAGAGCTGCAACCATTTAGAGTCTCACTCCTAACGGAGGATTGAGGGCTGATGCGTACAGCAAAGTGCCATATGCCGGGGTGACGCATAGAGCAGGGCGCCATATGCCGTGGTGACGCGTACAGCAGGGCGCCATATGCCGTGGTGACGCGTACAGCAGGGCGCCATATGCCGGGGTGACGCGTACAGCAGGGCGCCATATGCCGGGGTGACGCGTACAGCAGGGCGCCATATGCCGTGGTGACGCGTACAGCAGGGCGCCATATGCCGGGGTGACGCGTACAGCAGGGCGCCATATGCCGGGGTGACGCGTACAGCAGGGCGCCATATGCCGGGGCGACGCGTACAGCAGGGCGCCATATGCCGGGGCGACGCGTACAGCAGGGCGCCATATGCCGGGGCGACGCTTACAGCAGGGCGCCATATGCCGGGGTGACGCGTACAGCAGGGCGCCATATGCCGGGGTGACGCGTACAGCAGGGCGTCATATGCGAAGGTGACGCGTACAGCAGGGCGTCATATGCCGGGGTGACGCGTACAGCAGGGCGCCATATGCTGGGGTGACGCGTACAGCAGGGCGCCATATGCCGGGGTGACGCGTACAGCAGGGCGTCATATGCGAAGGTGACGCGTACAGCAGGGCGTCATATGCCGGGGTGACGCGTACAGCAGGGCGCCATATGCCGGGGTGACGCGTACAGCAGGGCGCCATATGCCGGGGTGACGCGTACAGCAGGGCGCCATATGCCGGGGTGACGCGTACAGCAGGGCGCCATATGCCGGGGTGACGCGTACAGCAGGGCGCCATATGCCGGGGTGACGCGTACAGCAGGGCGCCATATGCCGGGGTGACGCGTACAGCAGGGCGCCATATGCCGGGGTGACGCGTACAGCAGGGCGCCATATGCCGGGGTGACGCGTACAGCAGGGCGCCATATGCCGGGGTGACGCGTACAGCAGGGCGCCATATGCCGGGGTGACGCGTACAGCAGGGCGCCATATGCCGGGGTGACGCGTACAGCAGGGCGCCATATGCCGGGGTGACGCGTACAGCAGGGCGCCATATGCCGGGGTGACGCGTACAGTAGGGCGCCATATGCCGGGGTGAAAAGACTATAAACATAAGGATGAATGACCTCGGGGAGATCAAAACATCCAACACCACGGAGACACCATCACGTGTTTCTCAACGCAAGCAATGAATAGCCAGGTCTTTCACCGGGAAGGAACAACCACGGGAAGGGCAGCATCCAAGAAAGGAAAACCACATATGCTATTCATTGCTTGCGTTGAGAAACACGTGATGGTGTCTCCGCGGTGTTGGATGTTTTGATCTCCCCGAGGTCATTCATCCTTATGTTTATATGCCGGGGTGACGCGTACAGCAGGGTGCATCATATACTGGGGTGACACGTACAGCAGGGCGTCATATACTGGGGTGACGCGTAGAGCAGGGTGTCATATACTGGGGTGACAGGTACAGCAGGGTGTCATATACTGGGGTGACAGGTACAGCAGGGTGTCATATACTGGGGTGACATGAACAGCAGGATGTCATATTGGGGGTGACAGGTACAGCAGGATGTCATATTGGGGTGACGGGTACAGCAGGGTGTCATATTGGGGTGACAGGTACAGCAGGGTGTCATATTGGGGTGACAGGTACAGCAGGGTGTCATATTGGGGTGACAGGTACAGCAGGGTCATATATTGGGGTGACAGGTACAGCGGGGTGACAGGTACAGCAGGGTGTCATATTGGGGTGACAGGTACAGCAGGGTCATATATTGGGGTGACAGGTACAGCAAGGTCATATATTGGGGTGACAGGTACAGCAGGGTGTCATATTTGGGTGACGGGTACAGCAGGGTGTCATATATTGGGGTGACGGGTACAGCAGGGTCATATATTGGGGTGACAGGTACAGCAAGGTCATATATTGGGGTGACAGGTACAGCAGGGTGTCATATTTGGGTGACAGGTACAGCAGGGTGTCATATATTGGGGTGACGGGTACAGCAGGGTCATATTGGGGTGACGGGTACAGCAGGGTCATATATTGGGGTGACAGGTACAGCAGGGTCATATATTGGGGTGACAGGTACAGCAGGGTCATATATTGGGGTGACAGGTACAGCAGGGTCATATATTGGGGTGACAGGTACAGCAGGGTCATATATTGGGGTGACAGGTACAGCAGGGTCATATATTGGGGTGACAGGTACAGCAGGGTCATATATTGGGGTGACAGGTACAGCAGGGTCATATATTGGGGTGACAGGTACAGCAGGGTCATATATTGGGGTGACAGGTACAGCAGGGTCATATATTGGGGTGACAGGTACAGCAGGGTCATATATTGGGGTGACAGGTACAGCAGGGTTATATATTGGGGTGACAGGTACAGCAGGGTTATATATTGGGGTGACAAGTACAGCAGGGTCATATATTGGGGTGACGGGTACAGCAGGGTCATATATTGGGGTGACGGGTACAGCAGGGTCATATATTGGGGTGACGGGTACAGCAGGGTTATATATTGGGGTGACGGGTACAGCAGGGTTATATATTGGGGTGACGGGTACAGCAGGGTTATATATTGGGGTGACGGGTACAGCAGGGTTATATATTGGGGTGACGGGTACAGCAGGGTCATATATTGGGGTGACAGGTACAGCAGGGTCATATATTGGGGTGACGGGTACAGCAGGGTTATATATTGGGGTGACGGGTACAGCAGGGTTATATATTGGGGTGACGGGTACAGCAGGGTTATATATTGGGGTGACGGGTACAGCAGGGTTATATATTGGGGTGACGGGTACAGCAGGGTCATATATTGGGGTGACGGGTACAGCAGGGTTATATATTGGGGTGACGGGTACAGCAGGGTTATATATTGGGGTGACGGGTACAGCAGGGTTATATATTGGGGTGACAGGTACAGCAGGGTTATATATTGGGGTGACGGGTACAGCAGGGTCATATATTGGGGTGACAGGTACAGCAGGGTTATATATTGGGGTGACGGGTACAGCAGGGTTATATATTGGGGTGACGGGTACAGCAGGGTTATATATTGGGGTGACGGGTACAGCAGGGTTATATATTGGGGTGACGGGTACAGCAGGGCCATATATTGGGGTGACAGGTACAGCAGGGCCATATAGCAGGATGCAGGGGTGACAAGTTCGGAGGGCCCTCTACATCCCATATGTCGCCCTCCTTACACCCGCAGTATCCTAGCCGCCTGTTATGGGTGGTAGTTACCGTGTCTCCCCGGCTCGGTGCCCACGGGCATGCTCGTAGACTAACAGGTGCCGTTACCGGCAAAACATCGCGGACACACTTCCGTACACTCGTCTCATGACGTCACCGCAGTGGAGACCTGCGCAGTAGAGTGACATCACCTGACCGGAAAGGCGTGGTCCGACCAGAGCCGCTGCCCCTCCGCTCGTGTGTTCCCTGACAGAACCCGTGTGCTTGTAGCTGGAGAGAGACCTCCCCGCTGCCCCAGAGGAGCAGTCACCACCACCACCAGCCCTGCACGGCAGGGAACGTACAGAGACACATTTCCTGCTCTGGTTGTCCTTATTAGCAACCACAGTCTTTCACATATTTGCTGTGAGCAGCACCTGCCCCTCATGCCCCATCCGATCTAAAGGCTTGTAAATCTCTGCTGGGAGGAAATGAACGTTGCTCCTCTTGTCAGCCTTGGCCTGTCAGTCACAGAGGTGCGGCTTCAGTCATCGCTCACTATGTGACGGTAGAGATCAGTCCATGCGGGATAAATCACGCGCCAGTTTTTACATATTTTGTTCTCCGCGGATTTCCTGCATTTTTTCTGCCGATTCCTATTGAGCAGGTGTGAAACGCTGCGGAATCCGCCCAAAGAATTGACATGCGGAAAATAAACCACGGTATTTTCTGCAGCATGTGCACTGCAGATTTTGTTTTCCATAGGTTTACATGGTGCTGTAAACCTGATGGAAAACTGCTGGCATTCTGCAGCGGATCTGCAGCCAAATCCGCAACGTATTCACATACCCTTATACTCCACGTATAGCAGGATCTAACAGGCCACTGTGCCCTGGGGTCATCGGAATGCTTCAGGGTACCATGGCAACCATCGGCAACTACAATCGCGGGGGGGGGGGGGGGGGGTTAGATGGTGTCAAAGGGGTCTGCTAACACTATTTTAACCACTTAGATGCCCTTGTGATTGACAGTGGTATTTAAGGGGTTAATTTGCTTCGATCAGTCAGAACCAATGCTGCAGCGTGTCATATACAGCTGTTACACTTGGGAATTTCACCTGCGGTGGATTAAGGCCGACTAACGGCCACCGTTGTAGGCCTTTCACGCATCCGTGTCTCCGGTACATGTGACAGTTTTCACACATACCGGAGATAAGGACACGTAGACCCAATCAAGTGAATGGGTCTGTGCACATGTCAGTGTGTTTCCACGGACCGTGTGTCCATATGTCCCACACGTAGACATGTCTGTTTTTTACCATCAGCATGGGCCACAAAACGTCCCACACACGTCCACAAGGAGAACACATGGATGTCATCCGTGTGACACGCATCAGCAGCAGGGAAGAAGCGCTGCTCCCCATCGCCGGGTGCTGAAGACTGCTCTCATCATTCTCCCCTGCTCTGCCGGCGATTGACGCGAGCAGAAGAGAATGATGAAATTTATATTAAAGTCAGAACGATGACAGCAGGTGGGAGCTTTTGGGACTATCACTCCCATCAACCTACACCTGCTGTCTCTAATAACAATGACAGCAGGAGCTGATAATGGGGGTATTCCTCACCCACCGCCTACGATATAACTAAATAAATGAATGAAAAACCTGGCGTGGGTTCCCCTCTATTTTCTTGAACAAACCAGGCAAAATACAGCTGGGGGCTGCAACCCTCAGCTGTCAGCTTCAGCAAGGTTGGTTATGAAGAATAGAGGAATCCCCACGCTGTTATTTAATTATTTAAATAAATAATTTAAAAAAAAGTCGTGGGGTCCCCCCCCCATTTTTTACAGCCAGCCTTGCTAAAGCTCACAGCTGGGGGCTGCAATTCTCAGGCTGGTAAGGGGCCATTGGTATAGGCCCCACCAACCTAAAAACAGCAGCCCGCAGCTGCCCAGAAAAGGCGCATTTATTAGCGCATCAAGTGAAAGAAATGGCAGCTGGGGTGAAGTGCACGGCAAGAACAGTTCGTAACAGGCTCCTCGATGCAGGACTCAAGTCATGTAAAGCTAGAGAAAAGCCTTTCATCAATGAGAAGCAAAGGAGAGCCAGGCTGAAGTTTGCCAAAGACCATAAGGATTGGACCATAGAGGACTAGAGTAAGGTAATCTTCTCTGATGAGTCTAATTTTCAGCTTTGCCCAACACCTGGTCGTCTAATGGTTAGACAGAGACCTGGAGAGGCGTACAAGCCACAGTGTCTTGCACCCACTGTGAAATTCGGTGGAGGATCGGTGATGATCTGGGGATGCTTCAGCAAGGCAGGAATTGGGCAGGTTGATCTTTGCAAAGGACGTATGAATCAAGTCGCATACAAGGTTATCCTGGAAAAACAGTTGATTCCTTCTGCTCAGGCAATGTTCCCCAACTCCGAGGACTAGTTTTTTTCCAGCAGGACAATGCGCCATGCCACACAGCTAGGTCAATAAAGGTGTGGATGAAGGACCACCACATCAAATCCTTGTCATGGCCAGCCCAATCTCCAGACCTGAACCCCATTGAAAACCTCTGGAATGTAATCAAGAGGAAGATGGATAGTGACAAGCCATCAAACAAAGAAGAACTGCTTACATTTTTGTACCAGGAGTGGCATAAGGTCACCCAAAAGCAGTGTGAAAGACGCATGAAAGCTGTGATTAAAAATCATGGTTATTCCACAAAATATTGATTTCTGAACTCTTCCTGAGTTAAATTATTAGTATTGTTGTTTCTAAATGGTTATGAACTTGTTTTTTTTTTTGCATTATTTGAGGTCTGCAAACAATGCATTTTGTTATTTAGACCATTTCTCATTTTCAGGAAATAAATACAAAATGTATTGCTTGGAACTTCGGAGACATGTTGTCAGTAGTTTATAGAATAAAAGAACAATTTACATTTTACTCAAAAATACACCTATAAAGAGAAAAATCAGACAAACTGAAAATTTTGCATTGCTCTGGGAAAAATTAAGACACAGCCAGAATAAAGTCCTTTAATTGAAAAAATGACACAGACTCCTTTAATAATCTCATTTAAACCATACTTACAACCTCGCCTAATTCCACCTAAACCCTCGATCTCCTGTAATAAAACTAAAATTAAAAAAACAACAATATACCATACCTGGTCGTCATTCTGTCCCACGCCATAATCCATGTCTGGTGGCTAAATAGTTTTCAACCTGGACAGTGCCAAGATGCAACCGTCCAGGCAGAGAACCACTGGTAAATGAGCTGTGGCATCATTGACCAGCAGTGACATAATCGAGGTTCTGAACTGCGGTGACCTCAGGACTGTGAGAATAAGTCAGTGATGAGGTCACCGCAGTTCAGCCCGACTGGGAACCTCGATTATGTCACTGCTGGTCAATGATGCAGCAGCTCATTCACCAGTGGTTCTCCGGCTGGACTGTCGCATCTTGGCACCGTCCAGGTTGAAAACTAGCCCTCAGACATGGATTACGGCATGGGACAGAACGACAGACAAGTATAGGATACTGTTGTTTTTTTAATTTTAGTTTTATTACAGGAGATTGAGGGCTTTGGTGGAATTAGGCAAGGTCGTAAGTATGGTTTAATTGAGATTAATAAGAGTTTCTGTGTCATTTTTTTCAGTTAAAGGACTTTATTCTGGCTGTGTCTTTATTTGCCATATACAGTTAGGTCCATATATATTTGGCTTCACCGAATCCATAAAAAAAAGCTTTCTTTATTCACTAACTTTAAACATAGAGGATAAAGACTTCAGCATGAACCATATGGGTAAGAATCTCAACGCGTTTCTGGAGACTAAGCTCCCTTAACCCCTTTACCCCCAAGGGTGGTTTGCACGTTAATGACCGGGCCAATTTTTACAATTCTGACCACTGTCCCTTTATGAGGTTATAACTCTGGAACGCTTCAACGGATCTTGGCGATTCTGACACTGTTTTCTCGTGACATATTGTACTTAATGATAGTCATAAAATTTCTTCGATATAACTTGCGTTTATTTGTGAAAAAAAACGGAAATTTGGCGAAAATTTTGAAAATTTTGCAATTTTCCAACTTTGAATTTTTATGCCCTAAAATCACAGAGATATGTCACACAAAATACTTAATAGGTAACATTTCCCACATGTCTACTTTACATCAGCACAATTTAGGAACCAAAATTTTTTTTTTGTTAGGGAGTTATAAGGGTTAAAAGTTAACCAGCAATTTCTCATTTTTACAACACCATTTTTTTTAGGGACCACATCTCATTTGAAGTCATTTTGAGGGGTCTATATGATAGAAAATACCCAAGTGTGACACCATTCTAAAAACTGTACCCCTCAAGGTGCTCAAAACCACATTCAAGAAATTTATTAACCCTTCAGGTGTTTCACAGGAATTTTTGGAATGTTTAAATAAAAATTAACATTTAAATTTTTTTTACACAAGATTTATTTCAGCTCCAATTTGTTTTATTTTACCAAGGGTAACAGGAGAAAATAGACCCCAAAAGTTGTTGTACAATTTGTCCTGAGTACGCCGATACCCCATATGTGGGGGAAACCACTGTTTGGGCGCACCGCAGAGCTCGGAAGGGAAGAAGCGCCATTTGACTTTTCAATGCAAAATGTTGCGTTTGGAGAGCCCCTGATGTGCCTAAACATTGAAACCCCCCACAAGTGACACGATTTTGGAAAGTAGACCCCTTAAGGAACTTATCTAGATGTGTGGTGAGCACTTTGACCCAACAAGTGCTTCACAGAAGTTTATAATGCAGAGCCGTAAAAATAAAAAATCATATTTTTTCACAAAAATTATCTTTTCGCTCCCAATTTTTTATTTTCCCAATGGTAACAGGATGAATTGGACCCTAAAAGTTGTTGTCCAATTTGTCCTGAGTATGCTGATACCCCATATGTGGGGGGGAACCACTGTTTGGGTGCATGGCAGAGCTCGGAAGGGAAGGAGCGCCATTTGACTTTTCAATGCAAAATTGACTGGAATTAAGATGGGACGCCATGTCGCGTTTGGAGAGCCCCTGATGTGCCTAAACATTAAACCCCCCACAAGTGACAACATTTTGGAAAGTAGACCCCCTAAGGAACTTATCTAGATGTGTTTTGAGAGCTTTGATCCCTCAAGTGTTTCACTACAGGTTATAACGCAGAGCCGTGAAAATAAAAATTCTTTTTTTTTCACAAAAATGATTTTTTAGCCCCCAGTTTTGTATTTTCACAAGGGTAACAGGATAAATTGGACCGCAAAAGTTGTTGTCCAATTTGTCCTGAGTAAGCTGATACCCCATATGTGGGAGGGATTCACTGTTTGGGCGCATGGCAGAGCTCAGAAGGGAAGGAGCGCCATTTAGAATGCAGACTTAGATGGATTGGTCTGTAGGCATCACGTTGCATTTGCAGAGCCCCTGATGTACCCAAACAGTAGAAACCCCCAAAAGTGACCCCATATTGGAAACTAGACCAACCAAGCAACTTATCTAGATGTGTTGTGAGAACTTTGAACCCCCAGGTGTTTCACTACAGTTTACAACACAGAGCCGTGAAAATAAATAATCTTTTTTTTTCCCACAAAAATGATTTTTAGCCCCCCAAATTTATATTTTCCCAAGGGTAACAAGAGAACTTGGACCCCAAAAGTTGTCCAATCTGTCCCGAGTACGCTGATGCCCCATATGTTGGGGTAAACCCCTGTTTGGGCACACGGTAAAGCTCGGAAGGGAAGGAGTACTGTTTTACTTTTTCAATGCAGAATTGGCTGGAATTGAGATCGGATGCCATGTCGCGTTTGGAGAGCCCCTGATGTGCCTAAACAGTGGAAACTCCCCAATTCTAACTGAAACCCTAATCCAAACACACCCCTAACCCTAATCCCAACGGTAACCCTAACCACACCCCTAACCCTGACACACCCCTAACTCTAATCCCAACCGTAAATGTAATCCAAACCCTAACCCTAACTTTAGCCCCAACCCTAACCCTAACTTTAGCCCCAACCCTAACCCTAACTTTAGCTCCAACCCTAACCCCAGCCCTAACCCTAAACCTAGCCCTAACCCTAACCCTAGCTGTAACCCTAACCCTAGCCCTAACCATAGCCCTAACCCTAGCCCTAACCCTAATGGGAAAATGGAAATAAATACATTTTTTTAATTTTATTATTTTTCCCTAACTAAGGGGGTGATGAAGGGGGGTTTGATTTACTTTTATAGCATTTTTTATAGCGGATTTTTATGATTGGCAGCCGTCACACACTAAAAGACGCTTTTTATAGCAAAAAAGTTTTTGCGTCTCCACATTTTGAGACATATAATTTTTCCATATTTTGGTCCACAGAGTCATGTGAGGTCTTGTTTTTTGCGGGACAAGTTGACGTTTTTATTGGTCACATTTTCGGACACGTGACAGTTTTTGATCGCTTTTTATTCCGATTTTTGTGAGGCAGAATGACCAAAAACCAGCTATTCATGAATTTCTTTTGGGGGAGGCGTTTATACCGTTCCACGTTTGGTAAAATTGATAAAGCAGTTTTATTCTTCGGGTCAGTACGATTACAGCGATACCTCATTTATATCATTTTTTTATGTTTTGGCGCTTTTAAACGATAAAAACTATTTTATAGAATAAATAATTATTTTGGCATCGCTTTATTCTGAGGACTATAACTTTTTTATTTTTTCTTTGATGATGCTGTATGGCGGCTTGTTTTTTGCGGGACAAGATGACGTTTTCAGCGGTACCATGGTTATTTATAGCCGTCTTTTTGATCGCGTGTTATTCCTCTTTTTGTTCGGCGGTATGATAATAAAGTGTTGTTTTTTGCCTCGTTTTTTTTACCTACGGTGTTCACTGAAGGGGTTAACTAGTGATATAGTTTTATAGGTGGGGTCGTTACGGACGTGGCGATACTAAATATGTGTACTTTTATTGTTTTATTTTTTTTATTTAGATAAAGAAATGTATTTATGGGAATAATATATATATTTTTTCTTTATTTAGGAATTTTTTTATTTTTTTTTACACATGTGGAAATTTTTTTTAAAACTTTTTTACTTTGTCCCAGGGGGGGACATCACAGATCGGTGATCTGACAGTTTGCACAGCACTCTGTCAGATCACCGATCTGACTTACAGCACTGCAGGCTTACCAAGCGCTTGCTCTGAGCAGGCACTCGGTAAGCCACCTCCCTCCCTGCAGGACCCGGATGCCGCGGCCATCTTGGATCCGGGCACCTGCAGCGAGGAGGAGGTAAGAGACCCTTGCAGCAACGCGATTACATCGCGTTGCTCCAGGGGTCTCAGGGAAGCACGCAGGGAGCCCCCTCCCTGCGCGATGCTTCCCTGTACCGCCGGCACACCGCGATCATGTTTGATCACGGTGTGCCGGGGGTTAATGTGCCGGGGGTGGTCCGTGACCGCTCCTGGCACATAGTGCCGGATGTCAGCTGTGATAATCAGCTGACACCCGGCCGCGATCGGCCGCGCTCCCCCCGTGAGCACCGCCGATCGTGCTGGACGTACTATCCCGTCGGTGGTCATACGGGCCCACCCCACCTCGACGGGATAGTACATCCAATTACAGAAAGGGGTTAATCATAGTCATAAATAAAAGAAAACTCTTTTTTACGGATTCGGTGAAGCTGGACATTCTCTCCTTTTTTGGACTTTATACGCCTGACACAGCGGGTCCGTGCTCCCGAGGTTTGGTTTATGCATCACGGGTGGGCTGGCTTATATTCTCAATCTATACACTTGGCTTGGGACAACTCATAAAGTCCCATGGATTCCAGTACCACCTCTATGCTGATGACACTCAGATCTACCTCTCTGGCCCAGACGTTACAGCTCTGCTGTCCAGAATCCCAGAGTGCCTATCAGCCATATCCTCCTTCTTCTCCTCTCGCTTCCTCAGACTCAATGTGGATAAATCTGAACTCATCATCTTTCCTCCATCCCACAGATCTTCCTTACCTGACCTATCTATCGCAATTAATGACATCATGCTTTCCCCCGTACCGGAAGTCCGCTGCCTCGGAGTAACCTTCGACTCTGCCCTGTCCTTCAAACCGCACATCCAAGCTCTTTCCACCTCCTGTCGCCTCCAGCTCAAAAATATCTCCAGAATCTGTCCTTTCCTCAACCTTCAATCTACTAAAATGCTTGTGCATGCCCTCATCATCTCCCGCCTTGACTACTGCAACATCCTTTTCTGCGGCCTCCCTGCTAACACCCTTGCACCTCTTCAGTCCATCCTTAACTCTGCTGCGCGACTAATCCATCTCTCTCCTCACTACTCCTCCGCTTCCCCCCTCTGCAAATCTCTTCACTGGCTCCCATTCCCTCAGCGTATCCAGTTCAAATTACTAATACTGACCTACAAGGCCATCCATAAACTGTCTCCTCCATATATCTCTGAACTAATCTCCATATATCTTCCCTCATGTAATCTCCGGTCCTCCCAAGACCTCCTTCTCTCCTCCACACTTATTCGCTCCTCATCCAATCGCCTCCAAGACTTCTCCCGAATATCCCCCATCCTCTGGAACTCTCTGCCCCAACACGTCCGACTATCAACCACATTCGGATCCTTCAGACAGAACCTGAAAACTCATCTCTTCAGGAAAGCCTACAGCCTGCACTGACCCCGCTGCCTCCTCATCACTACCGAAGCAACCGCCTCACCAACACCGGAGCTCCTGCAACCCCCAACCTACTGTCTCCTTCCCCATAATCCTGCAGAATGTAAGCCCGCAAGGGCAGGGTCCTCGCCCCTCTGTATCAGTCTGTCATTGTAAGTTTGTCTACTGTAAGTGATATCTGTAACTTGTATGTAACCCCTTCTCATGTAAAGCACCATGGAATCAATGGTGCTATATAAATAAATAATAATAATAATAATATTCCATATATATTTGGACAGAGACAACATTTTTCTAATTTTGGTTATAGACATTACCACAATGAATTTTAAACAAAACACTTCAGATGCAATTGAAGTTCAGACTTTCAGCTTTCATTTGAGGGTATCCACATTAAAATTGGATGAAGGGTTTAGGAGTTTCAGCTACTTAACATGTGCCACCCTGTTTTTAAAGGGACCAAAAGTAAATGGACAGATTCAATAATTTTAAATAAAATGTTCATTTTTAGTACTTGGTTGAAAACCCTTTGTTGGCAATGACTGCCTGAAGTCTTGAACTCATGGACATCACCAGACGCTGTGTTTCCTCCTTTTTGATGCTCTGCCAGGCCTTCACTGCGGTGGTTTTCAGTTGCTGTTTGTTTGTGGGCTTTTCTGTCTGAAGTTTAGTCTTTAACAAGTGAAATGCATGCTCAATTGGGTTGAGATCAGGTGACTGACTTGGCCATTCAAGAACATTCCACTTCTTTGCTTTAATAAACTCCTGGGTTGCTTTGGCTTTATGTTTTGGGTCATTGTCCATCTGTAGTATGAAACGACGGCCAATCAGTTTTGCTGCATTTGGCTGGATCTGAGCACACAGTATGGCTCTGAATACCTCAGAATTCATTCGGCTGCTTCTGTCCTGTGTCACATCATCAATAAACACTAGTGACCCAGTGCCATTGGCAGCCATGCATGCCCAAGCCATCACATTGCCTCCGCCGTGTTTTACAGATGATGCGGTATGCTTTGGATCATGAGCTGTACCACGCCTTCGCCATACTTTTCTCTTTCCATCATTCTGGTAGAGGTTGATCTTGGTTTCATCTGTCCAAATAATGTTCTTCCAGAACTGTGCTGGCTTTTTTAGATGTTTTATAGCAAAGTCCAGTCTAGCCTTTTTATTCTTGATTCTTATGAGTGGCTCGCACCGTGCAGTGAACCCTCTGTATTTACTTTCATGCAGTCTTCTCTGTATGGTAGATTTGGAGATTGATACGTCTACCTACTGTACCTACTGGAGAGTGTTGTTCACTTGGTTGGCTGTTGTGAAGGGGTTTCTCTTCACCATGGAGATTATTCTGCGATCATCCACCACTGTTGTCTTCCTTGGGCGCCCAGGTCTTTTTGCATGTATGAGTTCACCAGTACTTTCTTTATCAGGATGTTCCAAACTGTAGATTTTGCCACTCCTAATATTGTAGCAATTTCTAAGATGTTTTTTTCTGTTTTCGCAGCTTAAGGATGGCTTGTTTCACCTGCATGGAGAGCTCCTTTGACCGCATGTTTACTTCACAGCAAAACCTTCCAAATGCAAGCACCACACCTCAAATCAACTCCAGGCCTTTTATCTGCTTAATTGAGAATGACGTAACGAAGGGATTGCCCACACCTGTCCATGAAATAGCCTTGGAGTCAATTGTCCAATTACTTTTGGTCCCTTTAAAAACAGGGTGGCACATGTTAAGGAGCTGAAACTCCTAAACCCTTCATCCAATTTTAATGTGGATACCCTCAAATGAAAGCTGAAAGTCTGAACTTCAACTGCATCTGAATTGTTTTGTTTAAAATTCATTGTGGTAATATCTATAACCAAAATTAGAAAAATGTTGTCTCTGTCCAAATATATATGGACCTAACTGTAAGGGTACGTGCACACGTATTCTGGTCCACTGCGGATTTTTCCGCAGCGGATTTGATAAATCTGCAGGGCAAAAACGCTGTTTACTGCGGTTTTTCTGCGGTTTTCACTGCGGTTTTACAACTGCGGTTTTCCATAGGAGCAGCTGTAAAACCGCTGTGTAATCGGCAGAAAGAAGAGACATGCTGCAGAATGTAAACTGCTGCGTTTCCGCACGTTTTTTTCCGCAGGATGTGCACAGCGTTCTTTGTTTCCCATAGGTTTACATTGTACTGTAAACTCATGGGAAACTGCTGCGGAAACGTTGCGGATCCGCAGCGTTTTCCGCATCCTGTGCACATACCCTAACTGTAGGATTAGTAATGGAGAGGTGTCTTATAGAATGATTAGTTTGAAAATTGCTTTTTTTTTTACATTTTTGTCAAATTTCTGAAATTTTTTTAAAATAAACACAAAACATATCAACCTAAATTTACCATTATCATAAAGTATAATGTGTCACAAAAAAAACAATCTCCAAACCAACGGGATATGTGGGAGAGTTCCAGAGTTATTACCACATAAAGTGATACTGGTCAGATTTAAAAAATTTGGCCCCGTCACTAAGGGGTTAAATCCGTTACTGTTGGCCATAATAGAGTATGGAGGACCATGCGGAGTTCAGTTTATTGCATGGAGGACCATGTGGAGTACAGTTTATTGCATGAAGACCTATAGGGGTGCATTATATTGTATGGAGGACCATGGGGAGTGCATTATACTATATGGAGGATTATGGGGTTGTATTGCCAAATTTTTAACACTAAGGTTTGGATATGGCTTTAAAGAAGGCAACTACTTGCGATATAACGCAATTTTATTTCAAAGTACAAAACCCCTTTCCGACGTTGGGCACACAGTGGGGGAAAAAAGTAGTCAGCCACTAATTGTGCAAGTTCTCCCACTTAAAAAGATGAGAGAGGCCTATAATTGACATCATAGGTAGACCACAACTATGAGAGTCAAAATGAGAAAACAAATCCAGAAAATCACCTTGTCTGATTTCGCAAGATGTATTTTGCAAATTATGGTGGAAAATAAGTATTTGGTCATTAACAAAAGTTCATCTCAATATTTTGTTATATATCCGTTGTTGGCAATGACAGAGGTCAAACGTTTTCTGTAAGTCTTCACAAGGTTGGCACACAACTGTTGGTGGTATGTTGGCCCATTTCTCCATGCAGATCTCCTCTAGAGCAGTGATGTTTTGGGCCTGTCGCTGGGCAACATGGACTTTCAACTCCCTCCAAAGGTTTTCTATGAGGTTGAGATCTGGAGACTGGCTAGGCCACTCCAGGACCTTCATATGCTTCTTACGAAGCCACTCCTTCATTTACCTGACAGTGTAAGTCTTGGGATCATTATCATGCTGAAAGACCCATCCACGTTTCATCTTCAGTGCCCTTGCTGATGGAAGGAGGTTTGCACTCAAAATCTCACGATACATGGCCACATTCATTCTTTCATGCACATGGATCAGTCGTCATGGTCCCTTTGCAGAGAAACAGCCTCAAAGCATGATGTTTCCACCCCCATGCTTCACAGTAGGTATGGTGTTCTTTGGATGCAACTCAGCATTCTGTATCCTCCAAACATGACGAGTTTTGTTTCCACCAAACAGTTCTACTTTGGTTTCATCAGACCATATGACATTCTCCCAATACTCTTCTGGATAATCCAAATGTTCTCTAGCAAACTTCAGACAGGCCTGGACATGTACTGGCTTAAGCAGGGGGACACGTCTGGAACTGCAGGATCTGAGTCCCTGGTGGCGTAGTCTGTTTCTGATGGTAGCCTTTATTACGGCGGTCCCAGATCTATGCAGGTCATTCACGAGGTCCTCCCGTGTGGTTCTGGGATTTTTGCTCACCCTTCTTGTGATCATTTTGAACCCACGGGGTGAGATCTGGCATGGAGCCCCAGATCGAGGGAGATTATCAGTGGTCTTGTATGTCTTCCATTTTCTTATTATTGCTCCCACAGTTGATTTCATCACACCAAGCTGCTTGCCTATTGCAGATTCAGTCTTCCCAGCCTGATGCAGGGCTGCAATTTTGTTTCTGGTGTCCTTCCACAGTTCTTTGGTCTTCACCATATTGGAGTTTGGAGGGTGACTGCGATTATGGACAGGTGGCTTTTATACTTATAACAAGTTCAAACAGGTGCCATTACTACAGGTAATTAGTGGAGGACAGATGAGCCTCTTAAAGGAGAAGTTACAGGTCTGTGAGAGCCAGAAATCCTGCATGTTTTTAGGTGACCAAATAAAGACAAAGATTTGTTTTCTCAATATTAACTCTCATAGTTGTAGTCTACCTGTGATGTAAATTACAGACCTCTCATCTTTTTAAGTGGGAGAACCTGCCCACATCTTTCCTGGCACATGTCAGCTGTTTTAGACATGTGCCCAGAAGAGCTGCGGGTGTGGAATCACAAGCCTCCCACGGCTATTAACCCATTAACTGCTGCTATCAAACGCTGACAGTGGCATTTAACATGGATTTCCGGCAATCGCGCCGGAAATCCGCTCATGGGTGATCCTCGTCACGTGATCGCGGGTCACCGAAGTGTTGGCATGACAACCAGAGGTCTCCTGGAGACCTCTATTGTAGTCACTGCCGGATTGCTATGAGCGCCACCCGGTGGTCGGCGCTCATAGCAAGTGAGGTATTCTGCTACATGCAGGCGATCTGACCATCGCCTGCATATAGCAGAGCAATCGGGTTATGAGAGCTTCTAGTCACCCATAGACTATTGAAGCATGCCAAAAGTGAAACAAAAAGTTTTTAAAAATATAAAAGTTCAAATCACCCCTTTTTTGCCCCGTTCAAAATAAAACAATAAAAAAATCAAACATACACATATTTGGTATCGCCGAGTTCAGAATCGCTCGATCAATAAAAAAAAGGATTAACGTGGTCGCTAAACGACGTAGTGAGAAAAAAAGTCAAAAAGCCAGAATTACGTTTTTTTGGTTGCTGCGACATTGCATTAAAATGCAATAACGGCCGGTATCATTAAAAACGCCAGCTCGGCCCATAAAAAATAAGCCCACACCCAACCAGAGATCACGAAAAATGGAGAGACTACAAGTATCAGAAAATGTCTAACCAAAAATCATCAAGCAAAAAGTAAACTTGTAGCCAAGAGTAGATCGGTAACACTCCCCCGATAATACTGTCCAGATATACAGGACCAGCAGGAAAACTCCGAGATACATATAGGACAAGAGAACGGAGTAAGAACATCCCACAAATCATATTGTTTAAAAGCAATATATATTTTATTATGACCAATAATATCAAGTTCAGTAGTAAAATACTATCATAGTACATACAAAAAAGAGATGTGGAGGAAACATGTAGGTATGCTGGATAGTGCAGGAGAAACAAATTACATCCTGGGCAAGGTACATGGGAAATAATAATACTAAACACCTAAGAGGAAAAACTCCTGGTCCAAATAGGACCCATAAGAAGCCAAGGTGCAAAAGTGCGATCCCCTAAAGTTAGTACCTATCAAATAGTAAGGTCCCAGTGCTTACCCATGTGTGAACGGATGATTTTCCCAACTCCACAAGCAGTATCAGAAAATGGCACATTTTTTTTTTTTTTACAAAGTTTGGAATTTTTTTTCACCACTTAGATTAAAATGAACCTAGACATGTTTGGTGTTTATGAACTCGTAATGACCTGGAGAATCATAGTGGCAGGTTAGTTTTAGCATTTAGTGAACCTAGTTAAAAAGCAAAACAAAAAACAAGTGTGGGATTGCACTTTTTTTGCAATATCACCGCACTTTGAATTTTATTCCCGTTTTCCAGTACATGATATGTTAATACCAATGGCGTCATTCAAAAGTACAATGCATCCCGCAAAAAACAAGCCATCACATGGCCATATTGACGGAAAAATAAAAAAGTTATGGCTCTGGGAAGAAGGGTAGCAAAAAACGAAAACGCAAAACCGAAAATACCTCCGGTCATGAAGGGGTTAAAGGAATGGTATGATTGCATACACTTTTGTATATTTTAACATACAAAGGTTAATTACATATAAAGATTAACCACATGTAAAGATTAAATACATATAAAGATTAACTACAAATAGTCACATCATCATCAAGGAGCTTCATCATCACATCATCATCTGTCTGGAATATCAGAGAAGCAAGCACCAATACAGAGAATCCCTGGGAAATTCACAACACAGCCTGGGCATCCCCACTTATGCAGGCATCACAACAATGTACATGTATAAGTACATGTACCCAACTTTCTGCTTCTGTCTTAGTCCTGGTTCTGTGGCCTTATATAGTGATTTACATGGGGAGTGCATTTTATTGAATGGAGGACCATGCAAAGTGCAGGTTATTGCATGGAGACCCATAGGGGTGCATTATATTGTATGGAGGACCATGGGGAGTACATTATACTATATGGAGGATTATGGGCCCATTATACTATATGAAGAACTATATGGGGACCAGTATACTATATGGAAGGCTATGTGGGGCCATTATAATATTTGAAGGGCTATGTGAGGGAAATTAGACTGTATACAATCAATTATACAGCATGAAGGTTTGTGTGTGTGGGCCATTATACTGTTTGGAGTGCTAGTGCAAGCCATTAGACTGTGGAGAGGTGTGGGGCCATTATAATGTATGTAGGACCACCATACTGCGTGGAGGGCTGTGTGGGGGGTCACAGTTGGGGATCATAATGTGTTGGGGTCATAATACTTGGCCTTGGGAGTTGAGGTGGGTACAGTCGGGTCATTATACTGTGCATGTAGAGGCTAATGTGGAGGACTTCACCATGGGGGGGTATCATACTGTGTTTCAGGGCATCATAATTTATGGGGGCAATAAAAGAGGAATCTACGACTTCAGCAGGAGGAACATTTCTATTTAAAGGCTGCTGGAAAGTTGTGAGATATGCTCTTCTGTGACCCCATCAATTATTTATTTTTATTTATTTTTGGGGGGGAGGGCCTAATTAGAACTTTTGCTATGGGACCCCATGATTTCTGTGTACACTTCTGTTTATAGTAGTACCATTCTGGAGTGTAAAGACATCTAGATCTGTTTTCAGATGGAAAGTTCTTCTTGCCCACAATAGCCACATGCCAGGTGGCCATAGCACAGTGGGGAAAACTTAGTAAATCCTGGAGGTGTAGAATCATTTCTGTGAAATAGTTTTTTTGGCTCATATTTAGCCTCACTTGTCTTTTTTGTCTTTTTTCCATGGCAGGTGCACGGGAAGAAGAAAATGACTGCTGATGTTTATCTGTGTAAAATGTGTTGACACCACAAGATCGAAATCAACACCTTAGGACGACACTATTTAATGACTGAAGACACGGCAGAGTTAAATATATAGATAAGAAAGAAAGAGAAACACGTGGATCGTGAGAAATATGTCTGTATACAGGATGTACAGTGTAATAATGTGGCAGGGGCAGTATTATAGTAGTCATATTCCTGTATATAGGGGCACAGTATTATAGTATTTATATTCTTATACATGGGGCAGGTTTATAGTAGTTATATTCCTGTACATAGGTAGCCGTATTATTGTAATTACAGTGCCTTGCGAAAGTATTTGGCTCCCTGGAAATTTTCAACCTTTTCCCACATATCATGCTTCAAACATAAAGATACCAAATGTAAATTTTTGGTGACGAATCAATAACAAGTGGAACACAATTGTGAAGTTTAACGAAATTCATTGGTTATTTTAAATTTTTGTGGAAATTCAAAAAACTTAAAAGTGGGGCGTGCAATATTATTCAGCCCCTTTACTTTCAGTGCAGCAAACTCACTCCAGAAGTTCATTGTGGATCTCTGAATGATCCAATGTTGTCCTAAATGCCTAATGATGATAAATATAATCCACCTGTGTGTAATCAAGTCTCCGTATAAATGCACCAGCTCTGTGATAGTCTCAGGGTTCTGTTTGAAGCACAGAGAGCATCATGAAGACCAAGGAACACAACAGGCCGGTCTGTGATACTGTTGTGGAGAAGTTTAAAGACGAATTTGGATACAAAATGATTTCCAAAACTTTAAACATCCCAAGGAGCACTGTGCAAGCGATCATATTGAAATGGAAGGAGTATCATACCACTGCAAATCTACCAAGACCCGGCCGTCCCTCTAAACTTTAATCTCAAACAAGGAGAAGACTGATCAGAGATGCAGCCAAGAGGCCCATGATCACTCTGGATGAACTGCAGAGATCTACAGCTGAGGTGGGACAGTCTGTCCATAGGACAACAATCAGTTGTACACTGCACAAATCTGGCCTTTATGGAAGAGTGGCAAGAAGAAAGCCATTTCTCAAGATATCCATAAAAAGTGTTGTTTAAAGTTTGCAACAAGCCACCTGGGAGACACACCAAACATGTGGAAGAAGGTGCTCTGGTCAGATGAAACCAAAATCAAACTTTTTGGCAACAATGCCAAACGATATGTTTGGCGTAAAAGCAACACAGCTCATCACCCTGAACACACCATCCCCACTGTCAAACATGGTGGTGGCAGCATCATGGTTTGGGCCTGCTTTTCTTCAGCAGGGACAGGGAAGATGGTTAAAATTGATGAGAAGATGGATGTAGCCAAATAAAGGACCATTCTTGAAGAAAACCTGTTGGAGTCTGCAAAAGACCTGAGACTGGGATGGAGATTTGTCTTCCAACAAGACAATGATCCCAAACATAAAGCAAAATCTACAATAGAATGGTCACAAATAAACGTATCCAGGTGTTAGAATGGCCAAGTCAAAGTCCAGACCTCAATCCAATCGAGAATCTGTGGAAAGAGCTGAAAACTGCTGTTCACAAACGATCTCCATCAAACCTCACTGAGCTCGAGCTGTTTGCCAAGGAAGAATGGGCAAAAATTTCAGTCTCTCGATATACAAACTGATAGAAACATACCCCAAGGGACTTGCAGCTGTAATCACAGCAAAAGGTGGCGCAACAAAGTATTAAGTTAAAGGGGCCGAATAATATTGTATGCCCCACTTTTCAGTTTTTGAATTTCCACAAAAAAATTAAAATAAGCAATGCATTTTGTTCAACTTCACATTTGTGTTCCATTTGTTATTGATTCTTCACCAAAAATTTACATTTGGTATCTTTATGTTTGAAGCATGATATGTGGAAAAAGGTTGAAAAGTTCCAGGGAGCCGAATATTTTCCCAAGGCACTGTATATTCTTGTACATAGGAGGCAGTATTATAGTAGCTATATTCCTGTATATAGGAGCAGTATTATAGTAGCTATATTCTTGTACATAGGGGCAGTATTATAGTGGTTATATTCTTGTATAAGGGCCACTATTCTAGTTGTTATATTCTTCTACATAGGAGCTGTTAGCACTGGCGGAACGCACCAAATATAAATAAGAGGCAGTATAAGATGCTTTCGCAGTCCGGGGTCCACCGTGCAGAGAAGACACCTGCTGCTCGGTAATGGCGAACTATATGGTGGTATTAAGAGAAAACACACACGGGTTAGCTTCACCCAGTATGAAGGAAGTGAACCCTGTTGCGTCACAGGGCCGCGATACCGCACAGAGAGCACAAGCAAGGAGTCACAGAACTCTGCCCCAAGACTCAGGGTCAGAGGCCCTCGAGACCTCCTGCGCTCGACACTGCTACAGTGGTGTCAGAAGTAAACTAAACTAAAAAAGGTTTAGCGCACTGGGTGCGCGCAGCTCCGCACCACTAACCGTCCCAACTAGGGACGGGTAAGCGCACTGGTTGCGCACGGGCTAACACTGCTGATAGATGCTGCAGATTGTGCCTGGTGCTGGATGGCACTAACTGGCGCTAGACAGCTCCAACATTCGCGAGTAGGGTTGAGCGAAACGGGTCGTTCATTTTCATAAGTCGCCGACTTTTGGCAAAGTCGGCGTCTCATGAAACCCGACCCGATCCCTGTGCGGGGTCGGCCATGCGGTACGCGATCTTGGCGCCAAAGTCGCGTTTCGTATGACGCGTTTAGCGCCATTTTTTCAGCCAATGAATGAGCGTGGGCAGAGTGATGACATAGGTCTTAGGGAAGTGAACGCCTATCGTCATGTTATCGCTTGTGCGCAGTAGGGATTTGGAATGTGCAGTACGAAATTTTCTGTGCTGGGAGGGAGGGAGAGAGAGAGAGAGAGAGAGAGAGAGAAAAAAAATAATAATATGTTTCCTTCATTGGGTTTCGTGTTTCGGCCGAAACCAGATTTTTCACGGTGGTCGGCCGATTTCACTCGACTCGACTTTTAAGACAGTCGGGTTTCACAAAACCCGACTCGACCCTAAAAAACTAAAGGTCGCTCAACCCTATTCGCGAGCATTCATCAACACTAGGGATGGGAATGTGTTGTGGATTCTGTTGGTGGGCTCCCTCTGGTGGTTACTGCTGGTACTGGGTGACTTTGGTGGGTTGCGGCCTTTGGTTTCCACCTGTCCATCAGAGGCTGGGTGTTTCCTATTTTACCTGGCCTTTCTGTCATTTCCCTTGCCGGCTATCAATGTGTTCAGATGTGCTCTGTTTGGTTCCTGCCTACCTGCTCCCAGATCTTTCAGGATAAGCTAAGTGCTGATTTTCAGTTGTTTGGTTTTTGGTCCAGCTTGCTTAGAATGTCTCTATGCTAGCTGGTTGCTCTAGTGGACTGAGGTTCTCCCCATGTGCCATGAGTTGGCACATGGGTTCTTGTAATCTCAGGATGGTTTTTTTGATTAGGGTTTTTTGCTGACCGCTCAGTCCCCTTTTGTATCATTCTGCTTTCTAGTTTTCAGCGGGCCTCTATTTGCTAAAGCTATATACATCATCTCTATGTGTGTGCCTTCCTCTCATTTCACCGTCAATACATGTGGGGGGCAACTATACCTTTGGGGTTAATTCCTCTGGAGGCAAGTGAGGTCTTGTTTTCTCTGCAGTACTAGTTAGCTCTTAGGCTGGTGCGTGGCGTCTAGAACCAACGTAGGAACGCTCCCTGGCTATCTCTAGTTGCGTTTGTCAGGCGTAGGGCAGCGGTCAGCCCAGGTTCCATCACCCTAGAGCTCGTCCGATATTTGTTATACTTTGCTTGTCCGGTGCTATCCCTAGCCATTGGGGATTCATGACAGTATAGCCGGCCCACAAAGTGTTAATTGTTTGGGCTGAAGCAGGAGGAAAAGAAGTGTTCAAGGAAATTTTTTTTTTTTTTTTCCTTCAGAGTTTTGCTGCCTAGCCCTTAATTGCTGTCTAGCTGCTTCTTACCTCCTCTTAACCCTTGAATGGCTCTGATCTTAGCTGTTTATCATGGATGTCCAGAGTTTGGCTTCCAGCCTGAGTAATCTCGCGGCAAAGGTTCAAAACATACAGGATTTCGTTGTTCACACTCCCATGTCTGAACCTAGAATTCCTATTCCTGAGTTTTTTTCTGGAGATAGATCTACCTTCCTGAATTTCAGGAACAATTGTAAATTGTTTCTCTCTTTGAAATCTCGCTCCTCTGGAGACCCTGCTCAACAGGTCAAGATTGTTATATCGTTCCTACGGGGCGACCCTCAGAATTGGGCATTTGCATTGGCACCAGGGGATCCTGCGTTGCTCAGTGTGGATGCGTTTTTTCTGGCATTGGGATTGCTCTATGAGGAACCTAACCTAGAGATTCAGGCTGAAAAGGCTTTATTAGCCCTCTCTCAGGGGCATGATGAAGCGGAAATATATTGTCAGAAATTTCGGAAATGGTCGGTGCTTACTCAGTAGAATGAGTGCGCCCTGGCTGCAAACTTCAGAAATGGTCTTTCTGAGGCCATTAAGGATGTTATGGTGGGGTTCCCTGCGCCTACAGGTCTGAATGAGTCTATGGCTATGGCCATTCAGATTGATCGGCGTTTACGGGAGCGCAAACCCGTGCACCAGTTGGCGGTGTCTTCTGAACAGGCACCTGAGACTATGCAATGTGATAGAATTCAGTCCAGAAGTGAACGGCAAAATTATAGGCGGAAAAATGGTTTGTGTTTTTATTGTGGTGATTCAGCTCATGTTATATCAGCATGCTCTAAACGCACAAAAAGGGTTGATAAATCTTTTGCCATTGATACTCTGCAGTCTAGGTTCATTTTGTCTGTGACTCTGATTTTTTCACTGTCTTCCATTTCCGTCGATGCCTATGTGGATTCAGGCTCTGCCCTGAGTCTTATGGATTGGTCATTTGCTAAACGCTGCGGTTTTAGTCTAGAGCCTCTGGAAGTTCCTATTCCTCTGAAGGGAATTGATTCTACACCATTGGCTATGAATAAACCGCAGTATTGGACACAAGTGACCATGCGCATGACTCCCGTTCATCAGGAGGTGATTCGCTTCCTTGTACTGTATAATTTACATGATGTACTAGTGCTTGGTCTGCCATGGTTACAAACTCATAATCCTGTCCTGGACTGGAAAACAATGTCTGTGCTAAGCTGGGGATGTCAGGGGGTTCATGATGATGCACCTCCGATTTCTATCGCTTCATCGACTCCTTCGGAGATCCCTGCGTTTTTGTCAGATTATAAGGATGTTTTTGAGGAGCCTAAGCTCAATTCGCTCCCTCCTCATAGAGATTGTGACTGTGCTATAGAATTGATTCCTGGCAGTAAGTTCCCTAAGGGTCGTTTATTTAATCTGTCACTGCCAGAGCATACTGCTATGCGGAATTATATTAAGGAGTCCTTGGAAAAGGGACATATTCGTCCATCTTCGTCCCCTCTGGGAGCAGGTTTTTTTTTCGTGGCAAAAAAGATGGTTCCCTGAGGCCTTGTATAGATTATCGCCTTCTGAATAAGATTACAGTCAAATACCAGTATCCATTGCCATTATTTACTGATTTGTTTGCTCGCATTAAGGGGGCTAGGTGGTTCACTAAAATAGATCTTCGTGGTGCGTATAATCTGGTGCGGATAAAACAGGGTGATGAGTGGAAAACCGCATTTAATACGCCTGAGGGCCATTTTGAGTATTTGGTAATGCCTTTTGGACTCTCCAATGCTCCGTCAGTCTTTCAGTCCTTTATGCACAATATTTTCCGTGAATATCTGGATAAGTTTATGATTGTGTATTTGGATGATATTTTGGTGTTTTCTGATGACTGGGAGTCTCATGTTCTACAGGTCAGGAAGGTGTTTCAGGTTTTGCGGGCCAATTCTCTGTTTGTGAAGGGCTCAAAGTGTCTCTTCGGAGTCCAGAAGATTTCTTTTTTGGGGTACATTTTTTCTCCTTCTACTATTGAGATGGATTCCGTTAAGGTTCAGGCTATTTGTGACTGGACACAACCTACATCTGTTAAGAGCCTTCAGAAGTTCTTGGGGTTTGCTAATTTTTATCGTCGGTTCATTGCTAATTTTTCCAGTATTGTTAAACCTTTGACTGATTTGACTAAAAAGGGTGCTGATGTTGCTGATTGGTCTCCTGCAGCCGTGGAGGCCTTTCGGGAACTTAAGCGCCGGTTTTCTTCTGCTCCTGTGTTGTGTCAACCAGATGTTTCACTTCCTTTTCAGGTGGAGGTTGATGCTTCCGAGATTGGAGCGGGGGCGGTTTTGTCACAGAGAAGTTCTAATGGCTCGGTGACGAAGCCATGTGCTTTCTTCTCTAGAAAATTCTCGCCCGCCGAGCGCAATTATGATGTGGGTAATCGGGAGCTTTTGGCCATGAAGTGGGCATTTGAGGAGTGGCGTCATTGGCTTGAGGGTGCTAAACATCGCGTGGTGGTCTTGACTGATCACAAGAATCTCATTTACCTTGAGTCTGCCAGGCGTTTGAATCCTAGACAGGCTCGTTGGTCATTATTTTTTTCTCGTTTCAATTTCGTGGTTTCATACCTGCCAGGTTCAAAGAATGTGAAGGCAGATGCTCTTTCCAGGAGTTTTGTGCTTGATTCTCCTGGAGACACTGGGCCTGCTGGTATCCTTAGGGATGGGGTAATATTGTCCGCCGTATCCCCAGACTTGCGACGCGCATTGCAGGAGTTTCAGGTGGATAAACCGGATCGATGTCCACCAGAAAGACTGTTTGTTCCGGATGATTGGACCAGTAGAGTCATCTCCGAGGTCCATTCTTCTGTGTTGGCTGGTCATCCTGGAATATTTGGTACAAGAGATTTGGTGGCCAGGTCTTTTTGGTGGCCTTCCTTGTCTAGGGATGTGCGTACCTTTGTGCAGTCTTGTGAAGTGTGTGCTCGAGCTAAGCCTTGCTGTTCACGGGCTAGTGGGTTGTTGTTATCTTTGCCCATCCCGAAGAGGCCTTGGACGCACATTTCCATGGATTTTATTTCTGATCTCCCGGTTTCACAGAAAATGTCCGTTAACTGGGTTGTGTGTGACCGCTTTTCTAAGATGGTTCATTTGGTGCCCTTGCCTAAGTTACCCTCCTCCTCTGAGTTGGTTCCTTTGTTTTTTCAGAACGTGGTTCGTTTGCATGGGATTCCGGAGAATATCGTTTCTGACAGGGGATCCCAGTTTGTGTCTAGATTTTGGCGGACGTTTTGTGCCAAGATGGGCATTGATTTGTCTTTCTCGTCTGCATTCCATCCTCAGACGAATGGCCAGACGGAGCGAACTAATCAGACCTTGGAAACTTATTTGAGGTGTTTTGTTTCTGCTGATCAGGATGACTGGGTTGCTTTTTTGCCACTGGCCGAATTTGCTCTTAATAATCGGGCTAGTTCGGCCACGTTGGTCTCTCCTTTTTTTTGTAATTCGGGGTTTCATCCTCGTTTTTCCTCTGGTCAGGGGGAATCTTCGGATTGTCCTGGAGTGGACGTGGTGGTGGACAGGCTACATCAGATTTGGAATCAGGTGGTGGACAATTTGAAGTTATCTCAGGAGAAGACTCAGCAGTTTGCTAATCGCCGTCGCCGCGTGGGTCCCCGACTTCTTGTTGGGGACTTGGTGTGGTTGTCTTCTCGTTTTGTCCCTATGAAGGTCTCTTCTCCTAAGTTCAAGCCTCGGTTCATCGGTCCTTATAGGATCTCGGAGATTCTTAACCCTGTATCTTTTCGTTTGGATCTCCCAGCATCGTTTGCTATTCATAATGTGTTCCATCGGTCGTTGTTGCGGAGGTATGAGATGCCCGTTGTTCCTTCGGTCGAGCCTCCTGCTCCGGTGCTGGTGGAGGGAGAATTGGAGTATGTTGTTGAAAAGATCTTGGATTCTCGTGTTTCCAGACGCAAACTCCAGTATTTGGTTAAGTGGAAGGGTTATGGTCAGGAGGATAATTCCTGGGTGGTCGCCTCCGATGTTCACGCGACTGATTTGGTCCGCGCCTTCCATAGAGCTCACCCTGATCGCCCTGGGGGTTCTCGTGAGGGTTCGGTGACCCCTCCTCAAGGGGGGGGTACTGTTGTGGATTCTGTTGGTGGGCTCCCTCTGGTGGTTATTTCAAAAACCGACTATACCTAAAAATACTTTATTAGAAAATTGTTTAAAATTGTAATAGACAAAAAAAAAACCCACAAACCTACACCAAAAAAAAAAAAATGGGGCTCCTATTAGTCCCTAAAAATCCCTGGTCCACCCTTCCTAGCAGTGGAGGTTGGCACCCTAGCTTGGACGCAAATTGGCGCCCCCACTCATCGGCGGCTCGTCCTGGTATGATCTACCAGACCCTATATAACCAGGAGGACAGCAAGAAAGGCCCGTTCAACAAAAAGACGTGCCGCCGGAAATTGAAATGGAAAGGAGGGTGGTGAACAGTAGGGATGAATATCAAATGTGATGGCCACCTCAATAATGAATATAGTCAGTTGGCCTACACTGCCAGAAAATTGGTAGCCCTTATATCAAATTAATGATCACAAAAATCAGCCATATAGATATATAGAATGGTGGTTTGATATGCTCAGGAATGCCTAGTATAACTGACCCTCTCAAACCCTAATAAGCCTGTCCCTACCTGGCTGCGGAGGTTGGCACCCCTAAATATACACGCCTGTGGCGCCCCCGCTCTCGTCGGCTGCTCCTCAATAGCCCTATCCACTCACCCTATCCCGTCTAACCATGCAGCCCTGAGGACTGATTCGGACTTGGGAGGGAGGGGGAGGGGGGAGAAGAGGAGGGGGGGGGAAGGAAAGAAAGGGACAGAAAAAGATATACAACCAAGATGGGTCAGGGGAGTGTTTTACTCTGTGTATACTAAAGTTATAATTTTAAATACAATGCCGCGTTACAGATATTGTGCAGACCCTTTATAGTTTGTAGGTAGTGTTATGTACGGCAGTCTCTTGCACAAGATTTAATACAGATGCCCCCCAGCAGACTGCTTCTAATCGTACCACCTTAACTAAAGTGCCGCATGACAGATATCATACAGTCCCCTTGAAATTTGTCAAGGTAATCTTATGTGCTGCGGTCTATTGTACAATATATTGCACAAATGCCTTCCAAGCCTTCTTACAGAAATTGTATTATATACAACAGATTATTGCACAGTTTTTATTGCACATGTGCCCTTAGCATACTCCTTGCACCAGCGGAGTGGCAGTGTATATATGACGGTCTATTGCACAAAATATCCCTCCAGCTAGCTGCTTTCAAAGATAATATAGTAAATTATTTACACAGATTTATTGCATATGTGCCCTCCAGCATACTCCTTAAGTTCAACAGAGTAGCAGTATCCATGTTCAACAATCTAATGCACAGGGTATTGCATAGATGCCCTCCAGCACACTGCTTATAAAGATGGTGTTATATACATCAAGTTATTGCACGAATTTATTGTACGTGTGCCCTCCAAAATACTCATTACTATCAACGGAGAAGCAGTATCTATGTACAACAATCTATTGCACAGGGTATTGCACAGATGCCCTCCAGCACACTGCTTATAAAGATGGTGTTATATATATCAAGTTGTTGTACAAATTTATTGCACGTGTGCCCTCCAAGATATTATTTACTATCAACAGAGTAGCAGTATATGCGATGATTTATTATTATGCAGTTACCCAAAACATTTTAACATCCGAGTATCTCCCCTATTGCACTCTACCCAGCATATAACCAAAACCACAGTGGAATCAAATTCTCTTATCTGGTGTTTATGTGATCCTTTCACGCCTCAACGCGTTTCCCTGCCAAGATAACAGTTCATCAGGAGGCTAATGGTGAGACCGTTGTCCATAGATGCAGCATACGGCCATCAAAAAAGTACTGCTTGTAGGTGTGCAGTGCCGCTCAAAAGAGGGGATTTTTAAAGTTACCGGAACTGCTATTTTGGCCCGCCCCCTGCAGCACATAGGTGTTGCTAGAGGGAATATCTAGTGCGTGAGTACCACCTCATAGTGTCCCTAAAAGCAGCGTGCATGTCTGGATAGTCCAGGCACTAGAGGTATCACAGTTTCCTGTACACTCAGTGCCGGCAACCTTTACGTCACCCTTCACAGACATGCGCTGTACCATCACAGCGCTCAGAGTCACACAGGCGCACTTGAGACCGAATCTGCTGTTAAGCAGGTATACCAATTTGCTCGGCCTGCCTCGCCCACTTCTCCTACGTCACCCTGCATCTATCAGTGCGGTTGAATCTCAGCGCACTGAGTCGCACCGGTGCCATGAGGTAGTGTTTGAAGTAACATTTATTTGGTTAATGAGTGTAACTCAACCGCAACGCAACGCGCACGCATGCAGATATTATTGATATATCATTTACAGCGTTCGGAACTTCGTTTAGGTACTCACAACGGCTGGTTATACGTACAGTATACACCTGCCCGTACACACCTACCTATTATCCCATTGGGCCCTAATAGCAGTCCCATCCATAGAAAAATTATTTTTATATATAACTTAGAAATGTTACATTATACATAAACCCTAGAGCCCTTGTTGTAAAGATAGTGATTCATCTGATTGTGTATAGTGGACAGGTGCTCTAATGTCCGTAACTTACATTTGATCACAGTGTTATTTATCCCCAGCTTTAGGGACAACACATCGTTTTGTCAAGATGAAAGATAAGAGAAAAATACAAAAAGGGGGAATAAACCCTCACGTTAACCCCCTCAAGTCTTACACACACTGTCTCATAAGTGTGCGCCAAAAGCTGGATATCTCAGTATATGGGTAGAGTAATCAGTGGAAATAACCCGATTCAACAAACAAAATTCTCTCAGATGAAGCAGCCATAGGTAAGTTGTTCATTTAACCCCTTAGGGGTTACTGTGTCCATTCTGAAAATCCACTGGGATTCCTTTTGTAATAGGACCCTATCCCAGTCACCCTGCCTGCCATTCGGCATAACAACCTCCAACACGCAGAATCTCAGAACTTCTGCGTTACCCTGATGACATTCCCATACATGCCTGGCTACCGGGGTATCCCTCTTGTTTCTCACGTCGCCTAGATGTTCGCCTATACGTTTCCTCAATTCTCTTTTGGTCTTCCCTATGTAGTTCAACGGACAGGGACAGATTGCCATATAAATGACTCCCGTACTTTTGCAGTTAGCGAAATCCCTGAGGAAGTATCGCCTATTGGTTGATGCACTTACAAAAGCTTTGCCTGATGAAATGACCCTACAGAAAGAACAGCTACCACATTTGTACATACCACAGATTTTCCTGTCCAACCATGTGCCCTCAGGTTTCTTTCTGACATAGTGGCTATGTACTAAGCGGTCCCTGAGAGATCTCCCCCTGTACGTATAACCAGCCGTTGTGAGTACCTAAACGAAGTTCCGAACGCTGTAAATGATATATCAATAATATCTGCATGCGTGCGCGTTGCGTTGCGGTTGAGTTACACTCATTAACCAAATAAATGTTACTTCAAACACTACCTCATGGCACCGGTGCGACTCAGTGCGCTGAGATTCAACCGCACTGATAGATGCAGGGTGACGTAGGAGAAGTGGGCGAGGCAGGCCGAGCAAATTGGTATACCTGCTTAACAGCAGATTCGGTCTCAAGTGCGCCTGTGTGACTCTGAGCGCTGTGATGGTACAGCGCATGTCTGTGAAGGGTGACGTAAAGGTTGCCGGCACTGAGTGTACAGGAAACTGTGATACCTCTAGTGCCTGGACTATCCAGACATGCACGCTGCTTTTAGGGACACTATGAGGTGGTACTCACGCACTAGATATTCCCTCTAGCAACACCTATGTGCTGCAGGGGGCGGGCCAAAATAGCAGTTCCGGTAACTTTAAAAATCCCCTCTTTTGAGCGGCACTGCACACCTACAAGCAGTACTTTTTTGATGGCCGTATGCTGCATCTATGGACAACGGTCTCACCATTAGCCTCCTGATGAACTGTTATCTTGGCAGGGAAACGCGTTGAGGCGTGAAAGGATCACATAAACACCAGATAAGAGAATTTGATTCCACTGTGGTTTTGGTTATATGCTGGGTAGAGTGCAATAGGGGAGATACTCGGATGTTAAAATGTTTTGGGTAACTGCATAATAATAAATCATCGCATATACTGCTACTCTGTTGATAGTAATGAATATCTTGGAGGGCACACGTGCAATAAATTTGTACAACAACTTGATATATATAACACCATCTTTATAAGCAGTGTGCTGGAGGGCATCTGTGCAATACCCTGTGCAATAGATTGTTGTACATAGATACTGCTTCTCCGTTGATAGTAATGAGTATTTTGGAGGGCACACGTACAATAAATTCGTGCAATAACTTGATGTATATAACACCATCTTTATAAGCAGTGTGCTGGAGGGCATCTATGCAATACCCTGTGCATTAGATTGTTGAACATGGATACTGCTACTCTGTTGAACTTAAGGAGTATGCTGGAGGGCACATATGCAATAAATCTGTGTAAATAATTTACTATATTATCTTTGAAAGCAGCTAGCTGGAGGGATATTTTGTGCAATAGACCGTCATATATACACTGCCACTCCGCTGGTGCAAGGAGTATGCTAAGGGCACATGTGCAATAAAAACTGTGCAATAATCTGTTGTATATAATACAATTTCTGTAAGAAGGCTTGGAAGGCATTTGTGCAATATATTGTACAATAGACCGCAGCACATAAGATTACCTTGACAAATTTCAAGGGGACTGTATGATATCTGTCATGCGGCACTTTAGTTAAGGTGGTACGATTAGAAGCAGTCTGCTGGGGGGCATCTGTATTAAATCTTGTGCAAGAGACTGCCGTACATAACACTACCTACAAACTATAAAGGGTCTGCACAATATCTGTAACGCGGCATTGTATTTAAAATTATAACTTTAGTATACACAGAGTAAAACACTCCCCTGACCCATCTTGGTTGTATATCTTTTTCTGTCCCTTTCTTTCCTCCCCCCCCCCTCCTCTTCTCCCCCCTCCCCCTCCCTCCCAAGTCCGAATCAGTCCTAAGGGCTGCATGGTTAGACGGGATAGGGTGAGTGGATAGGGCTATTGAGGAGCAGCCGACGAGAGCGGGGGCGCCACAGGCGTGTATATTTAGGGGTGCCAACCTCCGCAGCCAGGTAGGGACAGGCTTATTAGGGTTTGAGAGGGTCAGTTATACTAGGCATTCCTGAGCATATCAAACCACCATTCTATATATCTATATGGCTGATTTTTGTGATCATTAATTTGATATAAGGGCTACCAATTTTCTGGCAGTGTAGGCCAACTGACTATATTCATTATTGAGGTGGCCATCACATTTGATATTCATCCCTACTGTTCACCACCCTCCTTTCCATTTCAATTTCCGGCAGCACGTCTTTTTGTTGAACGGGCCTTTCTTGCTGTCCTCCTGGTTATATAGGGTCTGGTAGATCATACCAGGACGAGCCGCCGATGAGTGGGGGCGCCAATTTGCGTCCAAGCTAGGGTGCCAACCTCCACTGCTAGGAAGGGTGGACCAGGGATTTTTAGGGACTAATAGGAGCCCCATTTTTTGTTTTTTGGTGTAGGTTTGTGGGTTTTTTTTGTCTATTACAATTTTAAACAATTTTCTAATAAAGTATTTTTAGGTATAGTCGGTTTTTGAAATAAGTGTTTGAATACTATACTAATTTATCCGCATATAATTTGATCTCCCTCTGGTGGTTACTGCTGGTACTGGGTGACTTTGGTGGGTTGCGGCCTTTGGTTTCCACCTGTCCATCAGAGGCTGGGTGTTTCCTATTTTACCTGGCCTTTCTGTCATTTCCCTTGCCGGCTATCAATGTGTTCAGATGTGCTCTGTTTGGTTCCTGCCTACCTGCTCCCAGATCTTTCAGGATAAGCTAAGTGCTGATTTTCAGTTGTTTGGTTTTTGGTCCAGCTTGCTTAGAATGTCTCTATGCTAGCTGGTTGCTCTAGTGGACTGAGGTTCTCCCCATGTGCCATGAGTTGGCACATGGGTTCTTGTAATCTCAGGATGGTTTTTTTGATTAGGGTTTTTTGCTGACCGCTCAGTCCCCTTTTGTATCATTCTGCTTTCTAGTTTTCAGCGGGCCTCTATTTGCTAAAGCTATATACATCATCTCTATGTGTGTGCCTTCCTCTCATTTCACCGTCAATACATGTGGGGGGCAACTATACCTTTGGGGTTAATTCCTCTGGAGGCAAGTGAGGTCTTGTTTTCTCTGCAGTACTAGTTAGCTCTTAGGCTGGTGCGTGGCGTCTAGAACCAACGTAGGAACGCTCCCTGGCTATCTCTAGTTGCGTTTGTCAGGCGTAGGGCAGCGGTCAGCCCAGGTTCCATCACCCTAGAGCTCGTCCGATATTTGTTATACTTTGCTTGTCCTGTGCTATCCCTAGCCATTGGGGATTCATGACAGGAGTGATTCGGAGCTTTCACCAGAACAGGCACACATCCACACACACACACACACACACACACACGCACACACACACACACACACACACACACACACACACACACACACACACACACACACACACACACACACACACAATTACTGATTTATACTAGCGCATGGCCATGCGGCCATGCGAACCTTTTATAGCTGTAGCTCTCCAGGACCTTCCTAGTGATCCAAAAAGAGCCACTACAGGACCTGAGCATGTGACCCCCAACCCCCAATGAGAGGTCGACCCGTGGGCACATGCTCAGTAGGGGGAAAGCAGGACATAGTCCCTGAAACGTCTGCTCGCCACTGATCAGTGCTGGCTACAGGGGTTGAGCCTGAAAAGGCAGCAGTAACCAAGCGCACAGTATCTGCTTGAGCCAGAATGGGAGAACGCAGCGGACATGGTTTGAGATTCCCCCTGTGCAGCAGCGGGAATTCAACACCTAACAGGAGCAGTATTATAGTAGTTATATTCTTGTACATAGGGGCAGTATTATAGTAGTTAGATTCCTCTAACCTCTGATTGCTGTCTCATCTCCTGCAATATATTCTAATGTTACAAACTACCTCTGTCTGCTGTCTGTCATATGCTGCTTTACCATCTAGAAACATATTTTAATGTGCCTGCTAATTAATTGGTATAATTCATTTGGTGCATTGTACTTAAGATCTACACTGATCCCAGTCATGGATATGCAACAGTGAGTATTATCTGGTGGAAGGTGTTATAACAAATTGATGTAGCCAGGCCCAATGTCTTTGATCATCTAACCACCCCTGGTGTGCTGGCCCCAGCTGCCACATTATCCCCAACCAGTTCCCACAATCCATTTCTTCTGACCCAGTATTGTGGACTATTAATTTAGAAACATCCTTAGGGGTGGACGCATGTGGGGGTGCACGCAAGCATCCCAGAAGCAAAGCATCCCGAAGATAAGCATTGAGATCCAGCAGTTATTCCATGGCAGTTAGTCAGGGCAGGAGTCAGGTAAGCAACACTCTGCTCTCCCTTTTATTCATGTGCTTTATTCCTATCCTCCTATGTTCTTTTGCAATCCACATTCACCGCCCAATACCCCCTCCATCACGACTCATATACATCAGCTCCTCTCTCCTTCCCTCTCCCATGTACAGCTCCCATGCACTTCTCAACTTCCTGAAAAAACTCAGCCCATCTTGCCCAAACACACTGCACAAAAAAACTTTGTACAATTCCAAAAACTACTTGCTTTTTATCTTCCTACTCGTACTGATTTCAGGGGACATCTCCCCCAACCCTGGTCCACCATCCCCCAACCTCAACCCCTATCCTACCTCACATCGAAACCTTACTAATCTTACTAATATTATTTTCACTCCTTCATCACCTTCTTTTAATTGTGCCCTTTGGAATCCACGGTCTGTATGTAACAAGCTTCCTTTCCTGCACAACTACTTTCTGAAAAACTCTCTTAGGCTACTTTCACACATCAGGTTTTTGTCGTCAGGCAAAATCTGGCGAGTTTTTTAAAAAAAACGTCCTTTTTTTTCCGCCGGATACTTTTTTTTCTCATAGAGTTATATTAGCGCTGGATTCTGCCTGATGCACTTTCACGTTCATCCCCCCCAGCTCTATCACTCTCATTTCCTTCTTTTGAGGTCCACACCATCAGGCTCTTTCGTCCCCTCTCCCTCAGAGTAGCGGTCATATACCGGCCCCCAGGCTTTCCCACCCACTTCTTGGACCATTTCTCTGCCTGGCTGACGCACTTCATGTCCTCAGAACTACCAACCCTTATCCTGGGAGACTCCAACATCCCCATTAACAGCCTCACTTCCACAACTGCATCCCAGCTTCTATCACTAACCACTTCTCTAGGCCTTTCACAGCTCTCAACCTCTAAAACACACAAAGACGATAACACCCTTGACCTGGTCTTTGTCCGGCTCTGTTCAATCTCCTACCTAGATAACTCACCGCTTCCCCTCTCTGACCACAACATTCTCTCCTTCACACTCACAATTCCTCGCCCACCCCAGCACACTCCTACCTACCACACATTCAGAAATATACATGCTATTAACCCTCACACACTTTCAGACTCCTTACACTCATCATTGTCCCCAATCTCCTCTTTTTCCTGTCCTGATCTGGCTGTACATCACTTCAATGACACTCTTAGAAGTACCCTTGAGCAAGTAGCTCCCCTCACCCTCAGAACCTCCAAACACAGAGTAAAACAGCCCTGGCTCACATCGCAAACCCGATTTCTCCAGCGATGCTCTAGGTGTGCTGAACGCTTATGGAGGAAAACTCACACACCAGAAGACTTCATACACTTCAAATTTATGTTAAAAACCTATAATGCTGCCCTTCACCTCGCCAACCAGACTTAGGATTCTTTCACACTTCCATCGGTACTCGGCCATCACCAGGCGTCGGCGCGACGTACCGACGGAAGCTTATGAAATTTGGAGTGACATGAGCAGCGGATGCAGTGTTTCAACGCGTCCGCTGCTCATTGTAAAGTCCCAGGGAGGAGGGGGTGGAGTTCCGGCTGGGCATGCGCATTAAAAAATGCAGGAGAGGACGTACGAAAAAAACGTTCCCTTGTACGTTTTTTCGCAACAACGGCCAGCCAAATACCGACGCATCCAGTGCACAACGTATGGAACGTGTGTCCATACGTCGCGATGCGTCGGTAATACAAGTCTATGTGAAAAAAACGCATCCTGCGGGCAGCTTTGCAGGATGCGTTTTTTTCACAAAACGACGCATTGTGATGGTGCAAGATAAACGGAAATGTGAAAGTAGCCTTACTTAACCACTCTGATCTCCTCACTATCCATTAATCTCAAGAAATGTTTTGACACCTTTCACTCCCTCCTCAGGCCAAAAGCACAAGCCCCTATCACAGACATTTGTGCTGATGACCTGGCCTCCCACTTTATGGAGAAAATAGATAATATCCATCAGGAAATCCGCTCACAGACACCAAGTGCAGTGATGCCCATCCCTCCCTGCATCTCCCCTGGCTCACTCTCCACATTCAATCCCATCACAGAAGAAGAAGTCTTCAAGCTCCTCTCTTCTCGTCCGACTACATGCACTACCGACCCCATTCCCTCACATCTCCTCCTGTCTCTCCAGTCGTCACAACTCAACTACAATCTTTAATCTCTCCCTCTCCTCTGGCATTTTCCCCTCCTCCTTCAAACACTCTATCATTACTCCATTACTAAAGAAACCCTCCCTCGACCCATCCTGCACAAACAACTACAGTACAGACCAGTCTCCAATCTCCCCTTCATCTCTAAACTCTTGGAGTGCCTGATCTACTCCCACCTTACCCGTTACCTCTCCACTCATTCCCTCCCAGACCCTTCACAGTCCAGTTTCCGCCCCCTACATTCGACAGAAACTGCACTCATCAAGGTGACCAATGACCTTCTGACAGCAAAATGTAACAGTGACCACTCTCTGCTCATTCTTCTCAACCTTTCCGCAACTTTCGACACTGTTGACCACCCTTTCTACTCTCTAGGTTCCAGACATTAGGCATTAAGGACATTGCTCTCTCCTGGTTCTCCTCCTATCTTTCTGACCGCTCCTTCTGTTCTTTTCTCTGGCTCCACTTCATCTCCTCTTCCTCTCACTGTCGGTGTACCTCAGGGCTCAGTCCTTGGCCCCCTTCTCTTCTCCCTCTACACGGCCCCAATTGGACAGATCATCAGCAGATTTGGCTTTCAGTTCCATCTTTATGCTGATGACACACCACTATACACATCATCCCCTGACCTTACCCCCGCTGTACTACATAACGCCACTGACTGTCTGCAGTCTCCAACATCATGTCTGCTCTCTATCTGAAACTCAACCTCTCCAAAGCTGAACTTCTTCTGCTCCCGCCATCTACTAACCTCTCTAAATCTAACATTTCCCTCTCCGTGGGTGGCACCATAATAACACCCCGGCAGCAGGTGCGCTGTCTGGGTGTTATGTTTGACTCCGATCTCTCCTTCACATCCCATATACAATCTCTTGCCCACTCTTGCCGCTTACAACTAAAGAACATCTTTAGAATCCGCCCTTTTCTCACCATCAAAATAACAAAAACCCTCACTGTCGCCCTGATCCACTCCCGCCTGGACTATTGTAATGCTCTATTAATTGGCCTCCTCCTTACTCGACTTTCTCCTCTCCATTCTATCCTTAATGCAGCAGCCAGGGTTGTCCATCTAACTAATCGGTATTCAGACGTGTCCTGTCTGCTCTTCACCAGTCGTTACATTGACTGCCCATTCATTATAAGATCCAATTCGAAGGACGTGTTCTCACCCACAAAGCTCTCAACAGTGCAGCACCCCCTTACATCTCCTCCCTCATTTTGGTCTATCGGCCTAACCAACCGCTGCGCTCTGCAAATGACTTTCGACTAACCGCTGCACTAATCCGTACCTCCCAATCCCGACTCCAAGACTTCTCCTGCGCTGTGCCAATCCTCTGGAATGTTCTACCCCAAGATATTAGGAACACTTGCACAGTTTTAGGCGCTCCATCAAAACACATTTGTTCAGAGTGGCCTATCACGTTTCCTAATCAAAGTAATTTTATGTTTGTGTGTAGCCCATTGACTATCTCCATTGTGAGGCTGTGGCCTCTGTTACAGCTAGGGGGCTGTTATGATCCCAGTGGCTTAGGATCACAAATCTAACCAGCTAGATCTATCTCCAGAAAACAACTCAGGAATAGGTACTTTTGGCTCAGACATAGGACTGTGAACAACAAAATCCTGAATGCTTTGCACCCTTGCAGCAAGATGATCCACACTAGAAGTCAGACTCTGAATATCCATGTCTGCAGCTGAACTCAAAGCCACCCAGAGATTAAGGGGATGAGAGAAGCTGGACAGACTGCAGCAAAGGGAGAGGAAAAAAAAATAAATTGTACTCAGGACTTCTCTTATCCCACTTCTGCGATGCATTAAACACTTTTCTGTCATGATCTCAATGGCAAGAGATCATAGCATCAGCATATATAGGAACTAGCTCTTGGAAGATGGGAACTGAGCTGACCATGAACTAAACCTAACGCACAACTAGCAGTGGCCGGGTAGCATGCCTACGTTGATTCTAGATGCCCAGCACCAGCCGGAGGACTAAATAATGCTAGCAGAGGAAAATATTAGTCCTAGCTCACCTCTAGAGAAATACCCCAAAAGGAGACAGAGGCCCCCCACATGTATTGGCGGTGAATTAAGATGAAATAACAAACGTAGTATGAAAATAGGTTTAGCAAATTTGAGGTCCACTTACTACATAGCAGAAGACAGAAAGGACACTTTCATGGTCAGCTGAAAACCCTATCAAAACACCATCCAGAAATTACTTTAAAACTCTGGCATTAACTCATAACACCAGAGTGGCAATTCCTGTTCACAAGAGCTTTCCAGACACAGTAACGAAACTACAGCTGTGAACTGGAACAAAAATGCAAAAACAAACATGGACAAGAGTCCAACTTATCTAGTAGTTGTCTAGGAGCAGGAACAAGCACAGAGAGGCTTCTGATAACATTGTTGACCGGCAAGCAACTAACAGAGCAGCAAGGTTATATAGCGACTCCCACATCTTGATGGGAACAGGTGAACAGAGAAGATGAAGACACCAGTTCAATTCCACCAGTAGCCACCGGGGGAGCCCAGAATCCAAATTCACAACAGTACCCCCCCCTCAAGGAGGGGGCACCGAATCCTCACCAGAACCACCAGGGCGATCAGGATGGGCCCTATGAAAGGCACGAACCAGATCAGAGGCATGAACATCAGATGCATTCACCCAAGAATTATCCTCCTGGCCGTATCCCTTCCACTTGACCAGATACTGGAGTCTCCGTCTGGAAACACGAGAGTCTAAGATTTTCTCCACAACGTACTCCAACTCACCCTCAACCAACACCGGAGCAGGAGGCTCAACGGAAGGCACAACCGGTACCTCATACCTGCGCAATAATGACCGATGAAAAACGTTATGAATAGAAAAGGATGCAGGGAGGTCCAAACGGAAGGAAACAGGGTTAAGAATCTCCAATATCTTATACGGGCCAATGAACCGAGGCTTAAACTTAGGAGAAGAGACCCTCATAGGGACAAAACGAGAAGACAACCACACCAAATCCCCAACACAAAGCCGAGGACCAACACGACAGTGGCGGTTGGCAAAAAGCTGAGTCTTCTCCTGGGACAACCTCAAATTGTCCACCACCTGCCCCCAGATCTGATGCAATCTCTCCACCACAGCATCCACTCCAGGACAATCCGAAGATTCCACCTGACCAGAGGAAAATCGAGGATGAAACCCCGAATTACAGAAAAACGGGGACACCAAAGTGGCAGAGCTGGCCCGATTATTGAGAGCGAACTCCGCCAATGGCAAAAAAGCAACCCAATCATCCTGGTCAGCAGACACAAAACACCTCAGATATGTCTCCAGGGTCTGATTAATCCACTCGGTCTGGCCATTCGTCTGAGGATGGAAAGCGGACGAAAAAGATAAATCTATGCCCATCCTAGCACAGAATGCCCGCCAAAATCTAGACACGAATTGGGTCCCTCTGTCAGAAACGATATTCTCAGGAATACCATGCAAACGAACAACATTTTGAAAAAACAGAGGAACCAACTCGGAAGAAGAAGGCAACTTGGGCAGAGGAACCAAATGGACCATCTTAGAGAAACGGTCACACACCACCCAGATGACAGACATCTTCTGAGAAACAGGCAGATCTGAAATAAAATCCATCGAGATGTGCGTCCAAGGCCTCTTAGGAATAGGCAAGGGCAACAACAATCCACTAGCCCGAGAACAACAAGGCTTGGCCCGAGCACAAACGTCACAAGACTGCACAAAGCCTCGCACATCTCGTGACAGGGAAGGCCACCAGAAGGACCTTGCCACCAAATCCCTGGTACCAAAAATGCCAGGATGACCTGCCAACGCAGAAGAATGAACCTCAGAGATGACTCTACTGGTCCAATCATCAGGAACAAACAGTTTATCAGGTGGGCAACGATCAGGTCTATCCGCCTGAAACTCCTGCAAGGCCCGCCGAAGGTCTAGAGAAACGGCTGACAATACCACTCCATCCTTAAGGATACCTGTGGGCTCAGAGTTACCAGGCGAGTCAGGCTCAAAACTCCTAGAAAGGGCATCCGCCTTAACATTCTTAGAACCCGGTAGGTATGACACCACAAAATTAAACCGAGAGAAAAATAATGACCAGCGCGCCTGTCTAGGATTCAGGCGCCTGGCGGTCTCAAGATAAATCAAATTTTTGTGGTCAGTCAATACCACCACCTGATGTCTGGCCCCCTCAAGCCAATGGCGCCACTCCTCAAAAGCCCACCCCATGGCCAAAAGCTCCCGATTCCCAACATCATAATTCCGCTCAGCGGGCGAAAATTTACGGGAAAAGAAGGCACAAGGCCTCATCACGGAGCAGTCAGAACTTTTCTGCGACAACACTGCCCCAGCTCCGATCTCAGAAGCGTCGACCTCAACCTGAAAAGGTAGAGCAACATCAGGCTGACGCAACACAGGGGCAGAGGAAAAACGGCGCTTAAGCTCCCGAAAGGCCTCCACAGCATCAGGGGACCAATCAGCAACATCAGCACCCTTCTTAGTCAAATCGGTCAATGGCTTAGCAATATCCGAAAAACCAGCAATAAATCGACGATAAAAGTTAGCAAAGCCCAAAAATTTCTGAAGACTCTTAAGAGAAGAGGGCTGCGTCCAATCACAAATAGCTTGAACCTTGACAGGATCCATTTCAATGGAAGAGGGGGAAAAAATATATCCCAAAAAGGAAATCCTCTGTACCCCAAAAACACACTTAGAACCCTTCACACACAAAGAATTAGACCGCAAAACCTGAAAAACCCTCCTGACTTGCTGGACATGAGAGTCCCAGTCATCCGAAAAAATCAGAATATCATCCAGATACACAATCATAAATTTATCCAAATAATCGCGAAAAATATCATGCATAAAGGACTGGAAAACTGACGGAGCATTTGAAAGACCAAAAGGCATCACTAAATACTCAAAGTGGCCCTCGGGCGTATTAAATGCGGTTTTCCACTCATCCCCCTGCCTGATTCGCACCAAATTATACGCCCCACGAAGGTCAATCTTAGAGAACCACTTGGCCCCCTTTATGCGAGCAAACAAATCAGTCAGCAACGGCAATGGGTATTGATATTTAACAGTGATTTTATTCAAAAGCCGATAATCAATACATGGTCTCAAAGAGCCGTCTTTTTTTGACACAAAGAAAAAACCGGCTCCTAAGGGAGATGACGATGGACGAATATGTCCCTTTTCCAAGGACTCCTTTATATATTCTCGCATAGCAGCATGTTCAGGCACAGACAGATTAAATAAACGACCCTTTGGGTATTTACTACCCGGGATTAAATCTATGGCACAATCGCACTCTCGGTGCGGAGGTAACGAACCAAGCTTGGATTCTTCAAAGACGTCACGATAGTCAGACAGGAACTCAGGAATTTCAGAGGGAATAGATGATGAAATGGAAACCACAGGTACATCCCCATGAGCCCCCTTACATCCCCAGCTCAACACAGACATAGCTCTCCAGTCGAGGACTGGGTTGTGAGATTGCAGCCAAGGCAATCCTAGCACCAAATCATCATGTAGATTATACAGCACCAGAAAGCGAATAATCTCCTGGTGATCCGGATTAATACGCATAGTTACTTGTGTCCAGTATTGTGGTTTATTATTAGCCAATGGGGTGGAGTCAATCCCCTTCAGAGGAATAGGAGTCTCCAAAGGCTCTAAATCATACCCACAGCGTTTGGCCAAGGACCAATCCATAAGACTCAAAGCGGCGCCAGAGTCGACATAGGCGTCCGTGGTAATAGATGACAAAGAGCAAATCAGGGTCACAGATAGAATAAACTTAGACGGTAAGGTGCAAATGGAAACAGATTTACCAAGCTTTTTAGTGCGCTTAGAGCATGCTGATATAACATGAGTAGAATCACCACAATAGAAACACAACCCATTTTTCCGTCTAAAATTCTGCCGCTCGCTTCGGGACAGAATTCTATCACACTGCATACTCTCTGGCGATTTCTCAGTGGACACCGCCAGATGGTGCACTGGTTTGCGCTCCCGCAAACGCCTATCGATCTGAATAGCCATTGTCATGGACTCATTCAGACCCGCAGGCACAGGGAACCCCACCATAACATCCTTAATGGCATCAGAGAGACCCTCTCTGAAAGTCGCCGCCAGGGCGCACTCATTCCACTGAGTAAGCACAGACCATTTACGGAATCTTTGGCAGTAAATTTCCGCTTCATCTTGCCCCTGAGATAGGGACATCAAAGTTTTTTCTGCCTGAAGCTCCAAATGAGGTTCGTCATAAAGCAACCCCAAGGCCAGAAAAAACGCATCCACATTGAGCAACGCAGGATCCCCTGGTGTCAATGAAAAAGCCCAGTCTTGAGGGTCGCCCCGGAGCAAGGAAATCACAATCCTGACCTGCTGTGCAGGGTCTCCGGCAGAGCGAGATTTCAGGGACAAAAATAATTTGCAATTATTTCGAAAATTCTGAAACCCAGATCTATTCCCCGAGAAAAATTCCGGCAAAGGAATTCTCGGCTCAGATACAGGTGCATGACAAACAAAATCTTGCAAATTTTGTACCTTCGTGGCGAGATTATTCAAACCTGCAGTTACACTCTGAAGATCCATTACAAACAGGTGGACACAGAGCCATTCAAAGATTAGAAGGAGAGGAAAAAAAAAAAAAAAAATTTCAGCAGACTACTTATTTCTCTCCTTTCTCAGCCAAGGATTTTAACCCTTTAGTGGGCCGGTCAAACTGTCATGATCTCAATGGCAAGAGATCATAGCATCAGCATATATAGGAACTAGCTCTTGGAAGATGGGAACTGAGCTGACCATGAACTAAACCTAACGCACAACTAGCAGTGGCCGGGTAGCATGCCTACGTTGATTCTAGATGCCCAGCACCAGCCGGAGGACTAAATAATGCTAGCAGAGGAAAATATTAGTCCTAGCTCACCTCTAGAGAAATACCCCAAAAGGAGACAGAGGCCCCCCACATGTATTGGCGGTGAATTAAGATGAAATAACAAACGTAGTATGAAAATAGGTTTAGCAAATTTGAGGTCCACTTACTACATAGCAGAAGACAGAAAGGACACTTTCATGGTCAGCTGAAAACCCTATCAAAACACCATCCAGAAATTACTTTAAAACTCTGGCATTAACTCATAACACCAGAGTGGCAATTCCTGTTCACAAGAGCTTTCCAGACACAGTAACGAAACTACAGCTGTGAACTGGAACAAAAATGCAAAAACAAACATGGACAAGAGTCCAACTTATCTAGTAGTTGTCTAGGAGCAGGAACAAGCACAGAGAGGCTTCTGATAACATTGTTGACCGGCAAGCAACTAACAGAGCAGCAAGGTTATATAGCGACTCCCACATCTTGATGGGAACAGGTGAACAGAGAAGATGAAGACACCAGTTCAATTCCACCAGTAGCCACCGGGGGAGCCCAGAATCCAAATTCACAACACTTTTCAGGCCTGCTGTACTGTTATGATCCCAGTGGCTTAGGATCACAAATCTAACCAGCTAAGTCAGAGATAATAGGACGAGCTCTGGGGATGTGGTAACTGGACTGACCGCAAAACCTGATCCTAACCAAACACACTAAAGGTAGCCGTGGAACGTATCCTGAAATCCTAGACGTCTCTTCACGGCCTGAGAAACTGACTACCCCTAAAGAGAAAGTACAGACCTCACTTGCCTCAGAGAAATAACCCCAAAGATATAGAAGCCCCCACAAATAATAACGGTGAGTTAAGAGGAAAAGACAAACGCAGAGATGAAACAGATTAAGCAAATGAGGCCCGCTAACGCTAGATAGCAGAAAATAGCAAGGGATCTGTGCGGTCAGTAAAAAACCCTATGTAAAAATATCCACGCAGAGAATGCGAGAACCCCCACACCAACTAACGATGTGGGGGGAGCAACTCAGCACCCCAGAGCACCAGCAAGCAGGGAAATCACATATTAGCAAGCCGGACTAAACAAATCATATACTAGGACACATCTTGAACACAGATGAGCAAAAATAAGCAAACAAAACTTAGCTTCTCTTGGAGAGACTGATAACGGAAGTAGACAGGAGCAATCAGAATAGCACTGAATACAACGACAGCAGGCATGAACTGAGAGTCCAAGTGAGCTTAAATAGAAACCCAGACCACAGATAACGAGACAGCTGATGCCGGTCACAAACCTGCAGAAAGACAGCACTCACACAGTACCACTTGTGACCACAAGAGGGAGCCCAGAAATAGAGTTCACAACAGTACCCCCCCCTTGAGGAGGGGTCACCGAACCCTCATCAAGACCCCCAGGGCGATCAGGATGAGCCGCATGGAAGTCACGGACCAAATCGGCCGCATGAACATCAGAGGCGACAACCCAGGAATTATCCTCCTGACCATAGCCCTTCCACTTAACTAAATACTGAAGCCTCCATCTGGAAACACGAGAATCCAAGATCTTCTCCACCACGTACTCCAATTCGCCCTCAACCAGCACCGGAGCAGGAGGCTCAACAGAAGGAACCACAGGCACCACATACCTCTGCAACAAAGACCTATGGAACACATTATGAATGGCAAACGATGCTGGGAGGTCCAAACGAAAAGACACCGGGTTAAGGATTTCCAAAATCTTATAAGGACCGATGAAGCGAGGCTTGAATTTAGGAGAGGAAACCTTCATAGGAACATACCGAGAAGACAGCCATACCAAATCCCCAACACGAAGTCGGGGACCAACACCGCGACGGCGGTTGGCAAAGCGCTGAGCCTTCTCCTGTGACAACTTCAAATTGTCCACCACATGGTTCCAAATCTGCTGCAACCTATCCACCACAGAATCCACCCCCGGACAGTCAGATGGCTCAACCTGACCCGAGGAAAAACGAGGACGAAAACCAGAATTGCAGAAAAAAGGCAAAACCAAAGTAGCAGAACTGGCCCGATTATTAAGGGCAAACTCGGCCAATGGCAAAAAAGTCACCCAATCATCCTGATCAGCAGAAACAAAACATCTTAAATAAGTTTCCAACGTCTGATTAGTTCGCTCGGTTTGGCCATTCGTCTGAGGATGGAAGGCCGACGAAAAAGACAAATCAATGCCCATCTTAGCACAAAAAATCCGCCAAAATCTGGACACAAACTGGGATCCTCTGTCAGACACAATATTTTCAGGGATGCTGTGCAAGCGAACCACATTCTGAAAAAATAAAGGAACCAATTCGGAGGAGGAAGGCAACTTAGGCAAGGGCACCAAATGGACCATTTTGGAAAAACGATCACACACCACCCAGATGACAGACATTCTCTGGGATACTGGAAGATCTGAAATAAAATCCATGGAAATGTGCGTCCAAGGCCTCTTCGGGACAGGCAAAGGCAAAAGCAAACCGCTGGCACGAGAACAGCAAGGCTTAGCCCGAGCACAAATCCCACAGGACTGCACAAAGGAACGCACATCCCGCGACAAGGAAGGCCACCAGAAGGACCTAGCCACCAAATCTCTGGTACCAAAAATCCCAGGATGACCTGCCAACACCGAAGAATGAACCTCGGAAATAACTCTGCTGGTCCATCTATCTGGGACAAACAGTCTCTCTGGTGGGCAACGGTCAGGTCTATCAGCCTGAAATTTCTGCAGCACTCGTCGCAAATCTGGGGAAATGGCAGACAAAATCACTCCCTCTTTGAGGATACCAGCCGGCTCCGAAACTCCCGAAGAGTCAGGCACAAAACTCCTAGAAAGGGCATCAGCCTTCACGTTCTTCGAACCAGGCAGGTACGAGACCACGAAATCGAAACGGGAGAAAAACAACGACCAACGAGCCTGTCTAGGATTCAGGCGCTTGGCAGACTCGAGATAAATCAGATTTTTGTTATCAGTCAAGACCACCACACGATGCCTAGCTCCCTCGAGCCAATGTCGCCACTCCTCAAATGCCCACTTCATAGCCAACAACTCCCGATTACCAACATCATAATTCCGCTCGGCAGGCGAAAACTTTCTTGAAAAGAAGGCACAAGGCTTCATCACAGAGCCATCAGAGCTTCTCTGCGACAAAACAGCCCCTGCTCCAATCTCAGAAGCATCCACCTCGACCTGGAAAGGAAGAGAGATATCAGGCTGACATAAGACTGGAGCTGAAGAAAACCGGCGCTTCAGCTCCCGAAAGGCTTCCACTGCCGCAGGAGACCAATTAGTCACATCAGAACCCTTCTTGGTCAAATCCGTCAAGGGTTTAACCACGCCAGAAAAATTAGCAATGAAGCGACGGTAAAAATTAGCAAAACCCAAGAACTTCTGAAGACTCTTAACAGATGTAGGCTGAGTCCAGTCATGAATAGCCTGGACCTTGACTGGGTCCATCTCAATAGTAGAAGGAGAAAAAATAAAACCCAAAAAGGAAACCTTCTGTACTCCGAAGAGACATTTTGAGCCCTTCACAAATAAGGCATTAGCACGCAGGACCTGAAATACCATCCTGACCTGCTTCACATGGGACTCCCAGTCCTCAGAAAAGACCAAAATGTCATCCAGATACACAATCATAAATTTATCCAGATATTCTCGGAAGATGTCATGCATGAAGGACTGGAACACAGAAGGAGCATTAGAGAGTCCAAAAGGCATCACCAAGTACTCAAAATGGCCTTCGGGCATATTAAATGCTGTTTTCCATTCATCCCCCTGCTTAATACGCACAAGGTTATACGCACCACGAAGATCTATCTTGGTGAACCAACTGGACCCCTTAATCCGAGCAAACAGATCAGATAATAATGGCAAAGGATACTGAAATTTGACTGTGATTTTATTTAGAAGACGATAATCTATACAAGGTCTCAGAGAACCATCCTTCTTGGCCACAAAAAAGAATCCTGCACCAAGAGGGGAGGAGGACGGGCGAATATGTCCCTTCTCTAAAGACTCCTTTATATAACTCCGCATTGCGGCATGTTCTGGTACAGACAAATTAAAAAGTCGTCCCTTAGGGAACTTACTACCAGGAATCAAATTTATAGCACAATCACAATCCCTGTGAGGAGGCAGGGCACCGGATCTGGGCTCATCAAATACATCCTGGTAGTCCAACAAAAACTCAGGGACCTCAGAAGGAGTGGAAGAAGCAATTGACACCAAAGGAGCATCGCCATGAATCCCCTGGCAACCCCAACTTGACACAGACTTAGCTTTCCAATCCAGAACTGGATTATGGGCCTGCAGCCATGGCAGACCCAAAACGACCACATCATGCAGATTATGCAGCACAAGAAAACGAATCACCTCTTGATGTACAGGAGTCATGCACATGGTCACTTGAGTCCAATACTGAGGCTTATTTTCAGCCAATGGTGTAGCATCAATACCCCTCAGTGGAATAGGGAATTCCAAAGGCTCCAGGACAAAACCACAGCGCCTGGCAAACGACAAATCCATCAGGTTCAGGGCAGCACCTGAATCCACAAAAGCCATAACCGAGTAGGATGACAAAGAACAAATTAAAGTAACAGACAAAATGAATTTAGGCTGTATAGTACCAACGGTGACAGATTTAGCGATTTTTTTTACGCGCTTAGAGCATGCTGAGATAACATGAGTTGAATCACCACAGTAAAAGCACAACCCATTTTGACGTCTATGATTTTGCCGCTCAATTCTGGTCAGAATTCGGTCACATTGCACAGACTCAGGTCTCTGTTCAGAAAACACCGCCAGATGGTGCGCAGATTTGCGCTCCCGCAAATGCCGATCAATCTGAATGACCAAAGCCATTGAGTCATTCAGACTTGCAGGCGTGGGGAACCCCACCATAACATTCTTAATGGCTTCAGACAGACCTTCTCTGAAATTTGCAGCCAGGGCACACTCACTCCATTGAGTAAGCACCGACCATTTCCGAAATTTTTGACAATATACCTCAGCTTCATCCTGGCCCTGAGAGAGAGCTAGCAAGGCCTTTTCTGCCTGGTTCTCAAGATTAGGTTCCTCATAAAGCAATCCAAGCGCCAGAAAAAACGCATCCACATTCAGCAATGCAGGATCTCCCGGCGCCAGGGAGAAGGCCCAATCTTGAGGGTCGCCACGTAACAGGGAGATAACAATTCTAACTTGCTGAGCGGAATCACCAGAGGAACGAGGTCTCAAAGAAAGAAATAATTTACAATTATTCTTAAAATTCAGAAACCTAGATCTATTTCCAGAAAACAACTCAGGAATAGGTACTTTTGGCTCAGACATAGGACTGTGAACAACAAAATCCTGAATGCTTTGCACCCTTGCAGCAAGATGATCCACACTAGAAGTCAGACTCTGAATATCCATGTCTGCAGCTGAACTCAAAGCCACCCAGAGATTAAGGGGATGAGAGAAGCTTGACAGACTGCAGCAAAGGGAGAGGAAAAAAAAAAAATTGTACTCAGGACTTCTCTTATCCCACTTCTGCGATGCATTAAACACTTTTCAGGCCTGCTGTACTGTTATGATCCCAGTGGCTTAGGATCACAAATCTAACCAGCTAAGTCAGGGATAATAGGACGAGCTCTGGGGATGTGGTAACTGGACTGACCGCAAAACCTGATCCTAACCAAACACACTAAAGGTAGCCGTGGAACGTATCCTGAAATCCTAGACGTCTCTTCACGGCCTGAGAAACTGACTACCCCTAAAGAGAAAGTACAGACCTCACTTGCCTCAGAGAAATAACCCCAAAGATATAGAAGCCCCCACAAATAATAACGGTGAGTTAAGAGGAAAAGACAAACGCAGAGATGAAACAGATTAAGCAAATGAGGCCCGCTAACGCTAGATAGCAGAAAATAGCAAGGGATCTGTGCGGTCAGTAAAAAACCCTATGTAAAAATATCCACGCAGAGAATGCGAGAACCCCCACACCAACTAACGATGTGGGGGGAGCAACTCAGCACCCCAGAGCACCAGCAAGCAGGGAAATCACATATTAGCAAGCCGGACTAAACAAATCATATACTAGGACACATCTTGAACACAGATGAGCAAAAATAAGCAAACAAAACTTAGCTTCTCTTGGAGAGACTGATAACGGAAGTAGACAGGAGCAATCAGAATAGCACTGAATACAACGACAGCAGGCATGAACTGAGAGTCCAAGTGAGCTTAAATAGAAACCCAGACCACAGATAACGAGACAGCTGATGCCGGTCACAAACCTGCAGAAAGACAGCACTCACACAGTACCACTTGTGACCACAAGAGGGAGCCCAGAAATAGAGTTCACAACAGTACCCCCCCTTGAGGAGGGGTCACCGAACCCTCATCAAGACCCCCAGGGCGATCAGGATGAGCTGCATGGAAGGCACGGACCAAATCGGCCGCATGAACATCAGAGGCGACAACCCAGGAATTATCCTCCTGACCATAGCCCTTCCACTTAACTAAATACTGAAGCCTCAGTCTGGAAACACGAGAATCCAAGATCTTCTCCACCACGTACTCCAATTCGCCCTCAACCAGCACCGGAGCAGGAGGCTCAACAGAAGGAACCACAGGCACCACATACCTCTGCAACAAAGACCTATGGAACACATTATGAATGGCAAACGATGCTGGGAGGTCCAAACGAAAAGACACCGGGTTAAGGATTTCCAAAATCTTATAAGGACCGATGAAGCGAGGCTTGAATTTAGGAGAGGAAACCTTCATAGGAACATACCGAGAAGACAGCCATACCAAATCCCCAACACGAAGTCGGGGACCAACACCGCGACGGCGGTTGGCAAAGCGCTGAGCCTTCTCCTGTGACAACTTCAAATTGTCCACCACATGGTTCCAAATCTGCTGCAACCTATCCACCACAGAATCCACCCCCGGACAGTCAGAAGGCTCAACTGTTGTGAATTTGGATTCTGGGCTCCCCCGGTGGCTACTGGTGGAATTGAACTGGTGTCTTCATCTTCTCTGTTCACCTGTTCCCATCAAGATGTGGGAGTCGCTATATAACCTTGCTGTTCTGTTAGTTGCTTGCCGGTCAACAATGTTATCAGAAGCCTCTCTGTGCTTGTTCCTGCTCCTAGACAACTACTAGATAAGTTGGACTCTTGTCCATGTTTGTTTTTGTATTTTTGTTCCAGTTCACAGCTGTAGTTTCGTTACTGTGTCTGGAAAGCTCTTGTGAACAGGAATTGCCACTCTGGTGTTATGAGTTAATGCCAGAGTTTTAAAGTAATTTCTGGATGGTGTTTTGATAGGGTTTTTCAGCTGACCATGAAAGTGTCCTTTCTGTCTTCTGCTATGTAGTAAGTGGACCTCAAATTTGCTAAACCTATTTTCATACTACGTTTGTTATTTCATCTTAACTCACCGCCAATACATGTGGGGGGCCTCTGTCTCCTTTCGGGGTATTTCTCTAGAGGTGAGCTAGGACTAATATTTTCCTCTGCTAGCTTTATTTAGTCCTCCGGCTGGTGCTGGGCATCTAGAATCAACGTAGGCATGCTACCCGGCCACTGCTAGTTGTGCGTTAGGTTTAGTTCATGGTCAGCTCAGTTTCCATCTTCCAAGAGCTAGTTCCTATATATGCTGATGCTATGTTCTCTTGCCATTGAGATCATGACAGTTTGACCGGCCATCAAAGTGTTAATTGTTTGGGCTGAAGCAGGAGATAGAGAAGTGTTTAAGGGAATTTTTTTTTTTTTTTTTTCCCTTCAGAGTTTTGCTGCCTAGCCCTTAATTGCTGTCTAGCTGCTTCTTACCTCCTCTTAACCCTTGAATGGCTCTGTGTCCACCTGTTTGTAATGGATCTTCAGAGTGTAACTGCAGGTTTGAATAATCTCGCCACGAAGGTACAAAAATTGCAAGATTTTGTTTGTCATGCACCTGTATCTGAGCCGAGAATTCCTTGGCCGGAATTTTTCTCGGGGAATAGATCCGGGTTTCAGAAGTTTCGAAATAATTGCAAATTATTTTTGTCCCTGAAATCTCGCTCTGCCGGAGACCCTGCACAGCAGGTCAGGATTGTGATTTCCTTGCTCCGGGGCGACCCTCAAGACTGGGCTTTTTCATTGACACCAGGGGATCCTGCGTTGCTCAATGTGGATGCGTTTTTTCTGGCCTTGGGGTTGCTTTATGACGAACCTCATTTGGAGCTTCAGGCAGAAAAAACTTTGATGTCCCTATCTCAGGGGCAAGATGAAGCGGAAATTTACTGCCAAAAATTCCGTAAATGGTCTGTGCTTACTCAGTGGAATGAGTGCGCCCTGGCGGCGACTTTCAGAGAGGGTCTCTCTGATGCCATTAAGGATGTTATGGTGGGGTTCCCTGTGCCTGCGGGTCTGAATGAGTCCATGACAATGGCTATTCAGATCGATAGGCGTCTGCGGGAGCGCAAACCAGTGCACCATCTGGCGGTTTCCACTGAGAGGTCGCCAGAGAGTATGCAGTGTGATAGAATTCTGTCCCGAAGCGAGCGGCAGAATTTTAGACGGAAAAATGGGTTGTGTTTCTATTGTGGTGATTCTACTCATGTTATATCAGCATGCTCTAAGCGCACTAAAAAGCTTGGTAAATTTGTTTTTTGGCGCCGCTTTGAGTCTTATGGATTGGTCCTTGGCCAAACGCTGTGGGTATGATTTAGAGCCTTTGGAGACTCCTATTCCTCTGAAGGGGATTGACTCCACCCCATTGGCTAATAATAAACCACAATACTGGACACAAGTAACTATGCGTATTAATCCGGATCACCAGGAGATTATTCGCTTTCTGGTGCTGTATAATCTACATGATGATTTGGTGTTAGGATTGCCTTGGCTGCAATCTCACAACCCAGTCCTCGACTGGAGAGCTATGTCTGTGTTGAGCTGGGGATGTAAGGGGGCTCATGGGGATGTACCTGTGGTTTCCATTTCATCATCTATTCCCTCTGAAATTCCTGAGTTCCTGTCTGACTATCGTGACGTCTTTGAAGAATCCAAGCTTGGTTCGTTACCTCCGCACCGAGAGTGCGATTGTGCCATAGATTTAATCCCGGGTAGTAAATACCCAAAGGGTCGTTTATTTAATCTGTCTGTGCCTGAACATGCTGCTATGTGAGAATATATAAAGGAGTCCTTGGAAAAGGGACATATTCGTCCATCGTCATCTCCCTTAGGAGCCGGTTTTTTCTTTGTGTCAAAAAAAGACGGCTCTTTGAGACCATGTATTGATTATCGGCTTTTGAATAAAATCACTGTTAAATATCAATACCCATTGCCGTTGCTGACTGATTTGTTTGCTCGCATAAAGGGGGCCAAGTGGTTCTCTAAGATTGACCTTCGGGGGGCGTATAATTTGGTGCGAATCAGGCAGGGGGATGAGTGGAAAACCGCATTTAATACGCCCGAGGGCCACTTTGAGTATTTAGTGATGCCTTTTGGTCTTTCAAATGCTCCGTCAGTTTTCCAGTCCTTTATGCATGATATTTTTCGCGATTATTTGGATAAATTTATGATTGTGTATCTGGATGATATTCTGATTTTTTCGGATGACTGGGACTCTCATGTCCAGCAAGTCAGGAGGGTTTTTCAGGTTTTGCGGTCTAATTCTTTGTGTGTGAAGGGTTCTAAGTGTGTTTTTGGGGTACAGAGGATTTCCTTTTTGGGATATATTTTTTCCCCCTCTTCCATTGAAATGGATCCTGTCAAGGTTCAAGCCATTTGTGATTGGACGCAGCCCTCTTCTCTTAAGAGTCTTCAGAAATTTTTGGGCTTTGCTAACTTTTATCGTCGATTTATTGCTGGTTTTTCGGATATTGCTAAGCCATTGACCGATTTGACTAAGAAGGGTGCTGATGTTGCTGATTGGTCCCCTGATGCTGTGGAGGCCTTTCGGGAGCTTAAGCGCCGTTTTTCCTCTGCCCCTGTGTTGCGTCAGCCTGATGTTGCTCTACCTTTTCAGGTTGAGGTCGACGCTTCTGAGATCGGAGCTGGGGCAGTGTTGTCGCAGAAAAGTTCTGACTGCTCCGTGATGAGGCCTTGTGCCTTCTTTTCCCGTAAATTTTCGCCCGCTGAGCGGAATTATGATGTTGGGAATCGGGAGCTTTTGGCCATGAAGTGGGCTTTTGAGGAGTGGCGCCATTGGCTTGAGGGGGCCAGACATCAGGTGGTGGTATTGACTGACCACAAAAATTTGATTTATCTTGAGACCGCCAGGCGCCTGAATCCTAGACAGGCGCGCTGGTCATTATTTTTCTCTCGGTTTAATTTTGTGGTGTCATACCTACCGGGTTCTAAGAATGTTAAGGCGGATGCCCTTTCTAGGAGTTTTGAGCCTGACTCGCCTGGTAACTCTGAGCCCACAGGTATCCTTAAGGATGGAGTGGTATTGTCAGCCGTTTCTCCAGACCTGCGGCGGGCCTTGCAGGAGTTTCAGGCGGATAGACCTGATCGTTGCCCACCTGATAAACTGTTTGTTCCTGATGATTGGACCAGTAGAGTCATCTCTGAGGTTCATTCTTCTGCGTTGGCAGGTCATCCTGGCATTTTTGGTACCAGGGATTTGGTGGCAAGGTCCTTCTGGTGGCCTTCCCTGTCACGAGATGTGCGAGGCTTTGTGCAGTCTTGTGACGTTTGTGCTCGGGCCAAGCCTTGTTGTTCTCGGGCTAGTGGATTATTGTTGCCCTTGCCTATTCCTAAGAGGCCTTGGACGCACATCTCGATGGATTTTATTTCAGATCTGCCGGTTTCTCAGAAGATGTCTGTCATCTGGGTGGTGTGTGACCGTTTTTCTAAGATGGTCCATTTGGTTCCTCTGCCCAAGTTGCCTTCTTCTTCCGAGTTGGTTCCTCTGTTTTTTCAAAATGTTGTTCGTTTGCATGGTATTCCTGAGAATATCGTTTCGGACAGAGGGACCCAATTCGTGTCTAGATTTTGGCGGGCATTCTGTGCTAGGATGGGCATAGATTTATCTTTTTCGTCCGCTTTCCATCCTCAGTCGAATGGCCAGACCGAGCGGATTAATCAGACCCTGGAGACATATCTGAGGTGTTTTGTGTCTGCTGACCAGGATGATTGGGTTGCTTTTTTGCCATTGGCGGAGTTCGCTCTCAATAATCGGGCCAGCTCTGCCACTTTGGTGTCCCCGTTTTTCTGTAATTCGGGGTTTCATCCTCGATTTTCCTCTGGTCAGGTGGAATCTTCGGATTGTCCTGGAGTGGATGCTGTGGTGGAGAGATTGCATCAGATCTGGGGGCAGGTGGTGGACAATTTGAGGTTGTCCCAGGAGAAGACTCAGCTTTTTGCCAACCGCCACCGTCGTGTTGGTCCTCGGCTTTGTGTTGGGGATTTGGTGTGGTTGTCTTCTCGTTTTGTCCCTATGAGGGTCTCTTCTCCTAAGTTTAAGCCTCGGTTTATCGGCCCGTATAAGATATTGGAGATTCTTAACCCTGTTTCCTTCCGTTTGGACCTCCCTGCATCCTTTTCTATTCATAACGTTTTTCATCGGTCATTATTGCGCAGGTATGAGGTACCGGTTGTGCCTTCCGTTGAGCCTCCTGCTCCGGTGTTGGTTGAGGGTGAGTTGGAGTACGTTGTGGAGAAAATCTTAGACTCTCGTGTTTCCAGACGGAGACTCCAGTATCTGGTCAAGTGGAAGGGATACGGCCAGGAGGATAATTCTTGGGTTAATGCATCTGATGTTCATGCCTCTGATCTGGTTCGTGCCTTTCATAGGGCCCATCCTGATCGCCCTGGTGGTTCTGTTGAGGGTTCGGTGCCCCCTCCTTGAGGGGGGGGTACTGTTGTGAATTTGGATTCTGGGCTCCCCCGGTGGCTACTGGTGGAATTGAACTGGTGTCTTCATCTTCTCTGTTCACCTGTTCCCATCAAGATGTGGGAGTCGCTATATAACCTTGCTGTTCTGTTAGTTGCTTGCCGGTCAACAATGTTATCAGAAGCCTCTCTGTGCTTGTTCCTGCTCCTAGACAACTACTAGATAAGTTGGACTCTTGTCCATGTTTGTTTTTGTATTTTTGTTCCAGTTCACAGCTGTAGTTTCGTTACTGTGTCTGGAAAGCTCTTGTGAACAGGAATTGCCACTCTGGTGTTATGAGTTAATGCCAGAGTTTTAAAGTAATTTCTGGATGGTGTTTTGATAGGGTTTTTCAGCTGACCATGAAAGTGTCCTTTCTGTCTTCTGCTATGTAGTAAGTGGACCTCAAATTTGCTAAACCTATTTTCATACTACGTTTGTTATTTCATCTTAACTCACCGCCAATACATGTGGGGGGCCTCTGTCTCCTTTCGGGGTATTTCTCTAGAGGTGAGCTAGGACTAATATTTTCCTCTGCTAGCTTTATTTAGTCCTCCGGCTGGTGCTGGGCATCTAGAATCAACGTAGGCATGCTACCCGGCCACTGCTAGTTGTGCGTTAGGTTTAGTTCATGGTCAGCTCAGTTTCCATCTTCCAAGAGCTAGTTCCTATATATGCTGATGCTATGTTCTCTTGCCATTGAGATCATGACACTCAACCTCAAGACAGCTGATGCCGGTCACAAACCTGCAGAAAGACAGCACTCACACAGTACCACTTGTGACCACAAGAGGGAGCCCAGAAATAGAGTTCACAACAGGGGTCGCTGTTTGTGCTCCCCAGAATGTGCATGCAGACGGATGAAGTCCATAGGTGTGCATGGGAGTCACGGATTTCCGATCCGGGCTTTCCATGTGGCTGAAAGCCACAGGTTTGTGTGTTAAAAGCCCTGCAGTAAGAGGTATGGGTGTGTCAGGTGTCAGGTGTGTAAGGGTGCTTTCACACTAGCGTCGTACGACGCACGTCGCAATGCGTCGTTTTGGAGAAAAAATGCATCCTGCAAAGTTGCCTGCAGGATGCGTTTTTTCTCCATAGGCTTGCATTAGCGACGGATTGACACACATTGCATCCGTCGTGCGACGGATGCGTCGTGTTGTGGCGGACCGTCGGCACAAACTAAGTTATATGTAACTTTTTTTGTGCGTCATGACCGCCATTTCCAACCGCGCATGCGTGGCTGGAACTCCGCCCCCTCCTCCTCAGACATCACAATGGGGCAGCGGATGCGTTGTAAAACTGCATCTGCTGTCCCCGTTGTGGTTTTTTTCACATTATGCGTCGGTACGTCGGCACGTCGCATTGCGACATGCGTCGTACGACTCTAGTGTGAAAGTAGCCTTAGGTGCACGTCAGTGTCAATCTGGTGTGTGCTGGTGTGCAGAGCAGAGATGCAAGTCGTCCATGGTACTGTTCTCGGATGTGGACAGTCCTGTGCCCGGAGGTGGATGTCCTGTGCCCGAAAGAGAACTAGCATGTTTAACGATTGCAAACAGGTGGATATGGTGCCCGCCTGCTATCCGGAGGATAACCTGGGCTCTGTACGGCTGTGTGAGTAAAGAGACTGTGATACAGCGATGCAGGACACCCACAAAAACTAGTTAGAGGAAGGCTGGCATGTGTAGTGTCTGCAAAATATGAGGCTGTGTGTATGGAGACTGTCATATGGCGTGCGGTCGTCCAGGGAAACTGGACAAGCGAAGTCTGGCCTCTTTAGGGACTGCAATCTAAAGCCATATGATTTGTATTGCTTTGAACTGGTGTAAACTGAATACTGATAATATACACTGAAGTTATATGCATTTATGTGAATGGGACTTTAATGCTGTGAAGAAACACATTAAGGCTGTATGCACACATTGCGGATTTTCGCTTTTTTTGTGTTTTTTCACTATAAAAACGCTATAAAAATGCATAAAAACGCATACATTATGCATCCCATCATTTAGAATGCATTCCGCAATTTTTGTGCACATGATGCGTTTTTTTTTCCGCGAAAAAAACATATCGCGGTAAAAAACGCATCATGTTAATTAATTTTGCCGATTTTTCGTGTTTTTCCCGCTACTTAACACCTTTACACCCAAGGGTGGTTTGCACGTTAATGACAGGGCAAATTTTTACAATTCTGACCACTCCCTTATAACCTCCTTTTATGAGGTTATAACTATGGAATGCTTCAATGGATCCTGAAGATTCTGATACTTTTTTCTCGTGACATATTGTACTTCATGATAGTGGTAAAATTTCTTCGATAAGACTTGCGTTTGTGAAAAAAACGGAAATTTGGTGAAAATTTTGAACATTTCGCAATTTTGCAACTTTGAATTATTATGCCCTTAAATCACAGAGATGTGTCACACAATATACTTAATAAGTAACATTTACCACATGTCTACATTACATCAGCACAATTTTGGAACCAACATTTTTTTTTGTTAGGGAGTTATAAGGGTTAAAAGTTGACCAGCAATTTCTCATTTTTACAACACCATTTTTTTAGGGACCACATCTCATTTGAAGTCATTTTGAGGGGTCTATATGATAGAAAATAACCAAGTGTGACACCATTCTAAAAACTGCACCCCTCAAGGTGCTCAAAACCACATTCAAGAAGTTTATTAACCCTTCAGGTGTTTCACAGGAATTTTTGGAATGTTTAAATAAAAATGAACATTTAACTTTTTTTCACACATAATTTACTTCAGCTCCAATGTGTTTTATTTTACCAAGGGTAACAGGAGAAAATGGAGGCCAAAGTTGTTGTATAATTTGTCCTGAGTACGCTGATACCCCATATGTGGGGGTAAACCACTGTTTGGGCGCATGGCAGAGCTCGGAAGGGAAGGAGCGCTATTTGACTTTTCAATGCAAAATTGACTGGAATTGAGATGGGACGCCATGTTGCGTTTGGAGAGCCACTGATGTTCCTAAACATTGAAACCCCCCACAAGTGACACCATTTTGGAAAGTAGACCTCCTTAGGAACTTATCTAGATGTGTGGTGAGCACTTTGACTCACCAAGTGCTTCACAGAAGTTTATAATGCAGAGCCGTAAAAATAAAAAATCATATTTTTTCACAAAAATGAACTTTTCGCCTCCAATTTTTTATTTTCGCAAGGGTAAGAGAAGAAATTGGACCCCAAAAGTTGTTGTGCAATTTGTCCTGAGTACGCTGATACCCCATATATGGGGGTAAACCACTGTTTGGGCGCATGGCAGAGCTCGGAAGGGAAGGAGCGCCGTTTGACTTTTCAATGCAAAATTGACAGGAATTAAGATGGGACGCCATGTTGAGTTTGCAGAGCCACTGATGTGCCTAAACATTGAAGCCCCGCACAACCACTGATGTGCCTAAACATTGAAGCCCCCCACAAGTGACACCATTTTGGAAAGTAGACCCCCTAAGAAACTTATCTAGATGTGTTGTGAGAGCTTTGAACCCCCAAGTGTTTCACTAGTTTATAACGCAGAGCCGTGAAAATAAATATTTATTTTTCCCACAAAAATTATTTTTTAGCCCCCAGATTTGTATTTTCCCAAGGGTAACAGGAGAAATTGGACCCGAAAAGTTGTTTCCCAATTTGTCCTGAGTACGCTGATACCCCATATGTGGGGGGGGAACCACCGTTTGGGCGCATGGCTGAGCTCGGAAGGGAAGGAGCGCCATTTGGAATGCAGATGGAATGGTCTGCACGCGTCACGTTGCATTTGCAGAGCCCTTAATGTACCTAAACAGTAGAAACCCCCCACAAGTGATCCCATATTGGAAACTAGACCCCCAAGGAACTTATCTCGATGTGTCTGAAAAAGAAAGGCTGCCGCGCTGCAAGGCACTTACAGATCCATATGTAGTCCTGTATGCGGGATATCCAATCGCATAGCGGTTTCTTCCCCCACCGTTCAATAGTGCCTGATGATGGGAGTGTCCTCCCCAATCTAGCAAATAACCGTAAAACGCCCGCTGCTGAAGCTCAGCGGTAGCCTCGGCCGATGGCGCCGCTGACGGCGTAGCGAGGTGAGCGGGGGGCGTGGTTAGGTGGTGACGTCACCTGTCCGTGTATGACGGACGTGTGTAGGGGCCAATCCCGACATGTTTCGAGGGAAACGTCCCTCTTCCTCAAGATACCTTGCGCCATTGTGATTGATAAATATACTACTTTATCTCGATGTGTTGTGAGAACTTTGAACCCCCAAGTATTTCACTACAGTTTATAACGCAGAGTTTTTTTAGCTCCAAAAATTTTCATTTTCCCAAGGGTAACAGGAGAAATTGGACCCCAAAAGTTGTTGTCCAATTTGTCCTGAGTATGCTGATACCCCATATGTTGGGGTAAACCCCTGTTTGGGCGCACGGGAGAGCTTGTAAGGGAAGGAGCACTGTTTTAGTTTTTCAACGCAGAATTGGCTGGAATTGAGATCGGACGCCATTTCGCGTTTGGAGAGCCACTGATGTGCCTAAACAGTGGAAACCCCCAATTCTAACTGAAACCCTAGCCCTAACCCTAACCCTAGCCCTAACCCTAATGGGAAAATGGAAATAAATACATTTTTTTAATTTTATTATTTTTCCCTAACTAAGGGGTGATGAAGGGGGGTTTGATTTACTATTTATAGCGTTTTTTAGCGGATTTTTATGATTGGCAGCCGTCACACACTAAAAGACGGTTTTTATTTAAAAAAATAGTTTTTGCATCTCCACATCTTGAGAGCTATAATTTTTTCATATTTTGGTCCACAGAGTCATGTGTGGTCTTGTTTTTTGCGGGATGAGTTGACATTTTTATTGGTAAAATTTTCAGACACGTGACATTTTTTGATCGCTTTTTATTCTGATTTTTGTGAGGCAGAATGACCAAAAACCAGCTATTCATGAATTTCTTTTTTTTTTTTTTTTTTGGGGGGGGGGCGCTTATACCGTTCCACGTTTGGTAAAATTGATAAAGCAGTTTTATTCTTCGGGTCAGTACGATTACAGCGATACCTCATTTATATTTTTTTTATGTTTTGGCGCTTTTATAAGATAAAAACTACTTTATAAAAAAAGTAATTATTTTTGCATCGCTTTATTCTGAGGACTATAACTTTTTTAGTTTTTTCGCTGATGATGCTGTACGGCGGCTCGTTTTTTGCGGGACAAGATGACGTTTTCAGAGGTACCATGGTTATTTATATCCGTCTTTTTGATCGCGTGTTATTCCACTTTTTGTTCGGCGGTATGATAATAAAGCATTGTTTTTTGCCTCGTTTTTTTTTTTACCGCGTTCACTAAAGGGGTAAACTAGCGTGACAGTTTTATAGGTTGGGTCATTACGGACACGGCGATACTTAATATGTGTACTTTTATTTTTTTTTAATTTATTTAGATAAAGAAATGTATTTATGGGAACAATACTATTTTTTTTTTCTTTATTTAGGAATTTATTTATTTTTTACACATCTGAATATTCTTTTCTTACTTTATAACAATGGCCCCTCGGGTGCATCATGTTATAGGGTCAGATCGCTGATCTGACACTTTGCAGAGCACTGTGTCAGATCAGCGATCTGACATGCACTGCTCCTGGCTTACCAGCGCTTGCTCTGAGCAGGCACTTGGTAAGCCACCTCCCTGCAGGACCAGGATGTAGCCCCGCAGCCATTTTGGATCCGGGGCCTGCAGGGAGGAGACGCTCGGTACAAGGTGAGCACATTGCCTTGTACCGAGGGTCTCAGGGAAGCACACAGGGAGCCCCCTCCCTGCGCGATGCTTCCCTGTACCGCCGGAACTCTGCGATCATCTTTGACCGCAGTGTGCCGGGGGTTAAGGTGCCAGGAGCGGTCCGTGACCACTCCTGGCACATAGTGCCAGATGTCAGCTGCGATAGTCAGCTGACACCCAGCCGCGATTGACTGCGCCCCCCCCCCGTGTGCGCGGCCGATCGAATATGACGTACTATCCCGTCGGTGGTCATACGGGCCCACCCCACCTCGACGGGATAGTACGTCATATGTCAGAAAGGGGTTAATGCATTGGGAAGCTCCGGAAAAAAAAAATGCGGAAAAAAAGCATCAAAAACGTGCAAAAAACGGGAAAAAAAACGCATGCGGATTTCTTGCAGAAAATGTCTGGTTTTGCTCAGGAAATTTCTGCAAGAAATCCTGAACGTGTGCACATAGCCTAAAAGAGACTTTTGTGTTTGAACTTTGAACTTTGAACTTCACTACGTACGATGCTACTGCAGCCTTACACCACCTATCCCCTACCCCCTGAAGATGGCTGGATCATCATTGTAAATACATCATTGCAAATATACACCTGTACTTTGTATCTCCTCCACCTCATTGTAGATTGTAAGCTCTCACGAGTAGGGTCGTTTTATTTTGTTTTAATTATTGTATTGTTAACATTGTTACTTATGACTGTTGTGTTTGAAACTGTTAAACTGTAAAGCGCTGCGGAATATGTTGGCGCTATATAAATAAAGATTATTATTATTATTCATGTACGTAGGGTGCAGTATTATAGTATTTATATTCTTGTATAGGGGCCACTAGTATAGTAGTTATATTCTTGAACATAGGAGCAGTAGTATAGTAGTTATAGTCTTCTACATAGGGAGCAGTATTATAGTAGTTATATTCTTGTACATAGGGGCAGTATAATAGTAGTTAGATTCCTGTACGTAGGGTGCAGTATTATAGTAGTTAGATTCTTTGATATGGGCCACTATTTTAGTAGTTATATTCTTGTACCTAGGAGCAGCATTATGGTAGTTATATTCCTGTACATAGGGGGCAGTATTATAGTAGTTATATTCTTGTACATAGGGGCAGTATTATAGTAGCTATACTCTTGTACATAAGGGGCAGTATTATAGTAGTTATATTCCTGTACATAGGGGGCAGTATTATAGTAGTTATATTCTTGTACATAGGGGCAGTATTATAGTAGTTATATTACTGTACATAGGGGGCAGTATTATAGTAGTTATATTCTTGTACATAGGGGCAGTATTATAGTAGTTATATTCTTGTACATAGGGGGCAGTATTATAGTAGTTATATTCTTGTACATAGGGGCAGTATTATAGTAGCTATATTCTTGTACATAGGGGGCAGTATTATAGTAGTTAAATTTCTGTACATAGGGGCAGTATTATAGTAGTTATATTCTTGTACATAGGGACAGTATTATAGTAGTTATATTCTTGTACATAGGGGCAGTATTACAGTAGCTATATTCTTGAACATAATGGGCAGTATTATAGTAGTTATATTCCTGTACATAGGGGCAGTATTATAGTAGTTACATTCTTGTACATAGGGGAAATATTATAGTAGTTATATTTTTGTACATAAGAGCAGTATTATAGTGTGGTGTGCTATAATGCACTAAAAGGATATACTAATAGTGGCAGATGAGTAGGAGGACCACTAACCATGACATGAGCAGAGCTCAAGTGAGCCTAGTGTATAGGGTTCAGTGGTTATGTGTTTGCAGCTTTTGTGTTTCCTGCTGATATCTCATTTTTGGTTCCTCTTTCCTCGTGCAGTCTTGTGTACGGCCAGAGATGTTATGCCAACTTTGAGTTTTACGGTAAGTCTTCTGCTAGCTTTCCTGTCCCGCTGCTTTCTTTGTGACTTAGCTTTTAGTTTCTGGTCCCTGTGTATTTATTGTGGTGGAGCAGCTTCTGTATATGGATTTGTCTGTGTTTGTCCTGTCTAAGGGGATAGGTTGGATCTACTAGTAGAATAATGTTTATAGGCCTCAGGCCAATGGAGGTTCAAGCATGAGTGAATATACAGGACAATATAAGTTATGGTGTGTGCATGGCCGTGCACGCAGACTGTGCAGTTGAGATACTTTAAGGGAAGTTCTACCTTAGCCTCGCATTCTGTAAAACTGTATGTATGTACTATAGCTTCATGTATTTATTTGTTTAAAAAAGTAAATTATATATGTGTATATATATATATATATATATATATATATATATATATATATATATATATATATATATATAGTACAGATCAAAAGTTTGGACACACCTCATTTAAAGATTCCTCTGTATTTTCATGACTATGAAAATTGTACATTCACACTGAAGGCATCAAAACTATGAATTAACACATGTGGAATTATATACTTAACAAAAATGTGTGAAACAACTGAAAATATGTCTTATATTCTAGGTTCTTCAAAGTAGCCACCTTTTGCTTTGATGACTGCTTTGCACACTCTTGGCATTCTCTTGATGAGCTTCAAGAGGTAGTCACCGGAAATGGTTTTCACTTCACAGGTGTGCCCTATCAGGTTTAATAAGTGGGATTTCTTGCCTTATAAATGGGGTTGGGACCATCAGTTGTGTTGAGCAGAAGTCTGGTGGATACACAGCTGATAGTCCTACTGAATAGACTGTTAGCGGCTTTTTTCTTACCATAATACAAATTCTAAGTAAAGACAAACGAGTGGCCATCATTACTTTAAGAAATGAAGGTCAGTCAGTCTGAAAAATTGGGAAAACTTTGAAACTGTCCCCAAGTGCAGTTGCAAAAACCATCAAGCGCTATAAAGAAACTGGCTCACATGAGGCCTGCCCCAGGAAAGGAAGACCAAGAGTCACCTCTGCTTCTGAGGATAAGTTTATCCGAGTCACCAGCCTCAGAAATTGCAGGTTAACAGCAGCTCAGATTAGAGACCAGGTCAATGCCACACAGAGTTCTAGCAGCAGACACATCTCTACAACAACTGTTAAGAGGAGACTTTGTGCAGCAGGCCTTCATGGTAAAATAGCTGCTAGCAAACCACTGCTAAGGACAGGCAACAAGCAGAAGAGACTTGTTGGGGCTAAAGAACACAAGGAATGGACATTAGACCAGTGGAAATCTGTGCTTTGGTCTGATGAGTCCAAATTTTAGATCTTTGGTTCTTTGGTTCTTTGTGCGATGCAGAAAAGGTGAACGGATGGACTCTACATGCCTGGTTTCCACTGTGAAGCATGGAGGAGGAGGTGTGATGGGGTAGGGGTGCTTTGCTGGTGACACTGTTGGGGATTTATTCAAAATTGAAGGCATCCTGAACCAGCATGGCTACCACAGCATCTTGCAGTGGCATGCTATTCCATACGGTTTGCGTTTAGTTGGACCATCATTTATTTTTCAACAGGACAATGACCCCAAACACACCTCCAGGTTGTATAAGGGTTATTTGACCAAGAAGGAGAGTGATAGGGTGCTACGCCAGATGACCTGGCCTCCACAGTCACCAGACCTGAACCCAATAGAGATGGTTTGGGGTGAGCTGGACCGCAGAGTGAAGGCAAAAGGGCCAGCAACTGCTAAGCATCTCTGGGAACTCCTTCAAGATTGTTGGAAGACCATTCCCGGTGACTTCCTCTTGAAGCTCATCAAGAGAATGCCAAGAGTGTGCAAAGCAGTCATCAAAGCAAAAGGTGGCTACTTTGAAGAACCTAGAGTATAAGACATATTTTCAGTTGTTTAACACTTTTTTGTTAAGTATATAATTCCACATGTGTTAATTCATTGTTTTGATGCCTTCAGTGTGAATGTACAATTTTCATAGTAATGAAAATACAGAAAAATCTTTAAATGAGAAGGTGTCCAAACTTTTGGTCTGTACTGTATATGGAAACCATCAACAAGCAGGCTAATTACATTTTTTTCACTGTAGTGGTCTTACCTTAAATTGTACTGTGTCCATATTTATAACGATCCAGTTTATTACCTGGGTGCTTTATATAAACACAGAACTAGACTGAGGATCCGTTTACATGGACCAACTGGCGGCACAAAATGACCGCCGCTCCATAATCATTTTACTGACGTTTTCAAAATCACTGTAAATGATGTGCACTGAGCAATCTATTGTTGGTCTATACCACATCGCTTCATGCGCTTTGGCTGTCCTTTTTCTCGACAGTGCAGAACCTGTTTACTATGCACCAACGAGAATGATGATCTTTTAAGCAGCGCAAAATAACATTTCACCTGACGAACGAGCATTTTGCTCATTCATCAGGTGATCTGCTGCCTGTTCACACTGCAAGGTTGTTGTGAACATATTTTTTTAAGAACGCTCCTTTGCGATAGTCTTTCAGCAAAAATGCAGCTTAAAGCCCCCCATATACATTAGACGAGTGTTTCCCAAATTCGAGTCCTCCTGGCCCCCAACAGATCAAGTTTTCAGGATCTGTAGGACTGGAGTTTGGGAAACATTGCATTAGACTAAAGTTGGGCAAATCTGCTGATATTGATGGCATTTTGGACTGTCAACCGCATTGTCTTCCATGGATAAACCATCACCAGGGACTTGTTGGGTGTTGACTCTCTTATTTGGCACTTGCCCGAATGAGCGCTTCGGTGTATGGGAGAGGTGGCCGAGATGGCTGCTGGTCAAATTATCTTTCGGCCAGCAGGCATCTAATGTGTATGGCGGCCTTAAGAGAGAATAGATTACATTGTACGTTTTTTAGATAGTCTTGTGTTAATGTTGTTAAGGCAGGATATTAAGTAGTTTAGGCTCCTATTAGACCCCTAACGCAGTGGCCATACATCGTGATGGGCTAAAAGAAGGTCATGCAGCAATTGTTCATCATGGTGGTCAGAGTCTTGGCTTTCTGCTGCCAGCCTTTGCATGTGGTATCCCCCTAAGCCTGCAGGAAACCATTAGGCATTTAAACCACCAAGCAAAAAAAAAGAAGTATACAAAAACTGTCAGCAGCAGCTTGCTGATGGTTTCCACAATCAATATATGATTTTCTGCCTTCCAAAATGAAAAAAACGCGATTAAAAACCAAGTAAAAGGAGCAGAAAATAAAAAATTTGTTGACTCTACGCTAACATTACTGAGATGTGGAGCTTCAGTCTAAGCCGATGACATTAGGTCATATGTGGGGTAAGCCATTTTCGTCTATAGTATTTATAGAACATTTCCCTCCTGAAAAATAATATGTTTAAAGGTTCGTGTCTTGTTATATCTCATATCTGTGTTTATAAACATCGGTGACAAGCAATATGGTGGCCATTATGGCTCCCACAAATGAGGCTTCCAAGGGAAGCCATGAATGTTTAGGACCCTGGATAAACTGGGTAACACTCCCTATGGTTGGTGTAATGGCAGCCATGGATGTTTAGGACCTTAGATAATCTGGGTGACACTCCCTATGGTTGGTGTAAGGGTAGCCATAAATGTTTAGGTCCTTAGATAATCTGGGTGACACTCCCTATGGTTGGTGTAATGGTAGCAATGGATGTTCAGGACCCTGGATTATCTGGGTGACACTCCCTATGGTTGGTGTAATGGTAGCCATGGATGTACAGGACCCTGGATTATCTGGGTGACACTCGCTATGGTTGGTGTAATGGTAGCCATGGATGTTTAGGACCCTGGATAATCTGGGTGACACTCCCTATGGTTGGTGTAAGGGTAGCCATGGATGTTCAGAACCCTGGATTATCTGGGTGTCACTCCCTATGGTTGGTGTAAGGGTAGCCATGAATGGAAGGGCTCTGGATTATCTGGGTGACACTCCTTATGGTTGATGTAATGGTAGCCATGGATGTTCAGGACCCTGGATTATCTGGGTGACACTCCCTATGGTTGTGTAATGGCAGCCATGGATGTTTAGGACCTTAGATAATCTGGGTGACACTCCCTTTGGTTGGTTTAATGGTAGCCATGGATGTTCAGGACCCTGGATAATCTGGGTGACAATTCCTATCGTTGGTGTAAGGGTAGCCATGAATGTTCAAGAACCTGGATAATCTGGGTGACACTCCCTATGGTTGGTGGAATGGTAGCCATGGATGTTCAGGACCTTGGATAATCTGAGTGATAATTCCTATCGTTGGTGTATTGGTAGCTATGGATGTTCAGGACCCTGGATAATCTGGGTGACACTCCCTATGGTTGGTGTAATGGTAGCCATGGATGTTCAGGACCCTGGATTATCTGGGTGTCACTCCCCATGGTTGGTGTAAGGGTAGTCATGAATGGAAGGGCTCTGTATTATCTGGGTGACACTCCTTATGGTTGATGTAATGGTAGCCATGGATGTTCAGGACCCTGGATTATCTGGGTGACACTCCCTATGGTTGGTGTAATGGCAGCCATGGATGTTTAGGACCTTAGATAATCTGGGTGACACTCCCTATGGTTGGTGTAATGGTAGCCATGGATGTTCAGGACCCTGGATAATCTGGGTGACAATTCCTATCGTTGGAGTAAGGGTAGCCATGAATGTTCAAGAACCTGGATAATCTGGGTGACACTCCCTATAGTTGGTGTAATGGTAGCTATGGATGTTCAGGACCCTGGATAATCTGGTTGACACTCCCTGTGTTCGGTGTAAGGGTAGCCATGAATGTTCAGGACCCTAGATAAGCTTGGTGACACTCCCTATGGTTGGTGTAATGGCAGCCATGTATGTTCAGGACCTTGGATAATCTGGGTGACACTCCCTATGGTTGGTGTAATGGCAGCCATGGATGTTTAGGACCTTAGATAATCTGGGCGACACTCCCTATGGTTGGTGTAAGGGTAGCCATAAATGTTCAGGACCTTGGATAATCTGGGTGACACTCCCTATGGTTGGTGTAATGGTAGTGTCATGTCGGACGCTGTTCAGACCAGGTCGTTCGACAGACAGCGGTAATTCCGCTTTTGACCACTATTTGCTCATTGGCGTTGGCTAGATTTTATCTAGCTGTTCTGGGGTTAATTTACCTGATCCTCAGATTGGAAGCTGGGCCATGCCCATTGCCTTTAAATAGTTCTCCTGATCATTGTGCGTCGCCGATTATAGCTTCTGTCTTGTGCGTTGTTATCTCGGTCTGGAGTGGAGAGCTGGTTGTTGTGTTGGAGATTCGTTGCTGGTGGTGTATTTTCCTTAGTCTTATTTACTCCTTCCTATATTTGTATTTATTTTGCCCTGCACATTTATAGTGTATTCCTGAGTGACTGCGGCGTGGTGTATATTTTCCTTTATCCTTGTCTGTGCTAACTGTGGGTATTGGTGTTTTACCTCTTCACTGGGTGGTGGGCGGAGGTTTCAGCCTAGGGTTGAAACAGGAGACAGGGTGAGGTTCGAGGCCTGGACATGCACACCATCAGTGTAAACTCCAGGTAGAGGGTCAGTCAGGATTTCCCTAGTCTGAGGGAAACTGCAGGGGCCCGGGTTATTAGCTCTCGCTCACCTAGTTCCCCCGTGACATTATAATCGGCCCAACAACAAAAAAGAAAAAAAAAGGGGTTTCTTTTTTCTTTTGTCATGGATCCCATGACTTCCATAACCCGCCAGTTGGAGGCGCTGTCCCTACAGGTCACTGAGTTGAGGGGGGCAGTTCAGCAACAGGGACTAGCAGTATCTAATGTGCAAGTTGGAGCGACAGGAAGAGTTGCAGAGCCTAAATTCCCTTTGCCTGAAAAATTTGCTGGGGAACGCAGTAAATTTGTTTCTTTTCGTGAAGCTTGCAAACTATATTTCCGTATGCGCCCGATCTCCTCGGGTAATGAGGCTCAGCGTGTGGGCCTGGTGTTGTCATTGTTAAGCGGGGATCCCCAAGCATGGGCGTTTTCTTTGCCATCTGATTCTGCTGCATTTGACTCTGTGGAGAGTTTTTTTTCCTCTCTTGGAAAAATCTACGGTGAACCTGACAGAATGGCTCTAGCAGAATCTAAGATACACACTATTCGCCAGGGGGAGCGAGTTGCAGAGGATTACTGTTCTGAATTTCGTCGCTCGGCGATCGATACACAATGGAATGATCCAGCATTGCGGAGTCAGTTTATTCATGGGGTTTCTGGAAGGGTTAAAAAAGCTCTTCTGATGTACGAGACTCCTGCTTCTCTAGATTCCGCTATGAGTCTGGTTGTCCGCATTGATCGCCGTTTGCGTCAGGGGGAGCATGAGACACCGCCTATGGGAGAGGGTTTAGGTTCACGTGAGGTTGCTGTAGGTGAGCCCACGGAGCCTATGCAAATCGCAGGGGTGTCACATGTGATGCGTCGAGCCCCTGAGCTCAGGAAGCAGGGAGCCTGTTTTTACTGTGGTAAAACTGGTCATTTTATTAACATCTGTCCTCTGTTGTCTAAGAAAAACGCAACGGCGGAAAACTTCTAAGGTCAGAGGGTGTGGAGACCAATCTGAGCTTATGTATATCCTCCATGGTGGTTTCTCAATGCATGCTCCCTGCTAAGGTTTTTATCGCTGGCAGTGAGCTGCCAATTACTGTTTTTGTGGATAGTGGTTCAGCCACAAATCTCATTGATGAGGAGTTTGCGTGCACAGCAGGTTTTAGGATTGAAAAACTGTCTCATCCTATCCGCGTGGTCACCATCAATGCTGCTCCTCTCTCTCAGGGGGAGATTACTGAATTTGTGGCTGAGGTGAAACTCCACATGGGGGTTCTACATTCCGAGCGGGTTACATGTAAGGTGCTCAGGAATCTTCCTGCTCAGGTGGTTTTGGGTTTTCCTTGGTTGTCCATGCACAACCCGGTAATTGACTGGAAAACTCAGGACATAATTCAGTGGAGCGAGTTCTGCCAGGAGAATTGCCTGGCCACATGTGGCTGCGGTGACTTCAAGCGTTCCTGAGTCACTTCTGGATTTTGTGGATGTGTTCTCTGAAAAGGGTTGTTCAGAGTTGCCGCCACATCGTCCCTATGACTGTTCTATCAGGTTTAAACCAGGGGCCAAGTTGCCTAAAGCAAGGATGTTTAACATCTCCGGTCCGGAGAGACAAGCGTTAAAAGATTATATTGCTGAAAGCTTGAGCAAAGGGCACATCAGGCCGTCATCCTCGCCGGTGTCAGCAGGGTTCTTCTTCGTGAAGAAGAAAGATGGCGGATTACGCCCGTGTTTGGATTTCAGGGAGATGAACCAGATTACGGTTCGTGATCCATACCCGATGCCACTGATACCAGATTTGTTCAACCAGGTGGCGGGTGCTAAGTGGTTTACCAAGCTTGACCTCAGGGGGGCGTACAACCTCATAAGAGTCCATCAAGGTGATGAGTGGAAGACGGCTTTTAATACCCCTGAGGGTCATTTTGAAAATTTGGTGATGCCTTTTGGGTTGACTAAGGCACCTGCAGTGTTCCAACATTTCATCAATGATGTGTTCTCGCATGTTTTGGGGAAATTCGTTATCGTGTACCTAGATGACATCCTCATATATTCTTGCGACCGTGATGTTCATTTAAATCATGTCAGGCAGGTGTTACAGCTTCTCAGAGAGAATAAGCTGTATGCTAAACTTGAGAAATGTGTATTTTCTGTTCAAGAGTTGCCTTTCTTGGGTTATATTGTGTCTGCTTCTGGTTTTAAAATGGACGCCGCTAAGGTGCAAGCGGTGCTGCATTGGGAATGTCCTGATAACCTGAAAGCACTTCAGCGGTTCCTTGGGTTTTCTAACTACTATAGGAAATTTATCAAGGATTTTTCCATCATTGCTAAAGCGCTAACTGACATGACTAAAAAGGGTACCAATTTCTCCGTTTGGCCTGAGGCTGCTGTGCGTGCATTTGAATTCCTTAAGAACAGTTTTGTTTCAGCCCCCATTCTTGTGCAGCCAGACGTATCAAAACCCTTTGTTGTGGAAGTCGATGCGTCTGAGGTTGGTGTGGGGGGCGGTACTATCTCAAGGCTCATCTTTGAGTGGTTTGCGTCCGTGCGCCTATTTCTCCAAGAAACTGTCGTCCGCCGAACGTAACTACGATATCGGCAACAGGGAGTTGTTGGCAATCAAGTTGGCCTTTGAGGAATGGCGACACTTCTTGGAGGGGTCGGTACATCAGGTTACTGTTATTACCGATCATAAGAATCTGCTGTATTTGGAGTCAGCCAAGCGTCTGTCCCCCAGGCAGGCTCGCTGGGCATTGTTTTTCACGCGGTTCAATTTTGTTGTCACTTACAGACCGGGGTCTAAAAACACTAAGGCGGATGCTCTGTCCAGGTGTTTTCCGGGGGGTGAACCTCGGGAAGATCCAGTACCCATCCCCCAAAAGGGTGTTGTGGTTTCGGCTCTCACTACCGAGGTTGAGGCTGAGATTGCCGAGGCTCAGGAGGAGGTACCATCTGAGCTTCCCATCAACAAATCTTTTGTACCGCTTCATCTCCGCTTAAAGGTTTTGGCGGAGCATCATGATGCTGTCCTGGCTGGCCACCCAGGGGTTAGAGGTACCTTGGAGTTGGTGTCACATCGGTTTTGGTGGCCCAAGATCCGACAGGACGTGGTCTCATACGTGTCAGCTTGTACCACGTGCGCAAGGGCTAAGACGCCCCGCTCCCGTCCTTTTGGCACACTACTTCCTCTTGAAGTACCTAGTAAGCCATGGACGGAAATCTCCATGGATTTCATCACTGATTTGCCCTCATCAGCTGGGAACACGGTCATCTTGGTGATTGTTGATCGGTTTTCTAAAATGTTGCACTTTGTGTCTTTGCCTTCGTTGCCTAACGCTAAAGGTACCGTTACACTAAGCAACTTACCAGCGATCGCGACCAGCGACGTGATCGCTGGTAAGTTGCTGTGTGGTCGCTGGGGAGCTGTCACACAGACAGCTCTCTCCAGCGACCAAGCGACTTCGGCATCGCTGAAACTGTCTTCAGCGATGCCGAAGTCCCCATGTAAAAAAAAAAAAAAACACTACATACGCACCTTCTGTCGTCCTTCATGTCCCTCGGCGCTTGCCACACTGACTGTGTCTCAGCGCCGGCCGGCCGTAACAGCGGTGCCCAGCGGTGAACCGCTGTTACTGCAGGTTCACCGCTGGGCTCTGCTTTACGACCGGATGGCGCTGAGACAGTCAGTACGGCAAGCTCCAGGGGACGTGACGGACAACAGACGGTGAGTATGTAGTGTTTTTTTTTTACTTTTACCATGGTATCCATGGTAAATATCGGGTTACTAAGCGCGGCCCTGCGCTTAGTAACCCGATGTTTACCATGGATACCAGTGAAGACATCGCTGGATCGGCGTCACACACGGCGATCCAGCGGTGTCAGCGGGAGAGTTGCGACGAAAGAAAGTTCGTCCACTCTCCCTGCAACCAGCGATATCCCAGCAGGATCCAGATCGCTGCTGCGTGCCAAACATAGCGATATCGCTATGCAGGACGCTGCAACGTCACGGATCGCTGGCGATATCGCCTAGTGTGACGGTACCTTAAGACTCTGGCTCAGGTATTTGTGCAGGAGGTGGTCAGACTTCATGGGGTTCCGTCTGACATCGTGTCTGATAGGGGGTCTCAGTTTGTGGCAAAATTTTGGAAAGCGTTTTGCTCACGGCTGGGGATCAAGTTGTCTCATTCTTCGGCGTTCCATCCTCAGTCAAATGGTCAGACTGAGCGTATGAACCAAAATTTGGAACAGTACCTACGCTGCTTTGTCTCTGATAACCAGGAAGAGTGGTCTACCTTTCTTCCTTTTGGCTGAGTTTGCCATCAATAATCACCGCCAGGAGTCGTCTGGGGAGTCTCCGTTTTTTTTGTGTTTACGGGCTACATCCTCAATTTTGTATCTTGAGTCAGAGGGGCTCTTCCGGCGTTCCGGAGGAGGATCAGTTAGGAGCACAATTGTCATCAGTCTGGAGGAGAGTTAAACAGCGCCTGTTGAGTGTGGGTGCTAGGTACACACGTGTGGCTGACAGTAGGCGTGTGCCAGGTCCGGACCTGAGTGTGGATGACTGGGTGTGGTTATCCACAAAAAACATAAGACTCAAAATACCGTCCCTTAAAGTGGGTCCACGGTTTATTGGTCCATTTAGGGTCACCGCCGTCATTAACCCAGTAGCGTACCGATTGGAGCTCCCTACGGTGTATAAGATACACAACGTGCTCCACAGGTCTCTTCTAAAGAAGGTGGTGGGTTCTGTGGACGCGGCGCCTATGCCACCTCCAGTCTTGGTGGATGGTAATTTGGAGTTTGAAGTCTCCAAGGTGGTTGATTCTCGTGTAGTGCGTTGCACTTTACAGTACTTGGTACACTGGCGTGGTTATGGGCCTGAGGAGAGGTCCTGGGTACCAGCCTCGGATATTCATGCGGATCGGCTGGTCAGGTTTTTTCATCGTCGCCATCCAGACAAGCCGGGTCCTATAAGCCGTGAGGGCCCTGGGGTCCCTCGTAGAAGGCGGGGTACTGTCATGTCGGACGCTGTTCAGACCAGGTCGTTCGACAGACAGCGGTAATTCCGCTTTTGACTACTATTTGCTCATTGGCGTCGGCTAGATTTTATCTAGCTGTTCCGGGGTTAATTTACCTGATCCTCGAATTGGAAGCTGGGCCATGCCCATTGCCTTTAAATAGTTCTCCTGATCATTGGGCATCGCCGATTATAGCTTCTGTCTTGTGCGTTGTTATCTCGGTCTGGAGTGGAGAGCTGGTTGTTGGAGATTCGTTGCTGGTGGTGTATTTTCCTTAGTCTTATTTACTCCTTCCTATATTTGTATTTATTTTGCCCTGCACATTTATAGTGTATTCCTGAGTGACTGCGACGTGGTGTATATTTTCTTTTATCCTTGTCTGTGCTAACTGTGGGTATTGGTGTTTTACCTCTTCACTGGGTGGTGGGCGGAGGTTTCAGCCTAGGGTTGAAACAGGAGACAGGGTGAGGTTCGAGGCCTGGACATGCACACCATCAGTGTAAACTCCAAGTAGAGGGTCAGTCAGGATTTCCCTAGTCTGAGGGAAATTGCAGGGGCCCGGGTTATTAGCTCTTGCTCACCTAGTTCCTCCGTGACAGGTAGCCATGGATGTTCAGGACCCTGGATTATCTGGGTGACACTACCTATGGTTGGTGTAATGGTAGCCATGGATGTTCAGGTTCCTCGATTATCTGGGTGACCATTTCTATCGTTTGTGTAAGGGTAGCCATGAATGTTCGGGACCCTTGATAATCTGGGTGTCACTCCCTATGGTTGGTGTAAGGGTAGCCATGAATGGAAGGGCTTTGGATTATCTGGGTGACACTCCCTATGGTGGTAGCCATGGATGTTCAGGACCCTGGATTATCTGGGTGACATTCCTTATGGTTGATGTAAGGGTAGTCATGAATATTCAGGACCCCGGATTATCTAGGTGACACTCCTTATGTTTGGTGTAATGGTAGCCATGGATGTACAAGACCCTGGATTATCTGTGTGACACTCCCTATGGTTGGTGTAATGGTAGCCATGGATGTTCAGGACCTTAGATAATCTGGGTGACACTCCCTATGGTTGGTGTAAGGGTAGCCATAAATGTTCAGGACCTTGGATAATCTGGGTGACACTCCCTATGGTTGGTGTAATGGCAGCCATGGATGTTTAGGACCTTAGATAATCTGGGTGACACTCCCTATGGTTGGTGTAATGGTAGCCATGGATGTTCAGGACCCTGGATAATCTGGGTGACACTCCCTATGGTTGGTGTAATGGTAGCCATGGATGTTCAGGACCCTGGATAATCTGGGTGACAATTCCTATCGTTGGTGTAAGGGTAGCCATGAATGTTCAAGAACCTGGATAATCTGGGTGACACTCCCTATGGTTGGTGTAATGGTAGCTATGGATGTTCAGGACCCTGGATAATCTGGTTGACACTCCCTATGTTCGGTGTAATGGCAGCCATGGATGTTTAGGACCTTAGATAATCTGGGTGACACTCCCTATGGTTGGTGTAAGGGTAGACATAAATGTTCAGGACCTTGGATAATCTGGGTGACACTCCCTATGGTTGGTGTAATGGTAGCCATGGATGTTCAGGACCCTGGATTATCTGGGTGACACCACCTATGGTTGGTGTAATGGTAGCCATGGATGTTCAGGTCCCTCGATTATCTGGGTGACCATTCCTATCGTTTGTGTAAGGGTAGCCATGAATGTTTGGGACCCTTGATAATCTGGGTGTCACTCCCTATGGATTATCTGGGTGACACTCCCTATGGTGGTAGCCATGGATGTTCAGGACCCTGAATTATCTGGGTGACATTCCTTATGGTTGATATAAGGGTAGTCATGAATATTCAGGACCCTGGATTATCTAGGTGACACTCCTTATGTTTGGTGTAATGGTAGCCATGGATGTTCAGGACCCTGGATTATCTGTGTGACACTCCTTTGGTTGTTGTAAGGGTAGCCATGGATGTTCTAGACTGTGAATAAGTTGGTTTCCACTCTCGATGTTAGCTGTATTGACATCCATGACCGCTAAGGACTGCAATTAAGCTGGGTGACATTCCTTATTTTTCCCAGGATCAGATATATGACGTAAGTAGTGCCATATTTCACATGAATATCATAGTGTTTGGGGACGTGGCCCTTTAAGGAGTATCTTTCTCCTTTTCTGGGTCTCTTGTGCTCTCTGGGGTTTGTCTTTCAACCACCAGTTCTGCATTTTTAGAAGGAAGCTCATGTCATGCAAATTCAGCTCTTGAAAAGTGAAGTGACTTGTAACATCCAGCATTCACTGCAAGTGTGAGAAGTTGTCACAGAACCTGCGCCGTCCAATAATGTCACCTCCATTCCTTCTAGGAAATGCTGCTTCCTGTCTTGAAAACATGAAGATGAGCCACTAGTGACCTGGAGAAAACTCAGGACATCTCTGGTGCTGTCACCCCTTCCCTGCACCCATATTACCTCTGCCTGACAACGGTGCCATCAGAATGGGCTGCATAAAGTCCAAAGGAGAAACCAATGTGCAAGTCAAAACATGGGACCCCGCTCCCAGGACCGAACCCGGGCATTATGTGAAAGATCCCACATCCTCCAATGGGGCGGTGCGTATATAATAATGTATACTCTATAGTATATTATTATACCGTATGCAGTATAACTAGATACATAGTATATTATTACTCCGTATACAGTATAACTAGATATATAGTATATTATTACGCCATATACAGTATAACTAGATATATAGTATATTATTACCCTGCATAGAGCATAACTAGATATATAATATATTATTATCCTGTATACAGTATAACTAGATACATAGTATATGATTAACCCGTATACAGTATAACTAGATATATAGTATATCATTGCCCCGTATACAGTATAACTAGACATGTAATATTATTACGCCATATACAGTATAATTAGACGTATATTATATTATTACCCTGTATACAATATAACTATATACTGTATATATTATATTATTACACCGTATATAGTATAACTAGATATATAGTATATTATTACCTCGTATACAGTATAACTATATATACTGTATATATTATTACACCGTATATAGTATAACTAGATATATAGTATATTATTACCTTGTATACAGTATAACTATATATACTGTATATATTATATTATTACACCGTATATAGTATAACTAGATATATAGTATATTATTACCCCGTATGCAGTATAACTAGATATATAGTATATTATTACCCCATATACAGTATAACTTGATATATAGTATATTACCCCATATACAGTATAATTATATATATATATATATAATATTATTACCCCGTATACAGTATAACTAGATATATAGTATATTATTACCCTGTATACAGCATAACGAGATATATAGTATATTATTACTCCATATACAGTATAACTATAACTATATATATATATATATATATATATAGTGTATTATTACACCGTATACAATATAACTAGCTACATAGTACATTATTACCCCATATACAGTATAACTAGCTATATAGTATATTATTACTCCATATACAGTAGAACTATATATATATAGTGTATTATTACACCGTATACAATATAACTAGCTACGTAGTACATTATTACCCCATATACAGTATAACTAGATATATAGTATATTATTACTACTCCATATACAGTATAACTAAATTTATAGTGTATTATTACCCCATATAGAGTATAACTAGATATATAGTATATTATTACCCCATATAGAGTATAGCTAGATATATAGTCTATTATTACCCTGTATACAGTATAACTAGATATATAGTATAGTATTACCCGATATAGAGTATAACTAGATATATAGTATATTATTAACCTGTATACAGTATAACTAGATATATAGTGTATTATTCCCCATATAGAGTATTACTACATATACTGTATATGGGGTAATAATATACTATAAATCTAGTTATACTGTATACGGCGTAATAATATACTATATAACTTGTTATACTGTATATGGGGTAATAATATACTATCCAAAAAGAAAAGAATGTCCAGCTTCACCGAATCCGTAAAAAAGAGTTTTCTTTATTCACATACTATTGAGCATAGAGGATACAGACTTCAGCACAAGCCATATGGGTAAGAATCTCAACGCGTTTCTGGAGACCAAGCTCCCTTAATCATGACATGGACATTCTTTTCTTTTTGGACTCTATACGCCTGAACACAGCGGGTCCGTGCTCCCGAGGATTGGTTTATGCATCACGGGTGAGCTGGTTTATATTTCTTCTTTCCAAATAATATACTATACAACTAGTTATACTGTATATTATTACCCCATATACTGTATAACTTGATATATATTATATTATTAACCCATATGCAGTATAACCAGATATACAGTATATTATTACCCCATATACAGTATAATTAGATATATAGTATATTATTACCCTATACAGTATAATAATCGTCTAAGGTCCACTTCTGTCTGTTTGTCTGTCACGGAAATCCCGCGTCGCTGATTGGTTGCGGCCGGCTGGGCCGTCATAGCGTTTTAGCAGTCCGTTAAAAGGACTACGTTACACTGCGGCATAACGTGGTGTAACGCAGTCCGTTAACGCTGTCATCAAAAACATATAATGTTAAAAATAATAATTAAAAGAAATATATATTCTCACCTTCTGGCATCCGCAGCAGCGTTTCGCTCTCCTCGAGACCCTTCGGTCCCAAGAATGCATTGCGGCAATGACCCCAGATGACGTAGCGGTCTCGCCAGGCGGCTACATCATCACGGGTTATTGCTGCAAAGCATTACTGGGAACGGAGCGTCGCGAGGAGCATCGCTAAAGGCCTGGGCTGGACCCGGGGGCCGCCGGAAGGTGAGTATATAACTATTTTTTATTTTAATTCTTTTTTTTTTAACAGGGATATGGTACCCACATTGCTATATACTACGTGGGCTGTGTTATATACTGCGTGGGCTGTGATATATACTGCATGGGCTGTGTTATATACTGCGTGGGCTGTGTTATATACTACGTCGCTGTGCTATATACTACGTGGGCTGTGCTATATACTACGTGGGCTGTGCTATATACTACGTCGCTGTGCTATATACTACGTAGGCTGTGTTATATACTACGTGACTGTGTTATATACTGCGTGGGCTGTGCAATGTACTACGTGGCTGTGTTATATACTACGTGGCTGTGTTATATACTACGTGGCTGTGCTATATACTAAATGGCTGTGCTATATACTACGTGGGCTGTATTATATGCTACGTGGGCTGTGAGACTCTTTCGCCCGGGGCCCTCAAAAACCTGGAGCTCACCCTGGCTTCACTGATTGTTCACAGCCGGCCAGGCGCGACCAATCAGCGACAGACGCAGTCCGGCCGCGAATTGGCGCGGGATTTGAACCACGCTTCGCTAATTGGTCGCGCCCGGCCGACCGAATCCTGTGTATTCATTGTATTATTCTGAAATTTTCATAAATAAACTACATACATATTCTAGAATACCCGATGCGTTAGAATCGGGCCACCATCTACTACAGTATAACTATATATTATATTATTACACCGTATATAGTATAACTAGATATATAGTATATTATTACCCCATATACAGTTTAACTATATACAGCTCTGGCAAAAATTATGAGACCACTGCAAAATGTTCAGTTTGTCTGATTTTTCTCTTTGTAGGTATATTTTTGAGTAAAATGTAAATTGTTCATTTATTCTATAAACTTCTGACATGTCTCCGAATTTCCAAGCAATAAATTTTGTATTTTTTTTTTTGACAAAGAAAAATGGTCAAAATAAAAAAACAAAATAGTGCTTTCAGACCTCACATAATACAAAGAAAACAAGTTCATAATCATTTAGAAACAACAATACTAATGTTTTAACTCAGGAAGAGATCAGAAATCAATATGTTGTGGAATAACCATGATTTTTAATCACAGCTTTCATGCTTCTTGGCATGCTTTCCAACAGTCTTTCACACTGCTCCTGGTGCAAAAATGTAAGCAGTTCTTCTTTGTTTGATTGCTTGTGACTATCCATCATCCTCTTGATTACATTCCAGAGGTTTTCAATGGGGTTCAGGTCTGGAGATTGGGCTGCCCATGACAGTTTGATGTGGTGGCCTCTTAATTTTTGCCAGAGCTGTAAATAGTCTATTATTACCCTGTATACAATATAACTAGATATACAGTATATTATTACCCTGTATACAGTATAACTAGATATATAGTATATAATTACACCATATACAGTATAACTAGATATATAGTATATTATTACCCTGTATACAGTATAACTAGATATATAGTATATTATTACCCCATATACAGTATAACTAGATATTTAGCACATTATTACACCGTATATACAGTATAACTAGATATATAGTATATTATTACCCCATATACAATATAACTAGACAAATAGTATATTATTACACCGTATACTGTATAACTAGATATATAGTATATTACACCGTATACAGTATAACTAGATATATAGTACGGTATATTATTACACCGTATACAGTATAACTTGATTTATAGTATATTATTACCCCATATACAGTATAACTAGATATATCATATACTAGCTGAAGAGCCCGGCGTTGCCTGGGCATAGTAAATATCTGTGGTTAGTTATAGCACCTCACTTCTCTTATTTTCCTCTCACACCTCTCATTTTCCCCCTCACATCTCTCATTTTCTCCCTGACACCTCTCATTTTCCCCCTCACTCCTCTTATTTTCCCCCTCACTCCTCTCATTCCCCCCTCACTCCTCTCATTCCCCCCTAACACTTGTCATTTCGACCTCACATCTGTCATTTTCCAATCACTCCACTATTTTCCCTCACTCCTCTCATTTTGTACTCACATCTTTTCATTTTCACCTCACACCCCTCATTTTCACCTCACACCTCTCATTTTCACCTCAGTATATACATGTTTGTCATCTCCCTTATATATAGTATACACCTGTATGTCATCTCCTGTATATAGTATATACCTGTATGTCATCTCCCCTGTAAATAGTATATACCTGCTGTATGTCATCTCCTCCTGTATATTGTATATGCCTATGTGTCATCTCCTCCTGTATATAGTATATACCTGTATGCCATCTCTTCTGTGTATACTATATACCTGTATGTCATCTCCTCCTATATATGGTATATACCTGTATGTCATCTCCTGTTTATAGTATATACCTGTATGTCATCTCCCCTGTATATAGTATATACCTGCTGTATATCATCTCCTCCTCTGTATACCTATGTGTCATCTCTTTTATATAGTATATACCTGTATGTCATCTCCTCCTGTATATAGTATATACGCGTGTTATCTCCTCCTGTATATAGTATATACCTGTAAGTCATCTCCTCCTGTATATAGTATATACCTGCTGTATGTCATCTCCTCCTCTATATACCTATGTGTCATCTCCTCTTTTATATAGTATATAACTGTATGTCATCTCCTCCTGTATATAGTATATACCTGTGTCATCTCCTCCTGTATATAGTATGTACCTGTATGTCATCTCCTGTATATAGTATATACCTGTGTGTCATCTGCTCCTGTATATAGTATATATCTGTGTGTCATCTCCTCCTGTATATAGTATATACGTGTGTCATCTCCTCCTGTATATAGTATATACGTGTGTCATCTCCCCTGTATATAGTAAATACCTGTGTGTCATCTCCTCCTGTATATAGTATATATCTGTGTGTCATCTCCCCTGTATATAGTATGTACCTGTATGTCATCTCCTCCTGTATATAGTATGTACCTGTATGTCATATCCTCCTGTATGCAGTATATACCTGTGTGTCATCTCCTCCTGTATATAGTATATACCTGTGTGCCATCTCCCCTGTATATAGTATATACCTGTGTGTCATCTCCCCTGTATATAGTATATACCGGTGTGTCATCTCCCCTGTATATAGTATATACCTGTATGTCATCTCCCCTGTATATAGTATATACCAGTGTGTCATCTCCTCCTGTATATAGTATATACCTGTGTGTCATCTCCCCTGTATATAGTATACTAGATGGTGGCCCGATTCTAACACATCGGATATTCTAGAATATGTATGCGTAGTGTATAGCACAGGCCACGCAGTACATCGCGCAGCCCACGCAGTACATTGCGCAGACCACACAGTACATTTCGCAGACCACACAGTACATTGCGCAGACCACGCAGTACATTGCGCAGACCACGCAGTACATTGCGCAGCCCACGTACATTGCGCAGCCCACATAGTAAATTGCGCAGCCCACGTAGTAAATTGCGCAGCCCACGTATATTGTGCAGCCCACGTTGTAAATTGCGCAGCCCACGTTGTAAATTGCGCAGCCCACGTTGTATATTGCGCAGCCCATGTTGTATATTGCGCAGCCCACTTTGTATATTGCGCAGCCCACGTTGTATAGTGGGCAGCCCACGTTGTATATTGCGCAGCCCACGTTGTATATTGCGCAGCCCACGTTGTATATTGCACAGCCCACTTTGTATATTGCGCAGCCCACTTTGTATATTGCGCAGCCCACTTTGTATATTGCGCAGCCCACATTGTATATTGCACAGCCCACATTGTATATTGCGCAGACCACGTTGTATATTGCGCAGCCCACGTAGTATATTGCGCAGCCCACGTAGTATATTGCGCAGCCCACGTTGTATAGTCACGTAGTATATTGCCCAGCCACATAGTATATAGCACAACCCACATAGTATATAGCACAGCCCACGTAGTATATTGCCCAGCCACATAGTATATAGCACAGCCCACACAGTATATAGCACAGCCCACGTAGTATATTGCCCAGCCCATGTAGTATATTGCCCAGCCCACGTAGTATATTGCTCAGCCACGTAGTATATTGCCCAGCCTACGTAGTATATTGCCCAGCCCACGTAGTATATTGCCCACGTAGTATATTGCCCAGCCCACGTAGTATATTGCCCAGCCCACGTTGTATTTTGCACAGCCCACGTTGTATAGTCACGTTGTATATTGCCCAGCCACGTAGTATATAGCACAGCCACGTAGTATATTGCCCAGCGCACGGAGTATATTGCCCAGCCCATGTAGTATATTGCCCAGCCCACGCAGTATATAGCAATGTGGGCATCATATCCCTGTTAAAAAAAAAGAAATAAAATAAAAAATAGTTATATACTCACCTTCCGGAGCTCCCAGGTCCAAGCAAGGCCTTTACCGACGCGAGGCCTTTACCGACGCTCCTCGCACGCTCTGGTCCCAGGAGTGCATTGCGGTCTCGCGAGATGATGACGTAGCGTTCTCGCGAGACCGCTACGTCATCATCTCGCGAGATCGCAGCATGGAGGGGTCACCGGAGCGTCGGGCAGGCCTGTTGTCGATCAAGGGGCCGACGGACGGTGAGTATATAACGATTTTTTATTTTTTTAATTATTTTTAACATTAGATCATTTTACTATTCATGCCGCATAGGCAGCATGAATAGTAAAAAGGTGGTCACACAGGGTTAATAGCAGCGGTAACGGAGTGCGTTACCCGTGGCATAACGCGGTCCATTACCGCTGCGATTAACCCTGTGTGAGCGGTGAGCGGAGGGGTGTATGCGGGCGCCGGGCAGTGAGTGCGGGGAGTAAGGAGCGGCCATTTTCTTCCGGACTGTGCGCATCGCTGATTGGTCGTGGCAGCCATGACAGGCAGCTGCCGAGACCAATCGGCGAACGAATAACCGCGACAGAAAGAAGGACAGAAAGACGGAAGTACCCCTTAGACAATTATATAGTAGATACGTGTGTGTGTCATCTCCTCCTGTATATAGTATGTACCTGTGTGTCATCTCCTCTGTATATAGTATATACCTGTGTGTCATCTCCCCTGTATATAGTATATATGTGTGTGTCATCTCCCCTGTATATAGTATATACCTGTGTGTCATCTCCTCCTGTATATAGTATATATCTGTGTGTCATCTCCTCCTGTATTAGACCTCGTTTACACCTTATTTGCTCAGTATTTTTACCTCAGTATTTGTAAGCTAAATTGGCGGCCTGATAAATCCCCAGCCAGCAGGAAGCCCTCCCCCCTGGCAGTATATATTAGCTCACACATACACATAATAGACAGGTCATGTGACTGACAGCTGCTGTATTTCCTATATGGTACAGTTGTTGCTCTTGTAGTTTGTCTGCTTATTAATCAGATTTTTATTTTTGAAGGATAATACCAGACTTGTGTGTGTTTTAGGGTGAGTTTCATGTGTCAAGTTGTGTGTGTTGAGTTGCATGTGGCGACATGCATGTAGCGACTTTTTGTGTGTCGAGTTGCATGTGACAGGTCAGTGTAGCAAGTTGTGTGCAGCAAGTTTTGCGCATGGCGAGTTTTGCGCGTGGCGAGTTTTATGTGTGGTGCGTTTTGAGTATGTGCAAGTTTTGTGTGAGGCAACTTTTGCATGTCTTGCAACTTTTGTGCATGTGGCAATTTTTCCGCGTGTGTAAGTTTTGCGTGTGGCAAGTTTTCCATGAGGTGAGTTTTGCACGTGTGGCGAGTTTTGCATGTGGCGAATTTGGCGTGTGGCGAGTTTTGAGCTGTGACTTTTGTGTTTTGACTTTTATGTGGCGAGGTTGGTGTATGTGTGGTGAAATGTGTGCTGAGGGTGGTATATGTGTTCAAGCACGTGGTAGTGTGTGGCGCATTTTGTGTGTGTGTTCATATTCCCGTGTGTGGTGAGTATCCCATATCGGGGCCCCACTTTAGCAACTGTACGGTATATACTCTTTGGCGCCATCGCTCTCACTCTTTAAGTCCCCCTTGTTCACATCTGGCAGCTGTCAATTTGCCTCCAACACTTTTCCTTTCACTTTTTCCCCATTATGTAGATAGGGGAAAAATTGTTTGGTGAATTGGAACGCGCGGGGTTAAAATATTGCCTCACAACATAGCCTATGACGCTCTCGGGGTCCAGACGTGTGACTGTGCAAAATTTTGTGGCTGTAGCTGCGACAGTGCAGATGCCAATCCCGGACATACACACACACATTCAGCTTTATATATTAGACTAGCTGAAGAGCCCGGCGTTGCCTGGGCATAGTAAATATCTGTGGTTAGTTATAGCACCTCACTTCTCTTATTTTCCCATCACGCCTCTCATTTTCCCCATCACATCTTTCATTTTTCCCCTCACATCTCTCATTTTCTCCCTCACACCTCTCATTTTCCCCCTCACTCCTCTTATTTTCCCCCTCACTCCTCTCATTCCCCCCTAACACTTGTCATTTCGATCTCACATCTGTCATTTTCCGATCACTCCACTATTTTCCCTCACTCCTCTCATTTTGCACTCACACCTTTTCATTTTCACCTCACACCTCTCATTTTCACCTCAGTATATACATGTTTGTCATCTCCCTTATATATAGTATACACCTGTATGTCATCTCCTGTATATAGTATATACCTGTATGTCATCTCCCCTGTATATAGTATATACCTGCTGTGTGTCATCTCCCCTGTATATAGTATATACCTGTATGTCATCTCCTCCTATATATAGTATATTACCTGTATGTAATCTCCTCCTGTAAATAGTATATACCTGTGTGTCATCTCACCTATATATAGTATATATCTGTGTGTCATCTCCTCCTGTATATAGTATATACCTGTATGTCATCTCCTCCTATACATAGCATATACCTGTATGTCATCTCCTCCTGTATATACTATATACCTGTAGGTAATCTGCTCCTGTATATAGTATATACCTGTGTGTCATCTCCTCCTGTATATAGTATATACCTGTATGTCATCTCCTGTATGTAGTATGTACCTGTATGTTATCTCCTCCTCTATATAGTATATACCTGTGTGTCATCTCTCCTGTATATAGTATATATCTGTGTGTCATCTCCTCCTGTATATAGTATATACCTGTGTGTCATCTCCCCTGTAAATAGTATATACCTGTGTGTCATCTCCTCCTGTATATAGTATATATCTGTATGTCATCTCCTCCTGTATTAGACCTCGTTCACACGTTATTTGGTCAGTATTTTTACCTCAGTATTTGTAAGCTAAATTGGCAGCCTGATAAATCCCCAGCCAACAGTAAGCCCACCCCCTGGCAGTATATATTAGCTCACACATACACATAATAGACTGGTCATGTGACTGACAGCTGCCGGATTCCTATATGGTACATTTGTTGCTCTTGTAGTTTGTCTGCTTATTAATCAGATTTTTATTTTTGAAGGATAATACCAGACTTGTGTGTGTTTTAGGGCGAGTTTCGTGTGTCAAGTTGTGTGTGTTGAGTTGCGTGTGGCGACATGCATGTAGCGACTTTTGTGAGATGAGTTTTGTGTGGCGACATGCGTGTAGCAACTTTTTGTGTGTCGAGTTGCATGTGACAGGTTAGTGTAGCAAGTTGTGTGCAGCAAGTTTTGCGCATGGCGAGTTTTGCGCATGGCGAGTTTTATGTGTGGTGCCTTTTGAGTATGTGCAAGTTTTGTGTGAGGCAACTTTTGCATGTGTTGCAACTTTTGTGCATTTGGCAATTTTTCCGCGTGTGCAAGTTTTGCTTGTGGCGAGTTTTCCATGAGGTGAGTTTTGCACGTGTGGCGAGTTTTGCATGTGGAGAGTTTTGCGCGTGGCGAGTTTTGAGCGGCGACTTTTGTGTTTTGACTTTTATGTGGCGAGGTTGGTGTATGTGTGGTGAAATGTGTGCTGAGGGTGGTATATGTGTTCGAGCACGTGGTAGTGTGTGGCGCATTTTGTGTGTGTGTTCATATCCCCGTGGTGGTGTGGTGATTATCCCATGTCGGGGCCCCACCTTAGCAACTGTACAGTATATACTCTTTGGCGCCATCGCTCTCATTCTTTAAGTCCCCCTTGTTCACATCTGGCTGCTGTTAATTTGCCTCCAACACTTTTCCTTTCATTTTTTCCCCATTATGTAGATAGGGGCAAAATTGTTTGGTGAATTGGAAAGCGCGGGGTTAAAATTTCACCTCACAACATAGCTTTGACGCTCTCGGGGTCCAGACGTGTGACTGTGCAAAATTTTGTGCCTGTAGCTGCGACGCCTCCAACACTTTTCCTTTCACTTTTTCCCTATTATGTAGATAGGGGCAAAATTGTTTGGTGAATTGGAAAGCGCGGGGTTAAAATTTCACCTCACAACATAGCCTATGACGCTCTCGGGGTCCAGACGTGTGACTGTGCAAAATTTTGTGCCTGTAGCTGCGACGCCTCCAACACTTTTCCTTTCACTTTTTCCCCATTATGTAGATAGGGGCAAAATTGTTTGGTGAATTGGAAAGCGCGGGGTTAAAATTTCACCTCACAACATAGCCTATGACGCTCTCGGGGTCCAGACGTGTGACTGTGCAAAATTTTGTGGCTGTAGCTGCGACGGTTCAGATGCCAGTCCCGGACATACACACACACATACATACATACACACATTCAGCTTTATATATTAGACTAGCTGTACTACCCGGCTTCGCCCGGGTTAATGACTGCTGTTAGCAAAATAGAATGTGTTAACAAAAATTTATTCTGCACACAAAAACCACAAAACAAATAGATAGAAATGTAATTATTAAAAGGCAAAAACTAAGCTAATAGAAGAATTTCACAACATATATTAGCTTTGTTATACTGAGAATGTCTTTGTTGCCTATATTAACCAATCAGAGCTCAGGTTAATTAACTGTAGCAAAATAGAAGCTGAGCTGTGATTGGTTGCTATTGGCAGCCTGATAAATCCCCAGCCAACAGGAAGCCCTCCCCCCTGGCAGTATATATTAGCTCACACATACACATAATAGACAGGTCATGTGACTGACAGCTGCCGTATTTCCTATATGGTACATTTGTTGCCTCTTGTAGTTTGTCTGCTTATTAATCAGATTTTTATTTTTGAAGGATAATACCAGACTTGTGTGTGTTTTAGGGCGAGTTTCGTGTGTCAAGTTGTGTGTGTTGAGTTGCGTGTGGCGACATGCATGTAGGGACTTTTGTGAGATGAGTTTTGTGTGGCGACATGCGTGTAGCAACTTTTTGTGTGTCGAGTTGCATGTGACAGGTTAGTGTAGCAAGTTGTGTGCAGCAAGTTTTGCGCATGGCGAGTTTTGCGCATGGCGAGTTTTATGTGTGGTGCCTTTTGAGTATGTGCAAGTTTTGTGTGAGGCAACTTTTGCATGTGTTGCAACTTTTGTGCATGTGGCAATTTTTCTGCGTGTGGCAATTTTTCCGCGTGTGCAAGTTTTGCGTGTGGCGAGTTTTCCATGAGGTGAGTTTTGCACGTGTGGCGAGTTTTGCATGTGGAGAGTTTTGAGCATGGCGAGTTTTGAGCGGCGACTTTTGTGTTTCTACTTTTATGTGGCGAGGTTGGTGTATGTGTGGTGAACTGTGCGCTGAGGGTGGTATATGTGTTCGAGCACGTGGTAGTGTGTGGCGCATTTTGTGTGTGTGTTCATATCCCCGTGGTGGTGTGGTGATTATCCCATGTTGGGGCCCCACCTTAGCAACTGTACAGTATATACTCTTTGGCGCCATCGCTCTCATTCTTTAAGTCCCCCTTGTTCACATCTGGCTGCTGTTAATTTGCCTCCAACACTTTTCCTTTCATTTTTTCCCCATTATGTAGATAGGGGCAAAATTGTTTGGTGAATTGGAAAGCGCGGGGTTAAAATTTCACCTCACAACATAGCTTTGACGCTCTCAGGGTCCAGACGTGTGACTGTGCAAAATTTTGTGGCTGTAGCTGCGACGGTTCAGATGCCAATCCCGGACATACACACATACATACATACACACATTCAGCTTTATATATTAGATTATTACACCGTATACAGTATAACTAGATATATTATTATACATTTTTATAGCGCTATATATTCCATGGAGCTTTACATGTGAAAAGGGGCAAATATAGACAAATACAATAAACATGAGCAAAAAACAAGACACTAACAGGTACAGAAGGAGAGAGGACCCTGCCCACGAGGGCTCACAGTCTGCAGGGGATGGGTGAGGATACACTAGGAGAGGGTAGAGCTGGTTGTGCTGGCGTTCAGTAGGTTGAGGATCACTGCAGGCTGTAGGCTTGTCGGAAGAGGGGAGTACATTGACTACACTATAACAATGAGTATAGCTTGGTTTGTTTGTTTTTTTTCATACCAAACTAGGGCAGGGTATGAAGACTTAAGCTATGTGCACACGTTGCGGATTTTGCTGCGGATCTGCAGCTGTGGGTCCGCAGCAGCTTTCCATGCGTTTACAGTACAATGTAAACCTATGGAAACCGCAATCCGCAGTGCCCATGCTGCGGAAAAAACCGCACGGAAACGCTGCGGGTTACATTCCGCACCATGTCAATTCTTTGTGCGGATTCCGCTGCGGTTTACACCTGCTCCACAATAGGAATCCGCAGGTATAAAACCGCAGGTGGAATCCGCACAAAATCCGCATAAAAACCGCCGTAAATCCGCAGGTAAAACGCAGTGCCTTTTACCTGCGGATTTCTGAAATCTGCTGCGGAAAAATCCGCAGCCCTAAAAAATACGTGTGCACATACCCTTATTGATGGGGCAACCCCTTTAATTATTGCCCATTACTGTAACAAATTGAGAAGTATATTCAGGGATTTAATCTGGGAAAAAAATGGCCTAGCTTTACTTTATTTCTCCCCAACTGTAATATCCCATAGGATGAGGAGACGTTGTGTACGAATCTTCGTCTGCCAAATGGTACTATATACCCTAAACAAGACCCATTTACTTGTTACTTTAAAATAAATGTAGGTCCATTAAAAGGCCTGTCCCCATCATAAGCTATGGAGCAAGGCCAGGCGATAGTAGAGATCTCTTCTATATGGGATGATCAGCAATATCCTGAGTTCCAGAAGTCGGACGGATTTAAGTTTTGGCAGAAGGAAGGAATTTTTTACTGATCATCAGGTTAATGTCAAGTGCTCCTGCGCTGCCACAAAATAGGTTCTGTCAGATACTACAGCTATGGCACATTCATGCCAATTTGACCTCTTTTCAGACCTTCCTTGGTTGTTTCCTTTATAGATATAGTGTATAAAAATGTAGCACACGGGAGTGATCTGAAATGTCTACTTCAAAAGCATATATGTGCTCATAACCACATCCCATCACTTCACTGGCTTTTCACATCCAAATAGTATGTGCCACAAGATGTGACAAGCCAGTGATTCTTTACTCCAGTGTCAGGAGTCTCTCGACTATCGTTACCTAACAGCATTCACTTCTGCTTACTTGCCAAAATTATAGAAGAGGGATTTCAGATCACTCCGTCTGTCCCTTCTGCGGCCTACCACAGCGAGTCAGACAGCCATATAAATCAGATGTGGATCGCAATGCTCAAGATGGCTCTCCCGACCCTAGCGCAACTGCATGTATTTCTATGCTACCGGCGAGAAGCAACGTCCAGTCTGACCATTGCGTGGCGATCCTTATCCGAGTTATAAGGCCGTGTGTTTTTCCCTAATAGGATTAGATAATGCTCGACGCTACGTAAGTAGTGCAGGGTTTTATCAATGCAGTCAAGGGGATTTTGTGTTCAAGTCCCTTTGTGGGACTAATAAATACCTTTTTTTCTAAGGCTTGGTTGGCTTTCAACCCCTTGCTGATTTCTAGACTAATAAATATTGTTGTTTTTTTTTGTTTGTTTTTTTTAAAAAACATAATTTTTTTGAAGCATTTAAAGAAATCTATTTTTTTTTTATATAATTAAATGAAGCTAAAAAGGATACATATTTGGGATTAATCACGTCCACAAAACAAATAAAAAAAGTAAAACAGAATTGTAATGTTTGTTCATGTCACCACATATAAAATTACCGTAAATAGAAAAGATATCTATCCCAATATGTTACCAATACAGATTACGGCTTGTTACCCAGAATAATAAATGATGCATGATGCAACATAAAAAAAAAAATTAAGTGCCATCATCGTATCGATCTGTGCTATAAAGCTATATAATTACTTATCCTGCTCGGAGAAAGCAAAAAAATAAATAAATAAAAATCAGGCCAGAATTGCATTTTTTTTTGTTTATTCCCCCCTACAAAAAAATGGAACAAAAATGTATATGTACCCAAAAAAGGTACTAGTGAGACCCACATCTGGTCATGCAAAAAATAAGTCCCCCTCATAAAGCTCCAAAATGTTAAACTCATGACTCTCAGAACATGGAGGTACAAAAACATTTGCTTTCAGAGCATTTATTGTATAAAAGTAATAAAACAGAGATAAACCTATATACGTTTGGTATAATCATGCTGATCCACAAAGTAAAGTTAACACTTTTAACAAATGAAAAGCGTAAAAGATTTAAAAAAAAACAACAACAGAATGGGTATTTTTTTTCCTATTTCTTCCTATAAAGAGTTAATAAAAGTTATGTATTAGGTTGTATGTAACCCAAAATTATGCCACTGATAAATACAGTACCAAAAAAGCATGCCCCCCCCATACAGCTAAGTGTACAAATATATGAGTGGAACCTTTATAGGGTAGGATGGGGGTATTAATTTTAATCTTTCCCAAAAAATAGGCAAAATGGAAAGATTGGGTTTCATCAAGACCACAAATGTGCCAGGTGTGTGACTAGGTGGCATGATCGGTCGTTGTCCAATCCATCGGTCACACCTTCCAGGTTTGGCAGACAATTTTTGGCATCAGTTACAAATTTCGACACCGCTAGGGTGTCAAGTTAACACCAAGCAGCGCTTTGCATCCTGCCTCATCCGCTTTGCATGTGTTGAATGACATCCTTGTGTGGCCATCATGTTGCCCCTCATCCACCATCATGTCGAGTTACTGCTCATTAGTGTGAGTGTTTAGTTTCTCAGAAGACATGTGTGACTATCAAACCACAAGTGCCCTTCTCCAACTTCCCCTTATGTAAAACTTGATATAATGGGCCTTCAGCTGAAATCATCTATTTTTGGATGGCTTGCAGAATCCACAATCGACACATTCCCTATCTTTTTCATATACAGTAGATCTGATAGTTCATTCCCATTTTAAATGGTTTACCGCTTTCCAATGGTTTACTGCCTCTTCACCTCTATCCAGGAGATAATTGGGGCACCAATTATGGGACACTAAACCATTATACACTAATACTGGGACTTTAAACCACTAAACAATAATTGAGGTACATTAAACCACCGGACACTAACAATGAGAAATAAAACCACAGGACACAAATACTGGGACACTAAACCAATGGACACCAAGATTACAACACTAAAACATTGGGCATCAATAATGGGACACTAAACCCAGGGTCGGTTTTAGACAAAGTGGGGCCCTGGGCTAAAGTTTAAAGTGGGGCCCTAAATGCTCACATATTGCGCCATCACACAAACATTTTGGCTATATTTACGGTACCTGCGCTGAGTTCAGGCCCCTAAACGATTGTGATCGACAATATTGAAGTCGTTCGACGCTCGTTTACCAGCGTCACTAGTAGATCTATCTGTCCCCATACAGCATCCTGTTATCAGCAGCATATGTGCAGTTTTTACTGGGCGATGTGGTGCTGAGAACAATGATTTTGTTCCAGTATAAACAATCCAATCACTCGATGAATAGACAGCATTTTGCTTGTTTAGTATAATATACCCCATAGTCCTCCACATAGTATAAGGCAACCCATAGTCCTCCATATAGTATAATGCACCCCATAGTCTTCCATATTGTATAATGCACACCCACAGTCCTCCTTATAGTATAATGTGCCCCATAGTACTCCATATAGTATAATGTACTGCATATCCCTCCATATAGTATAATACACTACCCATAGTCCTCAATATAGTATAATACACTCCCCATAGTCCAATACACTCTCCATAGTCCTCCATATAGTATAATATGCTCTCCATAGTATAATGCACTTCCCATAGTCCTCAGTATAGTATAATGCATCCCATAGTCCTCCACATTGTATAATGCACCCCCATAGTCCTCCATATAGTACAATGCACTCCTCATAATATAAAGCACCCCATAGTCCTTCATATAGTCCTCAATACAGTATAATGCAGGTCCCATATAGTACATATATTATAATGCACTGAGTGTAATGCAGCCCATATATTATAATGCACCCCAGAGTCCTCAGAATATAATACCGCTGGCCCATAGAGTATAATGCAGCCCCCCTTAGAGCATAATGCAGACCCCCTCAGAGTATAGTGCAGACCCCATATAGTACATAATAATAATAATTTTATTTTTATAGCGCCAACATATTCTACAGCACTTTACATTTTAGAAGGGACTTATACAGACAATAAAAGACATTACAGCATAACAATAATCACATAAATCAACAGATACCAAGGAATGAGGGCCATCCCAAGCTTACAATCTATGAGGAAATAGGGGAGACACGAAAGGTGGATGGTAACAATTACTTTCATTGTTCTGACCAGCCATAATGTAAGACATCGGGTGTTCATGTAATGCTGCATGAATCGGTTATCAGCCAGAATATGTAAAAGTACAGACACAGAGGGTTATTAAATGCATAAAGCATTTAAATACATATAGTATAATGCACCCCATAGTCCTCAGAGTATAATGCAACCCCCCTCATAGAGTATAATACAGCCCCCTCATAAAGTAAAATGCAGCTGCCACCATAGAGTATAATACAGCCCCCCATAGAGTATATTGCCCCCTCATAGAGTATAATGCAGCTCCCCCACAGAGTATAATGCAGCCCCCCCACACAGAGTATAATGCAACCCCTCCCGTAGAGTATAATGCAGGTCCCCCACATAGAGTATAATGCAGCACCCCCACATAGAGTATAATGCAGCCACCCGCTAAAGTATAATGCAGCCCCTCATACACACATAGAGTATAAAGCTGTCCCCCCACAGAGTGTAATGCAGCCCCCATAGAGTATAATGCAGCCCCTCTCAGATTATAATGCAGCCCCTCCCACAGAGTATAATACAGCCCCTCCCATAGAGTATAATGCAGGCACCTCATAGAGTATAATGCAGCCCATCCCATAGAGTATAATGCAGCCCCTCCCATAGAGTGTAATGCAGCCCCTCCCATAGAGTATAATGCAGCCCCATAGAGTATAATGCAGCCCCTCTCATATAGTATAATGCAGCCCCTCCCATAGAGTATAACGCAGGCACCTCAGAGTATAATGCAGCCCCTCCCATAGAGTATAATGCAGGCACCACAGAGTATAATGCAGCTCTTCCCATAGAGCAGGTGTCCCCAACCTGTAGCTCGCGAGCCACATGTGGCTCGCGGCTGTCTGCCAGCCTGGTGCATTAGCTCCAGATTTAGTAAACTGGTCTGAAGAGCACATCTCAAAATGGTGAACTTTGTGAGAAGCCTTGCACAGAAGAGCAGATCTGGGTACACTTCTACTGGTCTTGGGGGTTTAGAGATAATTTAAGTATGGTATGCTGGAGACAGGATGATACCATCGGTCAGAGGAGGTGCCTGAAGCTGGATGTGACTGTGTTGAAAGTGCGTGATCGGAGAATGCTGACTGTGGTGGGAACCCCTGGATCTTGGTATACTGCTTTAGGGTGGTTTCTGTGGTAAAGCTTTGGTTATCATTATCCCTGTAATGGGGGCTTTGGTTGCCACTACTGTGAGGGGGGTAGTAGCTGAATGTGGCTCTCAAGGTCAGAAAGGTTGAGGACCACTGCCATAGAGTATAATGCAGGCACCTCATAGAGTATAATGCAGCCCCACAGTCCTACAGTATTATAAAAAATAAATAAATACAATACTTACCTCTCCCTGTTCCCCCGCTGCTCCAGTCTCTGCAGTGAGATCTCAGCAGCTCCACTGCTGACACAGCATGGCACGTGATGAAGTGAAGTCATTGCGTGACCGCTGCGTCACTGGTAGTGGGGGAGTGATGAGAGAGGGAGCGTCATCTGGCGCGCACTCCTCCATCATTGCTTTCAACTGTATCGGCATCTATGATGCTGACACAGTTGAATGCGTGATGTGGAAGGGGGCGGCGCTGGAGTGGGGCCCCCGACTCATGGGCCCCATAGAGGCCACTGGCTGGTAGTCCCTGGGGTAGTGGAGCCCTAGGCAGATGCCTTGTCTGCCTGCCCCTAACACCGGCCCTGACTAAACCACTGGACACCAATAGTGGGAGACTAAACCTTTTTTTTTTTTTATTGTTGGCCTGTGCAACATGATCAGAATGTGTATGTCTTTTTACCTTGTGCTGACAAACAACATATATATAGGGACCAGAGCTCATTAATGGCCAATGGAAATGGGCCTTGAGCCTGAGATATTAAACAATAACATAGCAGGATTGGGACAATAAACCCTTGGACACCAATATTGGATACTTAGACTGGGACACTTAACCACTAGACACCAGGACAAAGACACTGAGCCACTAGACACAGGTCCTATGCACTAAACGACTCCAGACCAGGAATTGGGGAAATTAGTGTCACACTACTGGTGTTCAGTGGTTTGTGGAGTGTATATTTGAGAACCTTCCTATTCACTGGCAATGAGGAGCGCCCTCCCTGGCAATGACAAGCACCCTCCCTGGCAATGACCAGCGCTCTCCCTGGTAATGACAAGCCCCCTCCGTGGCAATGAGGAGTGCCCTCCCTGGCAATAAGGAGCGCCCACCCTGGCAATGAGGAGCACCCTCCCTGGCAATGAGGAGCGCCCTCCCTGGCAATGACGAGCGCTCTCCCTGGCAATGACGAGCGCTCTACCTGGCAATGACGAGCACTCTCCCTGGCAATGACGAGCATTCTCCCTGACAGTGACGAGCACTCTCCCTGGCAATGACGAGCACTCCCCCTGGCAATGACGAGCCCTCTCCCTGGCAATGACGAGCCCTCTCCCTCTCCCTGGCAATGACGAGCTCTCTCCCTGGCAGTGATGAGCCCTCTCCCTGGCAATGACGAGCACTCTCCCTGGAAATGATGAGTGCTCTCCCTCTACCTGGCAATGACGAGCACTCCCCCTGGCAATGACGAGCCCTCTCCCTCTCCCTGGCAATGACGAGCCCTCTCCCTCTCCCTGGCAATGACGAGCCCTCTCCCTCTCCCTGGCAATGACGAGCATTCTCCCTGACAATGACGAGCACTCTCCCTGGCAATGATGAGCACTCCCCCTGGCAATGACGAGCCCTCTCCCTCTCCCTGGCAATGACGAGCTCTCTCCCTGGCAGTGATGAGCCCTCTCCCTGGCAATGACGAGCACTCTCCCTGGCAATGACGAGTGCTCTCCCTCTACCTGGCAATGACGAGCACTCACCCTGGCAATGACGAGCCCTCTCCCTCTCCCAGGCAATGACGAGCCCTCTCCCTCTCCCTGGCAATGACGAGCATTCTCCCTGACAATGACGAGCCCTCTCCCTGGCAGTGACGAGCCCTCTCCCTGGCAGTGACGAGCCCTCTCCCTGGCAATGACGAGCACTCTCCCTGGCAATGACGAGTGCTCTCCCTCTACCTGGCAATGACGAGCCCTCTCCCTCTCCCTGACAATGACGATCCCTCTCCCTGGCAGTGACGAGCCCTCTCCCTGGCAGTGACGAGCCCTCTCCCTGGCAATGACGAGCACTCTCCCTGGCAATGACGAGTGCTCTCCCTCTACCTGGCAATGACGAGCCCTCTCCCTCTCCCTGGCAATGATGAGCACTCCCCCTGGCAATGACGAGCCCTCTCCCTCTCCCTGGCAATGACGAGCCCTCTCCCTCTCCCTGGCAATGACGAGCCCTCTCCCTGGCAATGACGAGCACTCTCCCTGGCAGTGACGAGCCCTCTCCCTGGCAATGACGAGCACTCTCCCTGGCAGTGACGAGCACTCTCCCTGGCAGTGACGAGTGCTCTCCCTCTCCCTGGAAATGACAAGCACTCGTTATTTCTATACATGACGAGTCCGGTTCCTCTTTCTTCATGAACTATTGGCAAAATATTCTTATCTTGCAAAAAGTGGAGATTTTATTTAATGGTCTGCTGGTAAATTGAAGCAAAGTTTTGGAAGTTCCCTAATTACAGGCGGATGTGCAAAACTTCATCTTCGCGAGATTGCATCAAATATATAGGAAGCGAATGCAATAAACCCCAATTGCTTCACCCTTGCTGTGAACGGAAGAACTGACACTTCTCCAAACTGTTATGTAAATTGTCTCTACATCTTAAAGTGGAACCCGCCCCTACATACCCTACTCCCAATTTACTGCTAATGATTCTTATTCAAGAATTGCTTAAATAACAGTTACATTATAAAATGCTGGTATGCTTGTCAGAGTTTTATCACTTCTTGGCTTTTATAAATACTGAAAAGGGTTGTCTGGAATAAAAAATAAACCTAGCTACCTGTCTCTAAACACAGCGCCACCCCTATCTATGAGTTGTGTCTGGTTTTGCAGCTCAGCTTTGTTCAAGTGATTGGTGCAAAAGCTGCAATACCACACACAACCTGGAACTAGGGGTGGCACAATTTCTGAAAAAAAGAAAGGCATGTTTTTCTAATCCTGGACTCTACCATTAACTTAACCACTTCTGTCGTCATTGATCATTGTGCTTGTATGATCACATGTCCAGATAGTTATTCTAAGTTGTGCATTGATTATTTTACAGAAGAACCCAAAAGAAGTCTCTGGCGTTGGAGGTAAGTGACCGCCATCAGGAGTGGTCGGGAGTGGGGGAGGAGGACACTGGGGCGGCCGCATCACTGCTACAGTCAGATGACAATTCATGAAATGCAACTCAGAAACATTACATGATGGGAAATGTTGTAGCAGGTGTAGTCGGTATCAGACAAGATAGGCTTAGATACACAGCTGTGTAGTCGGTATCACACATGATAGGCTTAGATACACAGCTGAGTAGTCGATATCACACAAGATAGGCTTAGACACACAGCTGAGTAGTCGGTATCACCCATGATAGACTTAGATACACAGCTGAGTAGTCGGTATCAGACAAGATAGGCTTAGATACACAGCTGAGTAGTCGGTATCACACATGATAGACTTAGATACACAACTGAGTAGTCGGTATCACACATGATAGGCTTAGATACACAGCTGAGTAGTCGGTATCACACATGATAGACTTAGATACACAGCTGAGTAGTCGGTATCACACATGATAGGCTTAGATACACAGCTGAGTAGTCGGTATCACACATGATAGGCTTAGATACACAGCTGAGTAGTCGGTATCACACATGATAGGCTTAGATACACAGCTGAGTAGTCGGTATCACACATGATAGACTTAGATACACAGCTGAGTAGTCGGTATCACACATGATAGGCTTAGATACACAGCTGAGTAGTCGGTATCACACATGATAGGCTTAGATACACAGCTGAGTAGTCGGTATCACACATGATAGGCTTAGATACGCAGCTGAGTAGTCGGTATCACACATGATAGGCTTAGATACACAGCTGAGTAGTCGGTATCACACATGATAGGCTTAGATACGCAGCTGAGTAGTCGGTATCACACATGATAGGCTTAGATACGCAGCTGAGTAGTCGGTATCACACATGATAGGCTTAGATACGCAGCTGAGTAGTCGGTATCACACATGATAGGCTGGAGTCACACTAACGATTTTAAAATCGGTCCGATTTTGATGCAGGAGAGTCAGACAAGTGTAATGCAAGTGTCATGCGTTTTTTTATGCGAGTACAATCCGATTTTTCACACCTAGCATCCAATTTACATCCGATTGCAATGCGATTTTAACATGAGCTTTTACATAGAGCAATTCTCTGTCATTTACACATCGTTTTCAAAGGAAATATTCTTCAAAGATAGAATAACACCCAGCAATTCAGCCATGTAGTGTAAAATCACAGCAGGAGCCGACAGGATAGAAGAGATGGATTACATACAGTAAATAGAAAAAGAATAGATAAATATATAGATGTCAGTGACAAATACAATTAGTACAGTGTGTGTGCAAATTACTGGACATGTATTTAATTAATAAAAGATTATTTTTCTGAAAAAAATGGTGTGGGCTTCCTTGTAATTTTGTTATCCAGCAGAGGGAAAGACAACGGCCGATGCAGATGTTTATAGCCTGGGAAGGGGTAATACCCATGGAGCTTTCCAGGCTATTAATATCAGCTCAAAACTGTATATTTAGCCTTTACGGGCTATTAAAGCGGGGGACTCCCCCCCCCCAAAATGACGTGGGGTCCCCTATAATTAATAACCAGCAAAGTCTATGCAGACAGCTGCGGGCTGATATTAATAGCCTAGGAAGGGGCCATGGATACTGACCCCCCCAGACTAAAAACATCAGCTCTCAGATGCCCCAGAAAAGGTGCATCTCTAAGATGCGTCAATTCTGGCATTTAGCCTCGCTCTTCCCACTTACCCTGTAGCAGTGGCAAGTGGGGTGATATTTGGGGGGAGGTTGATGTTACCTTTGTATTATCAGGTGACATCAAGACCCAAGGTTAGTAATAGAGAGGCGTCAATAAGACGCCTCCATTACTAACCCCATAGTCGGGCTGCCATCACACTAGCAGTATTTGGTCAGTATTTTACATCAGTATTTGTAAGCCAAAACCAGGAGTGGAACAATTAGAGGAAAAGTATAATAGAAACATATGCACCACTTCTGCATTTATCACCCACTCCTGGTTTTGGCTTACAAATACTGATGTAAAATACTGACCAAATACTGCTAGTGTGACGGCAGCCTCACATTGTATGAAAACACAGACACCCGGAAAAAAGTCCTTTAATTGAAAGAATGACACAGACTCCTTTAATAATCTTAATTAAACCATACTTATGACCTCGCCCATTCCCTTGATGCCCTCGTCATCTGCAAAAGAGTTAAAAAAACAACAACAATATTCCTCACCTTTCCGCAGAGATGCTGCTAATCCATTTGTCCCATGACGGGTCCAGCTCTGCTACATCTAGATGGCAGGATGCACGGTTGCGTGATACGACCATACAGCCTGTCATCCAGCAGACACTGAGCACCCATGTGCTCAGTGTCTCCCTGTGAACTACTATTACCTAGCTGATGGCATCGCGAGCGTGAGAAAGTTCTCCTGCTCACGGTGCAATCAAACAGATCCTGCGAGTTCACAGCTAATGAATCATGTGTACAGTGGGCCAGAAGACAGTATCACGTGTGATAGACTTAGATAAAGCAACTCAGCTGTCATTGTTACACATGATAGGCTTAGATACGATATCTCTGATGTGACTATTACACATGATGGGCTTAGATGCACAGCTTAGCAGGCAGTATCACAAATGATAGGCTTAGATAGATCAGCTCAGCTGACACTATTACACATGATGGGCTTAGATGCACAGCTCAGCAGGCAGTACCACATTGCTCCATGGTGCGGGGATATTCAACATGTGGCGTGTTTGCTCACAGGCAACGATCCCGTCATCCTCGTGGCTTTGTACGATTATGACGGCGTGCACCCGGATGACCTGACATTTCAGAAAGGAGATAATTTACAGCTTCTTGAGGAGTAAGTACTAGAATATTACAGGCTCATGATGTACTTATGGTTGTGCTGTGCTGTGGTCTGAGCTGCTGTGTCCCCACCTCACTGCAAAGTGAGGAACAGCGCCCCAGACAGGAGAACAAGGGTTGTCGTCTGCTTCTTATGGCGCCCAATACTAGAATAATTCTCTCTCACCACAAGAAGATCAGCACTTATAGAAATTATTACATCTCCTTTTGTACCGTAGCTTCCCTATAACCTAGATATACTATTTCCCCTCGAACCTGTCAATATATAGAACAGTTCGTTATAACTTTTTTCTTGGTATAGGTCTGGAGAATGGTGGAAAGCTCGTCTGATCCTTACAGGACAAGAAGGTTATATTCCCAGCAATTATGTGGGACGGGTTGATTCCCTGGAGTCTGAAGAGTGAGTACCCCTTTAAGAAGGTGCTGTCTGAAATAAGTAAATAGGTCCACTAGTTGTCCCATAAAGCAGATTGCATTGATTCATTTCATTATATATCTTTATAGCTCCACTTTTCTTATATAAAGCTCCCAACCCCTCCGTAAGATTATAAAAATCTGGGTACCAGTAGTTTACAGCAGGTGGAGCTCATGAGCTCAGTGCATACATATTTATTATTGAGTCCAGTGTGCAGTGAGCTCCCCCTAGTGGTGGCTGTAGGTAGACAGAATTTTATCATGTCTTTCTTTGAGATCTGTGAGCTACTATAAAAATATATTATGAAATGAGTCAGCAGAAAATTGTTACCCATTACCCTAAAAACAATTTGTAATATCTCACTTGTCTTTGAAATAGCAGATTTGGAATTTCACAGTATCACGAAAGTATCAAGCAGCCCTGAGTTTGAGCAAATCTTCAAGTTTCCATTTAGTAGATAGATAATTTCTTTGTTTTGTTTCCACAGATGGTATTTTACGGGCGTTGGTAGGAAAGAGGCAGAGCGGCAGCTACTGTCCTCCGAGAACCAGGCCGGAGCATTCATGATACGGGACAGTGAGACCATGAAAGGTGCAACATATAGGGTTCCTGATGTCAATGTACAAAACTACTGGGTTTAATAAGTATGAAAGTTTGGGGATAGGATGGCAGAACCATGAGATCAAACTATATGGAGTGAACCAGGGCGGCACTGGCCGCTATAAAATGATGTTCAATACTCCAGTCACATCCAAAGCTGCTGCACTTTTCACTTGCTATAGGCTTTTATATAGCTCTGCTGCCACCTGCTGGTTAATATCAGGTCTAACGTCACCTACTGATATTTCTTTCAGGTTGTTACTCACTTTCGATCAGGGACTACAACTCTCAGTCTGGGAACATGGTGAAGCATTACAAGATCCGTACTCTGGATAATGGAGGTTTCTACGTCTCTCCTCGCAAAACTTTCAGCTCTCTGCAGGAGCTGGTCACCTACTATAAAAGTAAGATGGGCAATGGTTAAAATGGGAGGAAAAATCCTTTTTTAAGGGGAACCTTTAGGCAGCTGTATGAGAGGAGGTAATAGTGGATGCCCAAGACGATTTTTGCTGTACTTGAATGAAAACGCTCACTGATTTTCTCCAGAACCTGCCCTGATCATGTGTCGCTCACAAAGCTGCACGCCATGTTATGGGATACGGTCACCAACCTTGTGTGAATAGCACCCGGTCAGGAGAAGGGGAATGTGAGGTGGCATTTAATGACGTTGGAAAGTAATATGAATGATCTCACCAAGTTGTACTTGGAATAGAATTCTATCTGGAGGAACGATTTGTAAGTCTGGTGGCCATAGCTTTAGGATTTATGTCTGATTTACCTTCTCAGGTAATATGGACGGGTTGTGCCAGTATCTCACCAAGGCTTGTAAGACGGCTCGTCCACAGAAACCATGGGAGAAGGACGCCTGGGAGGTCCCGAGGGAATCGCTGAAGCTGGAGAAGAAGCTTGGAGCTGGACAGTTTGGAGATGTTTGGTTGGGTATGTGCTCGGGAGACCGTATCACTCATTAAAAGGCTGAGATACGCCATCTCTGCAGACAGTATCATACATGATTGGCATGGATTCCCCAATTTTAGCAGACATATGATAAACTTAGATAAAGCAGCTCATATCACACACAATAGACTTTGATACAGTGGCTCATTGGACACTCCTATTATGTTTTATAGGATTAGGTACACCAACTCAGCAGACAGTATACACATCATCGGTTTAGATAAGCAGCCGAGCCGACGGTATCACACACAATAAGCTTAGATATCTCAGGTCTTCAGACAGTATCACACATTACATACTAATCTGAGCAGACAGTATGATACATGAAGGCTTAGATACACTCCCTGGTGATTATTGTGCACTCACCTTTGTGCCATCTCTCATCCAAAGCGACATACAATGGGCACACACAGGTGGCAGTGAAGACCATGAAGCCGGGCAGTATGTCTCCTGAGGCCTTTTTGGAAGAAGCCAACCTCATGAAGAGCTTGCAGCATGACCGCCTCGTCCGTCTTCATGCCGTAGTAACCCTGGAGGAGCCCATATACATCATCACTGAGTACATGGAGAAGGGCAGCCTTCTAGACTTCCTCAAGAGCCAGGAAGGGAATTGCCTGTCGCTGCCGCAGCTTATCGACTTTTCTGCCCAGGTGAGGCTCACAGAGTCAGGCAGTATTGGGGTCACATCCCAGATTACGGCTTATATTTTTTGTTTTTTACATTTTCTTGCTTTTTATGCCTACAGATTGCAGAGGGGATGTGGTTCATTGAACAGAAGAATTACATCCACCGGGATCTGAGAGCCGCAAACTGCCTGGTGTCCGCATCTCTGGCATGTAAAATCGCAGACTTCGGGTTAGCTCGAGTGATCGAGGACAGCGAGTATACAGCACGAGAGGGTAACTGTCAGCAGTAATGGGACAAGCTGTGGCTGGTAAAGTCAGGTGCCATCTGGACAGATATGTTTTTGATATTTTAGGTGCCAAATTTCCCATTAAATGGACGTCTCCCGAGGCAGCCAACTACGGCTCCTTCACCATCAAATCTGACGTCTGGTCATTTGGCATCTTAATGACTGAAATTATCACGTATGGAAGGACCCCGTATCCAGGTGAGAGCATTGTGTTTTGCAGGCAGAAGTGGGCTGAAACAAATAGAACAAGGAATCGGAGAAAAGTATCTCCTATGGACGGACAGGTGACGTTCCAATGGCAGGACGTGAATAAAAGTTATTTGCTTTTCTTCCAGGAATGTCCAATCTGGAAGTAATCACCGCTCTGGAGCGTGGGTATCGCATGCCATGCCCAGCCAACTGCCCTCAGGAGCTGTATGGCATCATGCTGCAGTGCTGGCAACAAAACTCAGAGCAACGACCGACCTTTGAATATTTGCAAGGCGTCCTGGAGGATTTCTTCACCGCCACGGAAAGCCAGTACCAGCAGCAGCCATAAGGAGCGCCAGGTTGTGCCCTTTAGCCACTGACTTTCCAAATCCGTCGCCCAACCGCATCATTGCAAACCATCAGCGGTGTAATATACTGTTACAGATGCTAATAATCGGTGTATAATTGCTGCCCGCCCTTTATGAGGAATAGCTTATTAGCATCGTTACTTTATGTAGATTTATGCCAATCCGATGGCGGCAGATCAATCAAAATCTGCAAATTGATTCGTTAACAGAGAAGATCGATGAACAGTTACATCTATAATTATAGATTAAAAACCCCGAATTTGAGACTTTTCTAACTACCGTATTTGTATAATGTTAGAGCAGAAACCATATTTAGTATTGTGCTGGTGGTGTGCCCACCGCTGTTGGTACTGGCATAAAAAACGTGGCACCAAAAGCCGGGTGGCACAGAACTAACCGGTGCTGTATACACTGGTATTATTGGGTTGTGATTATAGACTCTGAGCCCTTCCAGCGACATTAGGTGCATGCAAATTGGGCCTCATGTATGTACATTGTAGAGTGAACCAGCGACATGTATTGGAAACGCAGCCATCAGAGTGTACACCTGCAGACTGAGCCATCAGAGTGTACACCTGCAGACTGAGCCATCGGAGTGTACACCTGCAGACTGAGCCATCAGAGTGTACACCACATACCCTGAACAAGCAGTGTGCAGACAGTGGACTCCGAGCAAACACTGGAGACTGCGAACCATCACTGCGTACAATGGGGACCATGAACCAGAACGGTGTACAATGGAGACTGAACTAGCACTGAGGACACCGGAGACCCTGAACCAGCAGGGGATACACAGGAGACTTATGAGCAAACACCTGAGACTTTGTGACAATACTGCTCTATGGTAAGCATACCATCATACAGTGCCTAAATAATACTGCTCCACAGTAAGCACATCGTCATACAGTGCCTACATAATACTGCTCTATGGTATCGTGTATCTATCGTGTTCAAGGTGTTAGAGCATATGGTTGCAGCCAGGCAAAGTGTCTTTGACCATGTAACCTCCCCTGGGGTGTTGGCCAATTGCTAATTTATCCCAAATAAGGACCCACAATCCCTCTCACCTGATCCTTTACTCAGTCCTATAAATTTAGTAGCATCTTAAGGGGTGCACGCTTGTGGGGTCAGGCACGCGCTTTTCTGCAGCAAAGCATCCAGATGCCGCAGTTATTTCAACGGCAGTTAGTCATGGCAGGAGTCAGGACCCCACTCTATCATCTGTTTCTTTTGGGTATGTCTGCTGAGTAAGCACTTCTTATTACTAATAATAATCATAATCATAATAATAATCATCTCCCCTTCCCTCTTACCTCCCCACCTGTCCTCCTCTGCTGACCTGCTCCTCAACCTCAAATCTGTCCTAAGAAAACATAAAACAAGTCGCCCACTCTCCTTCTCGCACCTGTTCTCCCTTTCTCTGCTTTTCCTCACTGCTGGAGACATATCTCCCAACCCTGGACCCCCACAGCTCATACCTCCCATGACTACCCCCTCCTATCGCTCCCTATCTAATATGAACTACCGCAATCTTTCCAACATAAAACCCGTGCCCCTGATGCCCACCCCCCTGCTCCCTCTCTCTGGAGCACTCTGGAATGCCCGCTCAATCTGCAATAAGCTTCACGTGATTCACAACCTTTTTCTCTCTCGCAATCTTGCCTTCCTTGGCCTCACAGAAGCATGGCTAACACCCTCTGATACCGCCTGCTGCGCTGTGTTACGGAGGCCTCCACTTCACCCACACCCCTCGACCCGGCAACAAACATAGTGGAGGAGTGGGTCTTCTCCTTTCTTCTAACTGCACCTTTAACCCAATCCCACCTCTACCCTCCCTTATCCTCCCCTGTTTTGAAGTCCATTCTGTCCGCATCTACTCTCCCTCCAACCTCCAAGTGGCCGTCATATACCGACTTCCAGGCCCAGCCATTGCCTTTATTGACCAATTCTCCACCTGGCTTCTTCAGTTTCTCTCTGCTGACATTCCCACCATCATCATGGGTGACTTCAACATCCCCATTGATACTCTTAAGTCAACAGCCTCCAAACTTCTGTCCCTTACCTCATCCTTTGGACTTACTCAGTGGTCCTCCGCAGCCACCCACACAGACGGACATACATTAGACCTGGTAATCACCCGTCTCTGCTCTCTATTAAACTTCACAACCTCCCCTCTCCCTCTATCCGACCAACATCTGCTCACCTTCTCATCCCTGTCCTCCTCACCGGTCATCCATGTCCAGCAAAATGCGCACCCCGCAGAAACCTTGCACACCTAGACACCCACACACTCTCTGACTCTATCCTACCACTGGCATCCATATCCTCACTCCACGACACAGACAGTGCCACTGCTTTCTACAATGCCACTCTTGCATCAGCTATTGACACAGTTGCCCCTCTCGTCCATGGCAGAGTGCGATGTATCAATAGACATCCTTGGCACAATAACACCACTAAAAAGCTTCGGCAAGTGTCCAGGGTTGCGGAGCGGCGTTGGAAGAAAACACACTTGCAAGACAACTTCACTGCATTCAAACAGGCAACACTCGCTTTTAAATCTGCTCTCACCTTTGCTAAACAGGCCTACTTCACAACCCTCGTATCTTCCCTATCCTACAACCCCAAACAGTTATTCAAAACCTTTAACTCCCTCCTCCGCCCCCCACTGCCCCCTCCAACCTCCCTCATCTCTGCTGAGGACTTTGCCACACACTTTAAAAATAAGATCGACCAGACAAGGCAAGTTTTAATTGTTCAACCACCACAACCCCTTTGTATACCAGACCAATGCCCAAACCCCATAACCTCCCTATCCAACATCACTGAAGGGGGGCTTAATTGTCTCCTCTCCAAATCGCACTTCACCACCTGTGCGCTCGACCCCATCCCATCCCACCTCCCCCCCAACCTCACCACCACACTTATCCCATCCCTAACCCACCTCTTCAACCTATCACTATCTTCTGGCACCTTCCCTTCTTCTCCTTTTAAACATGCCACAATCATGTCTATCCTTAAAAAGCCAACCCTCGATCCAACTGCTATGTCCAGCTATCGCCCAATATCACTGCTCCCATTCGCTTCCAAACTCCTGGAGCAGCACGTCCACTCTGGACTTTCCTCCCACCTCTCATTTAACTTGCTCTTTGACAATCTACTATCTGGTTTCCGCCCCCATCACTCAACTGAGACAGCCCTGACCAAAATCACTAACGACCTACTTACCGCCAAAGCTAATGGACAATACTCTGTACCCCTCCTTCTAGACCTGTCCTCTGCTTTCGAAACAGTTGACCACTGCCTCCTACTACAGATCCTCTCCTCCTTTGGCATCAAAGACCTCGCCCTATCCTGGATCGCCTCGTACCTTTCCAACCGCACATTCAGCGTCTCCCACTCCCACACTACCTCCTCATCCCACCCTCTCTCTGTTGGAGTCCCCCAATGCTCTGTTCTAGGACCCCTACTCTTCTCAATCTATACACTTGGCTTGGGACAACTCATAAAGTCCCATGGATTCCAGTACCACCTCTATGCTGATGACACTCAGATCTACCTTTCTGGACCAGACGTCACCTCTCTGCTGTCCAGAATCCCAGAGTGTCTATCAGCCATATCCTCCTTCTTCTCCTCTCGCTTCCTCAAACTCAATGTGGACGAATCTCATCATCTTTCCTCCATCCCATAGATCTTCCTTACCTGACCTATCTATCGCAATCAATGACATCATGCTTTCCCCCGTACCGGAAGTCCGCCGCCTCGGAGTAACGTTTGACTCTGCCCTGTCCTTCAAACCGCACATCCAAGCTCTTTCACCTCCTGTCACCTGCAGCTCAAAAATATCTCCAGAATCCGTCCTTTCCTCAACCGTCAATCTGCTAAAATGCTTGTGCATGCCCTCATCATCTCCCGCCTTGACTACTGCAACATCCTTTTCTGCGGCCTCCCTGCTAACACCCTTGCACCTCTCCAGTCCATCCTTAACTCTGCTGCCCGACTAATTCATCTCTCTCCTCGCTACTCCTCTGCTTCCACCCTCTGCAAATCTCTTCACTGGCTCCCATTCCCTCAGCGTATCCAGTTCAAATTACTAATACTGACCTACAAAGCCATCCATAACCTGTCTCCTCCATATATCACTTAACTAATCTCCCGATATCTTCCCTCACGTAATCTCCGGTCCTCCCAAAGACCTCCTTCTCTCCTCCACACTTATTCGCTCCTCATCCAATCGCCTCCAAGACTTCTCACGAATATCCCCCATCCTCTGGAATTCTTAGCCCCAACACGTCCGCCTATCAACTACATTCGGATCCCATCTCTTCAGGAAAGCCTACAGCCTGCACTGACCCCGCTGCCTCCTCCTCACTACCGAAGCTACCGCCTCACCAACTCCGGAGCTCCTGCAACCCTCGACCTACTGTCTCCTTCCCCACCATCCTGTAGAATGTAAGCCCGCAAGGGCAGGGTCCTCGCCCCTCTGTATCAGTCTGTCATTGTTAGTTTGTTTACTGTAAGTGATATCTGTAATTTGTATGTAACCTTTTCTCATGTACAGCACCATGGAATCAATGGTGCTATATAAATAAATAATAATAATGGTAAGCATAATGGTATCCTTCTCACACTATGAGAAACCACCGCAACCCCTCACACTTAAAACCTGTGCCACTGACCCCCACCACCCTGCTTCCCCTCTTTGGGGCACTTTGGAATGCCCGCTCTGTCTGCAACAAGCTCCACATGGTCCATGATCTCTTCACTTCTCGCAACCTTTTCTTCCTGGCCCTCACTGAGACCTGGCTGACGCCCCCTGACACGGCCTCGCCTGCAGCACTGAGTTACGGTGGCCTCCAGTTTACCCACACTCCTCGCTCTGGCAACAGACATGGCAGAGGAGTGGGTATCCTTCTTTCTAAAAACTGCTCCTTCAACCCTATCCAACTCCCACCCTCCCTTATCCTCCCTTCTTTCGAGGTTCACTCTGTCCGTATCTACGCTCCCTCCAATCTCCAAATGGCTGTCATATACCGACCACCGGGCTCAGCCACTGCCTTCATCGACCAATTCTCCACCTGGCTCCTTCACTTTCTCTCTGCCGACATCCCCACCATCATCATGGGCGACTTTAATATCCCTACTGACACCCACCAGCCAGCAGCCTCCAAACTACTGGCCCTTACTTCATCCTTTGGACTCACCCAGTGGTCCTCCACAGCCACCCACACAGATGGACATACACTAGACCTCATCTTCACCCGCCTCTGTTCCTTATCTAACCTCACAACCTCTCCCTTCCCCCTATCTGACCACCATCTACTCACCTTCTCATCCTTGTCCTCCTCACCTGCCCCCCATGTCCAGCCATTACCACATCCTCGCAGAAACCTCGCACATATAGACACTCACAGACTCTCAGACTCTCTCCTACCCCTGTCCTCCATATCTTCACTGCACGACACGGACAGCGCCACCGCTTTCTATAACTCGACCCTCACATCAGCCATAGACTCAGTCGCCCCTCTCATGCATGGCACAGTGCGACAAACCAATAGGCAACCTTGGCATAACAATGTCACAAAAAAACTTCGACAAGCATCCAGGATTGCGGAGCGGCGTTGGAAGAAAACACGCCTGCCAGACGACTTCACTGCCTTCAAACAAGCTACATTTGACTTCAAATCAGCCCTCACCTCTGCTAAACAGACCTATTTCACTAACCTTGTATCTTCACTATCCTACAACCCAAAACAACTGTTCAGCACATTTAACTCTCTCCTCCGCCCACCACTGCCACCTCCAACTCCCTTCATCTCTTCCGAGGACTTTGCCACCTACTTCAAAAACAAGATCGACCAAACAAGGCAAACCTTTACTTGTCCACCACCCCAACTATTCCATATACCAGACCTCTGCCCTTCCCTAATAACCTCCCTCTCCAACATCACTGAAGGAGAACTTACTCGCCTCTTTTCCAAATCACACCTCACCACCTGTGCACTTGACCCCATGCCTTCCCACCTGCTCCCCAACCTCACTAACACGCTTATTCCACCCCTAACCCATCTCTTCAACCTATCGCTCTCCTCTGGTACCTTCCCCTCTGCCTTCAAACATGCCACCATCACACCTATCCTCAAAAAAACTAACCTTGACCCAACTGCTATGCCCAGCTATCGCCCCATATCGCTGCTCCCATTTGCTTCAAAACTCCTTGAGCAGCATGTCCATGGTCAACTTTCCTCCCACCTCTCATCTAACTCTCTCCTTGACAACCTCCAATCTGGCTTCCGCCCTCACCACTCCACCGAAACTGCCCTGACAAAAATTACTAATGACCTAGTCACAGCCAAAGCTATCAGACAGTTCTCCATCCTCCTCCTTCTTGACCTGTCCTCTGCTTTCGACACAGTCGATCACTGCCTACTGCTACAGATTCTTTCTTCCCTTGGCATCAAAGACCTTGCCCTCACCTTATGACATGACTAATAGACAAGGACATGGTTTGTTTGACTCATGTTCTACAAGCACTGCGCAGCGGAGGGAGGGAAATATTGTTTACTATCGTTAAATGGTGGCTTAATAGTTTCAGAGGCTTGGTTTGGTTATAGTTTAAGAGTTTTATGTTTATAACTTTGTGTTTGATTGTTTTATAATTGCACACATAAGTTTTTCCTCTGTGAAATAATTGGCATATGTATGTGCTGTCCTTATTATCCTTTGTAAATGTAACCATGCAGACTAATGACAAGGTCAAATATGTATGCTATACTTTATTTATGTTTGAAAATAAACGAATTTAAAAAAAAAAAAAAAAAGGCCTCGCCCTTTCCTGGATTGCCTCATACCTATCCAACCGCACATTTAGCGTTTCCCACTCCCACACTACCTCCTCATCCCGCCCTCTCTCTGTTGGAGTCCCTCAAGGCTCTGTCCTAGGACCCCTACTTTTTTCCATCTATACCCTTGGCCTAGGACAACTCATAAAGTCCCATGGCTTCCAGTACCACCTGTATGGAGACGACACTCAGATCCATCTCTCTGGCCCAGATGTCACCTCCCTGCTGTCCAGAATCCCGAAGTGTCTGTCAGCCATATCCTCCTTCTTCACCTCTCGCTTCCTAAAACTCAATGTAGACAAAACCGAACTCATCATCTTTCCCCCACCTCACGTATCCCACCTACCCAATCTATCTATTATGGTAAACGGCATCACGCTCTCTCCCGCTCCTGAAATCCGCTGCCTCGGGGTAACTCTTGACTCTGTCCTGTCCTTCAAACCTCACGTCCAAGCTCTTGCCACCTCCTGTCGCCTCCAACTCAAAAATATTGCCAGAATCCGTCCCTTCCTCAGCCCACAATCTACCAAAACTCTTGTACATGCTCTCATCATCTCCCGCCTCGATTACTGCAACACCCTCCTCTGTGGCCTCCCCGCTAACTCTCTTGCACCACTCCAGTCTGTCCTCAACTCTGCTGCCCGCCTAATCCACCTCTCTCCTCGCTACTCCCCTGCTTCTCCCCTCTGCAAATCCCTCCACTGGCTCCCAATCCCCCAACGAATCCAGTTCAAACTACTAACACTGATCTACAAAGCCATCCACAACCTATCCCCTCCCTATATCTCTGAACTAATCTCCCAATATCTTCCTTCACGTAATCTTCGTTCATCTCAAGACCTCCTACTCTCCTCCGCACTTATTCGTTCCTCACACAATCGCCTCCAAGATTTCTCCCGAATATCCCCCATCCTCTGGAATTCCATGCCTCAACACGTCCGATTATCCACCACCCTCGGATCCTTCAGATGGAACCTGAAAACCCATCTCTTCAGGAAAGCTTACAGCCTACAATAACCGAGCCGCCGCCTCACCACCGCCAGAGCCGCCGCCGCCCACCCCTACCTTCTGTATCTTCCCCACTATCCCATAGAATGTAAGTCCGTAAGGACAGGGTCCTCTCCCCTCTGTACCAGTCTGTCACTGTAAACCTGTTTACTGTAAATGATATCTATAACCCTGTATGTAACCCCTTTCTCATGTACAGCACCATGGAATTAATGGGGCTATATAAATAAATAATAATAATAATAATAAGCACACCGTCATACAGTGCCTACGTAATACTGTTATACAGGAAGACTACATAACATTGGCCACATAATGCTAGAAATTGTTGCTGTACCCCTGCCCACCACCTCCTCTATTTACCCCCATCCTGCACCATTGGCTCTGGGGCACATAGTAGTGAATCCGAACAGCTCTAGCCGCCAGTGGTATTTCTGATTTTGGGAAAGATGGGTGATATTGAGAATGCCATCATTACATTTCCCACAGAAGCTGCCGCACAACTTTCCTAGTATCGTAACATAGGGCCAGCAGTGACACCTATCGGCATCCACATATGTTGGCCTCTCAGAGGTGTAGGAAAGCTGGGTGTCAGGCTGCTTAGCAGCTGTTCTGCTTTCCCCCCCATGTTTACTGGTAATGAGAACAGAAATTTTGATTGAAGAGATTGTATCATCTGCTGATGTCTGATGTGAGCACCAGCGAGCTGTGAGGCAGAGATCACTATCGGCCGGAGATTGTCAGACATTGCTGGGGATAAGCTGCATCTGATAAGCAATGATAAGCAGAATGTCATGTTATGGGCTGATGCATGCAGGGCACACGTGTGCACACGACATGTATGGCCACAAAGCCCCACTGAGGGGTTACAGCCATGTCCAGCACATCTCTGCTCACTGCTCTGAATGCACCCGAAAATTGGATAGTGGCTCCTCCAGGCATCAATCCATGCCAACTGGAGAAGAGCTATAAGAAGTGCTGAGGTGGTAGCTGTACCCAGGTCCAAATCACCAGTAGTATAAAAATTACATGGCAGAAGGGGGTCCCTAGGGCAGATTTTGTACTGGGGGCTGCTCCACACCTGGCACAGCATGGGCTGCAGATCCACCAGCACCATTGGTTACTAACCATACAAGGTGCCAGTCATACCGCCAATGGGCACAACAGCAATACAAAGAAGGAAGCAGCACAGCATATTAGTAAAAACCAAGGACAGGAACATAATGATAACTCTGCAGTAAATAAAAAGCATAGTGCATGAAAATAATATATGGTACTGAGGTAACATGTTTTTGATTAAAAAAAAATGTGAAAGCCACAATGCCTCGTCACGGCGACCATAGTTGGGACAGTCCTTACTCTAATATTAAATACCGTTTGTCAAGTGACATATATGTAGAGAATGTCTGAGAGAGATTGAGCCCAGCTAGTGGAGACACAGCCATGGGAGACCACATCAATATAATGCCCAGCTCAAAGGTGAGGCTGCCACGCCTCTAAGGCCATGTGCACACGCTGCGGATTCCATTGTGGAATTTTCCGCAGCGGATTTGATAAATCCGCAGTGAAGAACTGCTGCGGTTTTTACTGCGGATTTATTGCGGTTTCTTTTGCGGTTTCCTCTGCGGGTTTTCACCTGAAGATTTCTATTGGAGCAGGTGTAAACCCGCAGCAGAATCCGCACAAAGAATTGACATGCTGCGGAAAATAAACCGCTGCGTTTCCGCGCATTTTTTTCCGCAGCATGTGCACTGCGGATTTGGTTTCCCATAGGTTTACATTGTACTGTAAACTCATGGGAAACCGCTGCGGACCCGCAGCTGCGGAAACGCTGCGGTTCCGCAGCAAAATCCGCAGCGTGTGCACATACCCTAAATGCACAAGATGCAAACACAGGAAAAAAACAAAGGTAGGAACTGGGATACAAACTGGTGTGCATGCAGAGTGTAAGCCCACATTCACGCTGGCCACGAAAAAGGGAAAAAAAGACACAAATATAATGATTAAGTATCCTGCAGTAAATAAATAAATAGCTTAGTACATGAAAATAATATACGGTACTTAACATGTTTTTTATCCAAAAAATGCAAACGCCATCCCACCACTTCACGGTGACCCTATCTGGGACAGTCCTAACTCTAATATTAAAAACCTTACTGTTTGTCAAGTGACATGCATGTGGATAAGGGCTGAGAAGTACTGAGCCCAGCTAGTGGAGACACAGCCATGGGAGACCACATTTAGGCCGGGATCACACATATGCGAGATACGGCCGAGTCTCGCTGGTGAAAACCCAGCTCTGGCACCGGCACTCCGGAGCGGAGCGTGCAGCTCCATGTATTACTGTGTGGCTGCATGCTCCGCTCCGGAGTGCCGGCGCCACAGCTCGGTTTTCACCTGCGAGACTCGGCCGTATCTCGCATATGTGTGATCCCGGTCTAATAATGCCCAGCTCAAAGGAAAGGCAACCACACCTCTATATGCACAAGATGCAAACATTACCCATATTAGTGTCTGCCACCGATGCCCCCATATTAGTGTGTTAGTCCCATATACCCCATATTAGTGTGCTAGTCACAGAAACCCCCATATTAGTGTCTGCCACCGATGCCTCCATATTAGTGTACTAGTGACAGATGCCCCCATGGTAGTGTGCTAGTCACAGATATCCCCATATTAGCGTACTAGTCACAGATGCCCCCATGTTAGTGTGCTAGTGCAGGACCCCAGGGTCCTGGTCGTTGCAGTAATATCATTCTCCTCTAGGGGAGGGTGGTGTTACGTTTAGATGCAAAGAAGGACAACTGCATCCAGGTATCACAAACATGCAACATTTCACACTCCAGGCCACCAGGGGGAGCTCTGCTCCTATTTATTTGGTCACTCCCCACACTTAGGTAAAACTGGTGACCTGTAGGGAAAGTTAGTTAGTTGCTGGCTGAGCTTCGCTCAGGTAGTTGGTCCCTGACAGGGGTGGGATCCGTCAGAGATCGAGGAAGAAGGACACGGAGCTGTGCATGCCCTGAGAGCTGCAGCTTCCAGAAAGAGACACTGAAGGAGAACTGTATTGTAAGTCATAGCAAAGGAGTGGACACCCGAAGGAGCCCAGCCCTACACAGGCTGCCTCGTTCTGAGGCGCAGGATCCCGGTAGCCGGAACACCGAGGGAGCAACGACCCTTTATGCCTTGCTCCAGAGACCGGCAGGAGAGCTAATTTCACGTTACCTGCCCGCCCTATACCCAGGAGGCAAGGTGGCACCCCTTAGAGGCTGAGGCATGATAGAGTCCCTATAAACCGCCTTAAGCCACCGGTCATACGGGTTTGTCCTATCCTATCCAGGGGACAGAGAGAGAGAGACATAACATCTATTACATCCGTGAGGACCTTATGAGAAGCTTAGCAGTAAGGGACTACAACACTGCAGCGCTAGAGGAAGGCTACTGATTTCTACTCGGACAAGGGAACTCTGGACTTGCCTCCAAACCGGCCGGACTCTGCCTGCCCTGTGGTCTGGTGCTCTGGACTGTGGATGCTGAAGTCTTCAGTAAAGGTAAAGAGACTGCAACCCTGTGTCCTCGTTCTTCACAGCGCCTTTCACCATACCACCATCTACACACTGGGAAGCCCTGGGGATATACGTCACCTGTGGGAAGGTATACCATCTAGCTGCCATAACATTACCCCAGCGGACCCGTTAAAGCAGCGTCGATCACCCTGGCCGAATACCACAGGTGGCGTCACGAACATTTCCCCTCTAAAGACCTTTCCCTTTGACACGGACGTCCCAGGGCCACAGACCGGGTCAGCCACTGTGACATCCCCCTGTGAACCGAAGGACCTGGTACCGAGTACCCCGCTGCCCTTGGGGGCACTCCACTAGTCACAGATGCACCCGTGTTAGTGTGGTAGTCACAGATATCCCCATATTAGCATGCTAGTCACGGATGCCCCCATGTTAGTGTGCTTGTCACAGATGCCCCCATGTTAGTGTGCTTGTCACAGATGCACCCATGTTAGTGTGCTTGTCACAGATGCACCCATGTTAGTGTGCTAGTCACAGATTCCCCCTTGTTAGTGTGCTAGTCACAGATGCACCCATGGGAAAACCAAGGAGGAACAGAAAAGCACCATAAGAACCAGAGTAATCATGGGAAATCTTTATTAATTAAAAGGGTAACAAAAAAACATAAAAACACACAGAAAATGACAGGGAACACACCACAAACAGGTGGCAGGGTGGTCTCTAGCAGGCAAAACAGGTACCAATGAGTTAACGAGCGCTAATAATCAGAAGGTAACTAGAGTCATGAGCCACAAAAGACCAGGCAGTAAATCTATGGGTCAATACACCGTGTGACAAATATCACACACGCCGGTCACGGGCCAATATATCAGAGCAGATAATGCGCCTACAGAGAGTAAACAATAGTAACAATAATTACCTGCAGGACCACGATGCCACCCACCCCAACGCGCGTTTCGGCGCTGTGCCTTCTTCCGGGGGTATGACATCATGGGAAAGGTACGCTTTTTATAAGAATAGGAGGCCAATCAAGAGTGAAAACCAGCACCGTGTGTCGGCGCATGCGCAGACGGATCGTGGCAAGAGCGGCGCCGAGGGCGTCAGGCGAGGTGAAGGAGGCGCCAGCAAGCACCGCCCACATGGAAGCACGTGAGCGGCCAAGATGGCGCGACCCAGCACCAAGCTGAAGAGACGCCATCGGAGTCGCCCAGCAACGGAGTGCCGGCGCGCATGCGCACCGGATCTGGTGAGTGGCCACATGATAGAATAAACAATCAGTTCCAACCAAATATAAACAAGGCTGTATACAATAAAAGGCTCGGTTATATGCAGACCCAAGAACACATGATACAATAAAGTGCATAAGTGCATGTGAGACATATAAAATAAAAAGCACAGGACAGAAAAATATACATAAAAGTACAGCATTGTACAATAGAACATATGTTATACACTAAGTGAGCTGCAAAACACACATGCAGCTCAAGAAATTTAATACGTGTGAGTGTACAAGATAAAGTGCAATATTTGTGCAAAGTGCATAGTGCAACATTTGTAATAAATGTATAAATAGCACTAAGAAGTACAATAACAAACACAGCTAAAAAAGAACTCTGAATATGAACAAAATATAGCAATATGTAAAAAATATATAACACTTATATGTAATGTGACAATAATAAAATATACAATGTGAGAAAGGTGCTGATAAGAAGATGAAGTCCCGCATTGATCCGAACCAAATAAATATGTTCCCATTCCTATTCCAAATAGGTATATTCCTTTATACAAATAAGTTAAAAAGGCCAAGACAGGCCTAACCTAAAAGAAAATGAAAAATGGTTAAAAACTGAGTAACACAAAGGAAAAAATATACAAAAAAGCGAAAGAAATAAAAACAATGCCAATTAAAAAGTGTACCAGGGATGATCACAAAAATGGGGCGAAACTCAAAGTTTCATTAAGGCCATGGGGATGCAACGTCTTAAGTTTCCATATCCACCGTGATTCCTTCTGTGCCAAATGGCGACTCAAATTACCGCCACGTAGGTTAACAATCAGGTGGTCAATGCCCTTAATTCTAAAACCAGAAGGATCACATGAGTGGTAAAGCTTAAAATGCCTAGGAATGGTTTTTAGGCAATCCACATTCTCTTCTTTGGAGGCTGCCAAAATATCACAAACATGTTCACGTGCTCTGACCTTGAGGGTACGTGTCGTGAGTCCAATATTTATCTTGCCACAAGGGCAAGTCCCATGGTATACCACCATAGTTGTTAGACAATTGATGGTGTGAGTGATCACAAACTCACGACCGTCAGAGGAGAGAAAATGAGTGGCAGACTCAATGTTCGGGCATGCAATACATTTTCCACAGGGTCTACAGCCCCACTGGGGACGGTTAGTATTAGTTGCACTAGAAAAAATTGGGGGAGGGGGCACCGGTGGGAGGTAGCTCCTGACCAAGTGGTCACCTAGATTCCTGGATCTACGTGCTGTAACCGAAGAGTAGGGAGGCAGATACTGCTTCAGTACAGGATCCATAAGCAAAATCGGCCAATGTTTAGCCAGAATATCAGACATTTCCCTCCACCTGGAATGATATTGTGTTATGAGTCTGACCTGATTCGTATGCTTGATTTGCTTCGGTGAATAGAGGAGATGGTGACGATTCGAATGTTTCGCCCTATTATAGGCCCTCTTAATACTCCTTCTGCTATAGCCACGGTCCATAAAGCGATTCTTCAGATCTGCAGCCTGGGTTTCAAACATCTCATTGGTAGCGCATATCCTTTTGAGTCGGAGGAATCGGCCCGTAGGGACCGCATCAATGACATGGGGTGGGTGAGACGATGAAGCATGTAAGACGGCATTCACAGCCGTCTCTTTACGGAAAACACTGGTCAAAAGTAAACCATCCTCACCTCTCTCCACCAGGACATCTAGAAAATCAATACAAGAAAAATTACATTTGTACGTAAGATGTATATTCAAGGTGTTCTTGTTTAAATCCCGTATAAAATTCTGTAACTCAAAAGATGTACCTCGCCAGATCAAAAATACGTCATCAATGTAGCGGGCCCAAAATACGACCCGCTCCATTGATGACACATGATCCGACGAGAATAGATCCCTCTCCCACAGCCCCAGGAACAGATTTGCGTACGAAGGCGCACAAGCCGCGCCCATCGCTGTTCCCTGGAGCTGTAGGTAGAAGGATCCGTTAACCCCTTCACCCCCGGAGCTTTTTCCGTTTTTCCATTTTCGTTTTTCGCTACCCTCCTTCCCAGAGCCATAACTTTTTTATTTTTCCGTCAATTTGGCCATGTGAGGGCTTATTTTTTGCGGGACGAGTTGTACTTTTGAACGACATCATTGGTTTTAGCATGTCGTGTACTAGAAAATGGGAAAAAAATTCCAAGTGCAGTGAAATTGCAAAAAAAGTGCAATCCCACACTTGTTTTTTGCTTGCCTATTTTGCTAGGTTCACTAAATGCTAAAACTGACCTGCCATTATGATTCTCCAGGTCACTACGAGTTTATAGACACCTAACATGACTAGGTTATTTTTCACCTAAGTGGTGAAAAAAAATTCCAAACTTTGCAAAAAACAAAACAAAACAAAATTGCGCCATTTTCCGATACTCGTAGCGTCTCCATTTTTCGTGATCTGGGGTCAGGTGAGGGCTTATTTTTTGTGTGCCGAGCTGGCGTTTTTAATTATAGCATTTTGGTGTAGATACGTTCTTTTGATCGCCCGTTATTGCATTTTAATGCAATGTCGTGGCGACCAAAAAAACGTAAATCTGGCGTTTCGAATTTTTTTCTCATTACGCCATTTAGCGATCAGGTTAATGCTTTTTTTTTATTGATAGATCGGGCGATTCTGAACGCGGCGATACCAAATATGTGTAGGTTGGGTTTTTTTTTTATTGATTTATTTTGATTGGGGCGAAAGGGGGGTGATTTAAACTTTTATATTTTTTTTATTTTTTTCACATTTTTAAAAACTTTTTTTTTTTACTTTTGCCATGCTTCAATAGCCTCCATGGGAGGCTAGAAGCAGGCACAGCCCGATCGGCTCTGCTATGCAGCAGTGATCATAAGATCGCTGCTACACAGCAGATTTGCAGGTGTGCTGTGAGCGCCGACCACAGGGGGGCGCTCACAGCCACCGGCAATCAGTAACCATAGAGGTCTCAAGGACCTCTATGGTTACCTTCCTGACACATCGCCGACCCCCGATCATGTGACGGGGGTCGGCGATGCGCTCATATCCGGCCGCACGGCCGGATGCGGTAGTTAAATGCCGCTGTCTGCGCTTGACAGCGGCATTTAACTAGTTAATAGCGGCGGGTGATCGCGATTTCACCCGCCGCTATTGCGCGCACATGTCAGCTGTAAAAAACAGCTGACATGTCGCGACTTTGATGTGCGCTCACCGCCGGAGCGCACATCAAAGCGGGGGTCCCGACATGTGACGTACTATACCGTCACATGTCGGGAAGGGGTTAAAAAGAAAAAAATTGTGCGTGAGCAAAAATTTCAACAGGAGTAACAAAAAATCGGTGTCACTGGAGGAGAGACTGGTCATGGAGAGGAAGTGCGAGACAGCACTCAAACCATCCTGGTGGCGAATGTTAGTATAAAGCGACTCTACGTCACATGTGACCAGTAACATGTCCTCGTCCACATGGACTGAGTCGATTTTTTTAAGAAAATCAGACGTATCCTTCAAAAATGAGGGTATAGTCTCCACCAGGGGTTTGAGGAATGAATCAACATATTTACCAATGTTTTCCGTAAGCCCACCCACCCCAGAGATGATAGGCCTACCTGGTGGTGTATGAAGATGCTTGTGTACTTTAGGCAGCAAATACAGGGTTGGGATACAATGATCCTTCCCCAAAAGAACATCACGGACTTGAACAGTAATCACACCGTCTGAAAGAGCCTTCTGTAAGATTTTATCCAACTCATCTCTAAAAGAAATCAGAGGATTGTATGTTAACTTTTTATAGCACTTAGAGTCCCTAAGGAGGCGGTATGCCTCGGTCAAGTATAGTTTGGTGGGCCAAACCACGATGTTCCCCCCCTTGTCAGCCGGCTTGATCACTACGTCCCCATTAACGTTGTGGTGGGGGTGTAATGTTTGGTTTGGAATTTTTGATTTAACAGATGCACCCATGTTAGTGTGCTAGTCACAGATATCCCCATATTAGCGTACTAGTCACAGATGCCCCCATGTTAGTGTGCTAGTCACAGATGCACCCATGTTAGTGTGCTAGTCACAGATGCCCCCATGTTAGTGTACTAGTCACAGATGCCCCCATATTAGTGTGCTAGTCACAGATGCCCCCATGTTAGTTAGTGTGCTAGTTACAGATGCACCCATGTTAGTGTGCTAGTTACAGATGCACCCATGTTAGTGTGCTAGTCACAGATGCCCCCATGTTAGCGTACTAGTCACAGATGCCCCCATGTTAGTGTGCTACTCACAGATGCACCCATGTTAGTGTGCTAGTCACAGATGCCCCCATGTTAGTGTACTAGTCACAGATGCCCCCATATTAGTGTGCTAGTCACAGATGCACCCATGTTAGTGTGCTAGTCACAGATGCCCCCATATTGCGTTGCTTGTTACAAATGCCCAAATATTACTGTGGCAGCCAAAGATGCCCCCCTCTTGTGGCAAATGTGCTAGCCATGTTAGTGTGCAAGATAGGCCCGGATCACACTACCGTAGAATACGGGTGAGTGCTATACGAGAAAACATTAGTGTTAATCTATGGGGCAGCTCCCATCACTGTATTTTTTTTCTATGACTTATTCTACATGCTACATGCGTGTAAAATCTCTTTTTCCGGATCCAACCCGGTGTTTGTTGCCTTTCCTAGTGGTAAGCGCTGCCTTTATACCTGACAGGCTTTTGTGATAATGTTATTTACTAAGAGCAGCTCTCTGCCATTACTTGTATTGATAGAAGCGACTACTCACACCGGGGGATGTCCACTCTTTTGACTGTCCTTATGCACTTTAATGACTTTTTGTATGTTATATGCATAATCTTTTGATACTTTGTTAATTAAATAAAATACTACCATCTATGTACTCCTTTGTCCTCCTCGTGTGGTAAACGATATGGAGTTGGTTTCCCTTTGGGTTTGGGTTCTTTTTGCACTCTTTAGTGCTTAATCTCCCATCTTTTATCAACATGTTTCCTGGTTTTGTCATTATTCGTGTAAAATCATAGCATGCTGCGATTGTCACCGATACTCGGCCGAGACTCGCCAATGTAAGCCTATGGGTGCGAGAAAAAAATCGCACACCACACAGACCATCAGTCTAGTGGAGTGCCCCATCAGGGCAAGGGGGTACTCGGTACCGGGTCCTGCAGTTCACAGGGGGGTGTCACGGTGGCTGACCCGGTCCGTGGCCCTGGGACGTCCGTGTAAAAGGGAAAGGTCTTTAAAGGGATAAAGTTTATGGTCGTGACGCCACCTGTGGTATTCGGTCAGGGTGACCAACGCTGCTTTAAGGGGTCCACTGGGGTGATGTTATGGCAGCTAGATGGTATACCTTCCCACAGGTGAAGTATATACTCAGGGCTTCCCAGTGTGAAGATGGTGGTATAGTGAGAGGCGCAGAGAAGAACGAGGACACAAGGTTGCAGTCTCTTTACCTTTACTGAAGACTTCAGCATCCACAGTCCAGAGCACCGAATCACAGGGCAGGCAGAGTCCGGCTGGTTTGGAGGCAAGTCCAGAGTCCCCTTGTTCAGGTGGAAGTCAATAGCCTTCCCTTGCGCTGTAGTGGTGTAGTCCCTTACTGCACAAGCTTCAAATAAGGGCCTCACAGATGTGGTGTCTCTCTCTCTGTCCCCCGTAGTCGGATAGGACAAAACCCATATGACTGGTGGCTTGAGGCTGTTTATAGGGACTCTAGCACGCCCCGGCCTCTGAGGGGTGCCACCGTGTCTCCTGAGTGTAGGTGCGGACAGGTAACCTGCAATTAGCTGTCCTGCCGCTCTCTGAAGGAAGGCATAGAGGTCCTTACTACCTCGGTGTTCCGGCTACCGGTGTTCTGCACCTCAGAAGGAGGCAGCCTGTTCATGGCTGGTCCCCTTCTGGTATCCTCTCCTTTGCTTTACTTCACACTCGCTGCAATACAATTCTGCTTTCAAAATCTCTCTTTCTGGGAGCTGCAGCTCTTAGGGCATGCACAGCTCCGTGGACCCTCTCCTCTGTCCTCTGACAGGAATTCGCTCCTGCCAAGAACAGCTTCCCTGAAGGACTGACTAACTTTCCCTACAGACTACCAGTTATATATATATGGGGCGTCACCTAGTAAATAGGATCAAAAGCTCCCCCTGGTGGCCTGGAGTGTGAATGTGTTGCATGTTTGTGATACCTGGATGCAGTTATCCTTCCTTGCCTCCGAACATAGCATCACTCTAACCTGGAGGAAAGCAATACCACTGTGATGACCAGGACCCTGGGGTGCCACACTCCCCCCGTTAAATCCAGTACTCCCGGACTGGGAAAAGAAGAACAACAATACATGTTAGCAAACAGACATGCAATTTTTGGACTGCAATAACGTATAAAACAAATTAATATATAACTATAGCTTCCCTTTATGGGAGGTGAGGACACTTGAACGTTGCATGAACTATTTACATCGTGGATCCACTTTGAAATTTGAAAATTGAACAATCTAATAAAACAGTGCAACAACTAACTAACTATGAAGTGCTATGACCCTCACGGGTATACTATCTTTTAAGTGCAAAATCTTCATCCAACCCCCGCGGGTTACTTTATTTTCTCCATTTTATTCAAAAGTGTATCATCTACTTCTTTCATATATTACTATCAAAATATCAGTTTACTCTAATTCAAAATATATACTATCGGCTATATAAAATACAATTCTATCTAAGTTCAAATCTCAATTTTTATTCTTACTCACTCTATTAACCCTTTAATATATTAACTTTCTAGCATACAAAATATAACTAACTAGCTTTGGATCTTAGTTTAGCAAAGTGCAACAAATTAACATTCCCTTTAAGGATGCGAACAATACTCAAGTCTTTCAATATTGAGGTAGTGCAAATGTATCAATCACATTAATATTCAAGTCAATCAATATCTTTAGAGCAGCAGCAATGATGCGAGGGACCCGTCATTAACCCCCAACGTTGGCTTGGGCGGGCTACAAGGCGTGTATCCAGACCCGGAATCCTGCCGCGCCAAACGGGTTTTTCTTCAGGTCTCTGGAAAAGAAAGCAGTTCTCACAACAATGTTAGAAGCAGTCTCTTGTCTTTAAAAGCTTCTTTTGTAAAACCAGTAGGAAGCACCTTTAAGAAGGTGCAAACTATTTACAACGGAAAGTCTTGATCATGCGAAGTTCATGATTCACAGTTCTTTAATCAAGAAGGTAACTTGTGCAAACATAGGATCCCTTTAAAAAGGGGACCCCTTTAAGAAGAAACTCTGGTAGGGTTTATTTAACTTTTGAACGGTAGCAGCAAAGAGTTAGCGGTGAACTTGTGAACAGCAACAGTCATTTTAAATTTGCAGTGAAGAGTTAACAGTTAACTATATACAGTCATGTTCAGATTTGTTTTACTAAAGTGGTGGCACTGGCCAAGGCAGTCCCTTTGGATATGGGCGACTACCGGGCACCACATAAAGTACGTCTGCACTCCGGATGGGAGTCTGAGTGCTTACTGTCTTTTGCTCTACGACAGTCTGTGTGCACTTTGAGCACAGAGTGATAGATGCCCTTGTTGTGCAAGTAGGGGTGTTCATCACCTGACCAGGTGGGGGCGTGTTGTGATTCGGTTCGTGGGCTCCCCCGGTGGTCTCTTGTGGTACTGGTGTCCTGCAAGCTTTGCCTTCTCAGTTCACCTGTTCCTATCAGGATGTGGGAGTATCCTATTTAACCTTGCTCCTCAGTCATTCTAATGCTGGCCATCAATGTATCCAGAGTGATTCTGTTGCATGTTCCTGCTCCCAGTTTTCTGCTCAGCTAAGTTGGACACTTTAGTCCTTAAGTCTATTTTTGTATGTTTTGTCCAGTTTGCACTTATGTGAATCTCTGCAGCTGGAAGCTCTTGTTGGGCTGAAATTACCACTCCGGTGTCATGAGTTGTCACATGAGTTAAGGTAATTTCAGGATGGTGTTTTGAAGGGTTTTGCAGCTGACCGCGAAGTCCTCTGTTGTATCTTTCTGCTATTTAGTTAGCGGGCCTCTCTGTGCTAAATCTGCTTTCATACTACGTGTGTCTTTTCATCTGCTCTCACCGTTATTATATGTGGGGGGCTGCTATCTCCTGTGGGGACATTCTCTGGAGGCAAGCCAGGACTGTGTTTTCTTCTACCAGGGGTAGTTAGTTCTCCGGCTGGCGCGCGGCATCTAGAGACAACGCAGGAATGCCCCCTGGCTACTTCTAGTGTGGTGTGTAGGTTTAGCATCGCGGTCAGCTCTAGTTTCCATCACCCGAGAGCTTGTCCGTTTTTTCTATGCTTCTGATGTTTCCTTGCCATTGGAAACCATAACAGTATGGCCAGCCCAAAATGTTTAATCTATAGGCTGAAGCAGGAGAGAAAAGGAACTGTGTGAAACCTTTTTTTTTTTTTTTTTCCTTCCTCTGAAGTTGCACTCCAGCTCTAATTGCAGTCTCCTGTTTTCCTCTCCTCTTAACCCCTGAATGGCTCAGACTTTATTTGTTGAAATATGGATCCCCAGAGTCTGGCTACCAATTTGAATAATCTTGCCTCTAAAGTTCAGAATATACAAGATTTTTTGTTACATGCTCCTCGGTCTGAACCTAAAATTCCTATACCGGAGTTTTTTTCTGGAGATCGATCTTGTTTTCTAAATTTTAAATACAATTGTAAATTGTTTCTTTCGCTGAGATCTCATTCTACTGGAGATCCTGCCCAGCAAGTAAAAATTGTTATTTCTTTACTGCGGGGTGACCCCCAAAATTGGGCATTTTCATTGGCACCAGGGGATCCTGCGTTGCTCAATGTGGATGAGTTTTTTCTGGCTTTGGGGTTGCTTTATGAGGAACCAAATTTGGAGATTCAGGCTGAGAAAGCCCTAATAGCCCTCTCTCAGGGGCAAGATGAAGCCGAAATATATTGCCAAAAATTTCGAAAATGGTCTGTGCTTACTCAGTGGAATGAGTGCGCTCTGGCGGCAATTTTCAGAGAAGGTCTCTCTGATGCTGTAAAAGACGTCATGGTGGGGTTTCCTGCGCCTACTGGTCTGAATGAGTCCATGACAATGGCAATTTAGATTGATCGGCGTTTACGGGAACGCAAACCTGTGCACCAGTTGGCGGTGTCTTCTGAAGAGGCACCACAGAGTATGCAATGTGATAGCTTTTTGTCCAGAAGCGAACGACAGATTTATAGGCGCAAAAATAATTTGTGCTTCTATTGTGGAAATTCTACTCATGTTATATCAGCATGCTCTAAACGAACAAAGAAAGTTGATAAATCCTCTGCTATTGGCACTTTGCAGTCCAAGTTTATTTTGTCTGTAACTCTAATTTGTTCGTTATCTTCTATTGTTGCGGATGCGTATGTGGATTCTGGCGCCGCTTTGAGTCTTATGGATTGGTCCTTTGCCAGGCGCTGTGGGTTTGATCTAGAGCCTCTGGAAGTTCCTATACCTTTAAAGGGTATTGATTCTACACCATTGGCTAGTAATAAACCACAATACTGGACACAAGTGACTATGCGTTTGACTCCAGACCATCAAGAGGTGATTCGCTTCCTTGTACTGTATAATCTACATGATGTGTTGGTGCTGGGATTGCCATGGTTGCAAACTCATAACCCAGTCCTTGACTGGAAAACAATGTCTGTACTAAGCTGGGGATGTCAGGGAAATCATGGGGACACATCTTTGGTCTCCATTGCTTCATCTATTCCCTCTGAAATTCCTGAGTTTTTGTCTGATTATCGTGAGGTTTTTGAGGAATCTACTCTTAATTCTCTTCCTCCTCACAGAGATTGCGATTGCGCCATAGATTTGATCCCTGGCAGTAAATTTCCTAAGGGTCGTCTATTCAATCTGTCTGTACCTGAACATGCTGCCATGCGAGAGTATATTAGGGAGTCCTTGGAAAAGGGACATATTCGTCCTTCTTCGTCTCCTCTTGGAGCGGGGTTCTTTTTCGTAGCTAAAAGCGATGGTTCTTTGAGACCTTGTATTGATTATAGACTCTTGAATAAGATCACAGTCAAGTATCAGTATCCTTTGCCATTGCTGACAGATTTATTTGCTCGCATTGAGGGGGCGAAGTGGTTCTCTAAGATTGATCTTCGCGGTGCGTATAATTTGGTGCGAATTAAGCAGGGGGATGAGTGGAAAACCGCATTTAATACGCCCGAGGGCCATTTTGAGTATTTGGTGATGCCTTTTGGTCTGTCAAATGCCCCTTCGGTCTTTCAGTCTTTTATGCACAATATTTTCCGTGAATATCTGGATAAATTTATGATTGTGTATTTGGACGATATCTTGATTTTTTCGGATGACTGGGAATCTCATGTTCAACAAGTTAGGAGGGTTTTTCAGGTTTTGCGGACCAATTCTCTGTTTGTTAAAGGTTCAAAGTGTGTTTTTGGGGTTCAGAAGATTTCTTTTTTGGGGTACATTTTTTCCCCCTCTTCTATTGAGATGGATCCTGTGAAGGTTCGGGCTATTTGTGACTGGACGCAACCGACTTCTCTTAAGGGCCTTCAGAAACTTTTGGGCTTTGCTAACTTTTATCGTCGATTCATAACTGGTTTTTCTAGCGTTGTCAGGCCTTTGACTGATTTGACTAAAAAGGGTGCTGATGTTGCAGATTGGTCTCCTGCTGCTGTGGAGGCCTTTCGGGAGCTTAAGCGCCGTTTTTCTTCTGCTCCGGTGTTGTGCCAGCCTGATGTTTCTCTTCCTTTTCAGGTGGAAGTTGATGCTTCCGAGATCGGAGCGGGGGCGGTTTTGTCGCAGAAAAGTTCAGATTGTTCAGTGATGAGACCTTGTGCGTTCTTTTCTCGAAAATTTTCGCCCGCCGAGCGAAATTATGACGTCGGTAATCGGGAGCTTTTGGCGATGAAGTGGGCATTCGAGGAGTGGCGTCATTGGCTTGAGGGTGCTAAACATCAGGTGGTGGTCTTGACTGATCACAAAAATTTGATTTATCTTGAGTCGGCCAGACGTCTGAATCCTAGACAGGCGCGCTGGTCGTTGTTTTTCTCCCGGTTTAATTTTGTGGTTTCGTATCTGCCAGGTACTAAGAATGTGAAGGCGGATGCCCTTTCTAGGAGTTTTGAACCTGATTCCCCTGGTGATTCTAAACCTACGGGTATACTTAAGGATGGGGTGATATTGTCTGCTGTCTTCCCAGACCTGCGACGTGCTTTACAAGAGTTTCAGGCGGATCGGCCTGATCGTTGTCCGCCTGGTAGATTGTTTGTGCCGGATGAGTGGACCAATAGAGTCATCTCGGAGGTTCATTCTTCTGCGTTGGCAGGTCATCCGGGAATTTTTGGTACCAGAGATTTGGTGGCTAGGTCCTTCTGGTGGCCTTCCCTGTCTCGGGACGTGCGTACTTTTGTGCAGTCTTGCGATGTTTGTGCTCGGGCCAAGCCTTGTTGTTCTCGGGCTAGTGGGTTGTTGTTGCCCTTGCCTGTTCCTAAGAGGCCTTGGACACACATCTCTATGGATTTTATTTCTGATCTCCCTGTTTCTCAGAAGATGTCCGTCATTTGGGTGGTGTGTGACCGCTTTTCTAAGATGGTTCATTTGTTGCCCTTGCCCAAGCTGCCTTCCTCATCTGAGTTGGTGCCCCTGTTTTTTCAGAATGTGGTTCGGCTGCATGGTATTCCGGAGAATATCATTTCCGACAGGGGATCCCAGTTTGTGTCCAGATTTTGGCGGGCGTTTTGTGCCAGGATGGGCATTGATTTGTCTTTTTCGTCTGCATTTCATCCCCAGACAAATGGCCAGACGGAACGTACTAATCAGACCTTGGAGACTTATTTGAGGTGTTTCGTGTCTGCTGATCAGGATGACTGGGTCTCCTTTTTGCCGTTGGCTGAGTTTGCCCTTAATAATCGGGCCAGTTCTGCCACTTTGGTCTCCCCTTTCTTTTGCAATTCAGGGTTCCATCCTCGTTTTTCATCTGGTCAGGTGGAGTCTTCGGATTGTCCTGGAGTGGATACCATGGTGGATAGGTTGCATCGTATTTGGGGGCAGGTGGTGGACGGTTTGGAGTTGTCCCAGGAGAGGACTCAGCGTTTTGCTAATCGCCATCGTCGTGTTGGTCCTCGTCTTCGTGTTGGGGACTTGGTGTGGTTGTCCTCCCGTTTTGTCCCTATGAGGGTCTCTTCTCCTGTTTAAGCCTCGGTTCATCGGTCCTTATAAGATTTTGGAAATTCTTAACCCTGTGTCTTTTCGTTTGGACCTCCCAGCATCCTTTGCTATCCATAATGTCTTCCATCGGTCATTATTGCGGAGGTATGAGGTACCACTTGTGCCTTCTGTTGAGCCTCCTGCTCCTGTGCTGGTTGAGGGTGAGTTGGAGTACGTGGTGGAGAAAATCTTGGACTCCCGTGTTTCCAGACGGAGACTTCAGTATCTGGTGAAATGGAAGGGCTACGGTCAAGAGGATAATTCTTGGGTTACAGCTTCTGATGTTCATGCTTCTGATTTGGTCCGTGCCTTTCATGGGGCTCATCCGGATCGCCCTGGTGGTTCTTGTGAGGGTTCGGTGCCCCCTCCTTAAGGGGGGGGTACTGTTGTGATTCGGTTCGTGGGCTCCCCCGGTGGTCTCTTGTGGTACTGGTGTCCTGCAAGCTTTGCCTTCTCAGTTCACCTGTTCCTATCAGGATGTGGGAGTATCCTATTTAACCTTGCTCCTCAGTCATTCTAATGCTGGCCATCAATGTATCCAGAGTGATTCTGTTGCATGTTCCTGCTCCCAGTTTTCTGCTCAGCTAAGTTGGACACTTTAGTCCTTAAGTCTATTTTTGTATGTTCTGTCCAGTTTGCACTTATGTGAATCTCTGCAGCTGGAAGCTCTTGTTGGGCTGAAATTACCACTCCGGTGTCATGAGTTGTCACATGAGTTAAGGTAATTTCAGGATGGTGTTTTGAAGGGTTTTGCAGCTGACCGCGAAGTCCTCTGTTGTATCTTTCTGCTATTTAGTTAGCGGGCCTCTCTGTGCTAAATCTGCTTTCATACTACGTGTGTCTTTTCATCTGCTCTCACCGTTATTATATGTGGGGGGCTGCTATCTCCTGTGGGGACATTCTCTGGAGGCAAGCCAGGACTGTGTTTTCTTCTACCAGGGGTAGTTAGTTCTCCGGCTGGCGCGCGGCATCTAGAGACAACGCAGGAATGCCCCCTGGCTACTTCTAGTGTGGTGTGTAGGTTTAGCATCGCGGTCAGCTCTAGTTTCCATCACCCGAGAGCTTGTCCGTTTTTTCTATGCTTCTGATGTTTCCTTGCCATTGGAAACCATAACAGGGGCGACAGTGTACGAGGAAGAGCCACTGGTTGCTGTGGCTCCAGGTCACAAGATGGTGAATTAGAGGTTTTATGCATGCATCTGTGTACATGTAAGGCATACCATCCCTTCTCTCCCCAATGTCATGTGTAAGTGACACGGTCACCAGGGTAGAGGTCCCTGCCTGGGTGTCCTTCGATAAGGTGCGCCTCCACATCCCGTCTGGTCACAAAGATTTCGGGATATAAATCTTGTTCTTTAATGAAGCCCCAGCCAGATTTTAGACAGAAGGTCACTACAATCCCTTGTCTCCGTGTTTCTCGGTTGTCAAAGGTCTCTTTCCTGACCTGGGTTTTAGCTCGCAGGTCTTTTTCGTGGGCGACATGGCGTCGGCGTTCCTCCTCCCGTTCTTTCTGCTCGCGCCGGAATGCGTCCTGTCACTGGAATTCCTCCTGACTTAGGACTTCGATTTGCTCCCCCTCTGGCTGGGCCTCCCCAGGGAACCCGATTAGGTCGGTGGTGGTGTGGGTCCACAGGAAGGTCACCCACTCTCCCTGGATGTCCACAGTCCTTTTGAAGGACTGCAACGGGGCATCGGAAGTTTCTAAGATCTCCAAGGGCCGGTCCCATGCTAAGCGGCTACACACCCGTCCGGGTGGCGGTGGCGAGTCTATGGCCACTAGCATGGTGGTGTCTTCAGCTACCGGGGCAGGGTCAGCAGGCCTACCCGCTGCCGCGGCGTCTCCGGTGCCGGTCTCCTCCTCTGCAGGCTGGGACTCCAATGACTGGCTGCGCTGCTGCTCCTGGACGCTGGCGGCTGCGCGGTACCACGAGCTCCGGAGCTGACGACACAGCTCCTCGACCTCCGCACCAAGAACCTCCAGGTTCATGCAGGACGGCGGGGCCTTTTCTTCCTCTGATTGGCCGGGATAGCTGCGGGCTTCCTCCCCCTCCTCCGGGTGACCTCCGCTTGCCATCTTGCCAACCAGGTTCTGTTTGGCGTCTTGCTGTTGGTTCTGCTCCTCCTCTTCTGGAGGCTGGTTCCTTCTTCTCCCTCCACCATCCCAGACTAGGAGGGATCTCTTTTGTTGATGGGCATATCTTTCGGACATAGTATCTGAGAGGGACGGCTTCCACTTTCGCGCCGTTTTTCCAGGCTACGCCCACAACGACACGCCCCACTCCTCCTGCACGCCACATGGTGCTGTAATGGCGGCAGTTTTGGTGGCAATTTTGGCGGTCTTTTACAGTGAACAGTCCCACAATAAAGTAAGGTTCAGGCACAGTTCTGGTACAGTCTTTTAGGCGCACATGACCCGATTTGCTGGGTCAGTAGATCCTGTTGGAGCGCCCGTCAGGGCAAGGGGGTACTCGGTATCCTTCCTTGCCTCCGAACGTAGCATCACTCTCCCCTGGAGGAAAGCAATACCACTGCGATGACCAGGACCACGGGCGCCCACTAGTTTGTGATAAATATGCACACATTTTCCTCATTTCAGCCCACTGAGCCACTAAATTCATTGGGGAAAAGCAGTGAGAAATGTAAAGTCATACACGTTATACGGATACGTAGGTGCAAGAAAATCGCATAATCGCATTGCAAACGCATTACACGCAGATGACCATACGGAGAACACTTGTGCGACTCTCGGCAGGGAGACTCGGACCGATTTTCCATATGTTAAGCGTGCCCCCGGCCTAACACATCCGTGTTCATACTAATGCGTTATTTCTCAGGCAGGTTACATCCACAGTTGGGTCGGTTTGCAGCTCTGTGCTCTTGTCTGAAGCTAAACGCACAAGAAAATAGCAAGGAAAAGACGAGACCTTTGTGCAGAACCCAACATAGGAGATTGTGGGGAATTGTACCGCTTGTCATGCTCCTGCTTCTTTGCACATTTTTTTCCACCTTCTTGATGCATTTATAAATGTTTTGCGCTTTTTTTATGCCAACCTTGTCATTTATGTTTTGAGTTTGTCAAAGTAAGTGGAAATATTCACTGCTATGGGGCCCGCTGCTGGCCCTGTATGCCAGCAGGTGTCAGTGCCTGGGCCAACCAGAGAATTCTCCGGTTCTCCGGTGGGCCAGTCCAACCCTGGGTACATGTACCACATCCGTATCCCAGATGTCACATCTTGGCACCATCCAGATTGAAAACTATGCATCCCCAGACATAGATTATGGCATGGTACAGAACGACAAACAGGTGAGGGATAATGCTGTTTTTTATTTTTGTTTTATTACAGGGGAACGAGGGCTTCGCTGGAACTAGGCGTTAGGTGAGTATAACTGTGTTTATTTTTAAATAAAAAAGGAAATCTGTGTTTTGTTTTTATTTCAAATAAGGGACTTTATTCTGGCCGTGTCTTTACTTATCATATAACTATAGGATTAGTAATGGATAGGTGTCTTATAGACGCCTCTTCATTACTAATCCGTGGGCTTGATGTCACCAGACAATACAAAGGTGACATCAACCCCACAAATATGAAAGTGGGAAGATCCGGGCAAAGCACCAGAATTGGCGCATCTAATAGATGCGCCTTTTCTGGGCGGCTGCAGGCTGCTATTTTTAGGCTGGGGGTGCCAATATCCATGGCACCTTACCAGCCTGAGAATACCAGTCCCCAGCTGCCTGCTTTAGCTTGGCTGGTTGTAAAAAAATGAAGTGGATCCCTCTATTCTCGATAACTAGCCTTGCTAAAGCTGACAACTGAAGGTTGCAGACCACAGCTGTCAGTTTTGCCTGACTGATTATCAAACATACAGGGGAACTCCATGTCAATTTTTTTTTTAAACTTAATTATAACACAGGGCATCATGCTAAAGGGGTAATGGTTAATGGCTGTCCCATCTGAGTAGGCTATTGGTACTGGTGTGATAGATTTCAGTGTCCAAACTACTGTCCATTTTTTTGGATAAGATAAGGACGTCCAAGAAGTGTAAAGTGTCAGTGCCTATTTCAGAGGTAAGTCTAAGACCTATGATGTTCACATGAAGATCCTTGAGGAACCTACGGTTTACTTAACACACCCTTTAATAATATATATATAAATAATCATAATCATGCATGGCGAGTCACCTTCCCATACACACACCTGTTTTTCCTTTTTCTGGCTGTCCCTGTATAATACTGTCCATAAATCCCTTAATGGTATGAATGTTTATTAGCCATCACTTATCTTTAAAGCAGTTCAGGACAGTTAGGGCCAGCTGTCATTAAGCGGGGGTGCCAACCTCGGAAGGTGTTCAGGTCAGGGATCATCCAGAGGGTGAACGCAGTGTGCACCTTTTAGTATGGTGTTTGTTACTTAATGTTGTTTGTCCCCTTTTTATGGTATTTCATTAAAAGTTATATTTTATATCAATTATTGGGGTTCCTTTATATTAGCCTTATTCAACTGACCGCCTACATTTATTTTCTCTTGATTTTTCCTGAGGACTATGTTGTGTTCATAATACTGTATGGGCAGCACGGTGGCGCAGTGGTTAGCACAGCAGCCTTGCCGCGCTGGAGTCCTGGGTTCAAGCCCCACCAAGGACAACATCTGCAAAGAGTTTGTATGTTCTCTCTGTGTTTGTGTGGGGTACTCCGGTTTCCTCCTACATTCCAAAGACATACTGATAGGGAATTTAGATTGTGAGCCCCAACGGGGACAGTGATGATAATGTGTGCAATCTGTAAAGCGCTGTGGAATATGTTAGCGCTATATAAAAAAAAAAATAAAGAAATAAAGATTACTGTATGGATGACTGTGTGGTGCCCTTAATAATATATGGAGGATAATGTGAGGCCCATAATACTGTATGGAGGAATACGTGGGGCCAATAATACTGTATGGAGGGCTATGTGGGGCCCATAATACTGTATGAAGGGCTATGTGGGGCCCAAAATACTGTATGGAGGTGTAATGATCCAGGTCGGGGTTTGCTTCTTGCTTTTCCTTCCCCGACCTGGTTATGGTGGGGTTAACCTTTCCTGTCTCTCTTTTGTTCTGAGTGGCTATTTATTGGTACCACTCCTGGTAGCAGATGTCAGTGATAGTTCCAGTCCCTGGCTTGAGCAGCTGACTTGTATACCCTACTGATCCTTCTGCCTCTGATTACCCGTATTTGTGCCTGACCCTTTCCCCATTCCTGACTAAGGGCTGTCCCACACGTCCAGATAATTCCGGTACCGGAATAAATCGGTACCGGAGTTATCCGTGTCCGTGTGCCTGGGAACTCACGGAGGCCATACCTGCGGCACACGTGTGCCGCCCGTATGGCGAGTGGGTACCACACGGAGCGTGTGGTACCCACTCTGCATGGTGCTGAAGCTGCGATTCATATCATCCCTGCAGCAACGTTTGCTGCAGGGAAAATATGAAGAATAGTGTTTAAAATAAAGATCCATGTGTCCGCCGCCCCCCCACCCCCTGTGCGCCCCCCCGCTGGTCAGAAAATACTCACCCGGATCCCCCGTCGGCAGTCGCTCCTTCCTGGTCTGGCCGCGGCTTACTGTATGCGGTCACGTGGGGCCGCTCATTTACACTCATGAATAGGCGGCTCCGCCCCTATTGGAGGTGGAGCCACATATTCATGAGTGTAATCGGCCGCATACAGTAGGAGGCGCGGCCAGACCAGGAAGGAGCGACAGCCGACGGGGGACCCGGATAAGTATTTTCTGACCAGCGGGGGGGGCGCACAGGGGGTGGGGGGGCGGCGGACACATGGATCTTTAGTTTAAACACTATCATTCATATTTTCTCTGTAGCAAACGGTGCTACAGGGAACATATGAATGGCGGCTTCAGCACCATGTGGGGGGGACAGCGCTTACTGTAGCGCTGTCTCCGGCACGCCACACGGACCCCAGACGGAGAATGTCCGTGTGAGGTGCGTGTTTTACACGGACCCATTGACTCTATTGGGTCCGTGTAATCCGTGCGCTCCCACGAACACTGACATGTCTCCGTGTTTGGCACACGGAGACACGGTCCGCACACGGTCCGCACAAAATCAATGACATCTGAACAGATGCATTGATTTTTATGGGTCTACGTGTGTCAGTGTCTCCGGTACGGGAGGAAACTGTCACCTCACGTACCGGAGCCACTGACGTGTGAAACCGGCCTTAGTGTGTGTTTGGTGGTTTCCTACAGTGTATGACTCGGCTTGTATTCTGAACCCTGCCTCCTGCTTTCCGTCTCTGTTACTACGCTTTTCCATCTGGCTTTGACTCTCTGGCTCGTACCCCGACTACATCTTGTGTCTCACGTTTTGGATCCCACGCTCCCGTCTGGTTCCGATTTCTGGCTTGTCTCTGACCTTGTGCATTTCTGTGACCTCTGGTACTTCGTCTTCCTGTTTGTTGCTGACCGGCCTGTCTGACTACTCTGCCGCCTCCTGGTGGCGCTCCTCGCTTTGCATTGAGGTGCTACACGGTGAGTGCTACCTTTTTCCCCTTACCTGCGCCCCCTGGTGGAGGTTGCATGCAACTGCCTTGAAGTTGCATTACAGGAGGGCTAGTGGTGCCCAAAATACTGTGTGGAGGGCTATATGGTGTCCATAATACTGCATGGATGGCTATGTGGGTGCCATAATACTGTATGGATGGCTATGTGGGGGCCTTGATACTGTAGGGAGGACTATGTGGGGCGAATAATACTGTATGGAGGGCTATGTGGGGGTCATTATGTTTGTAAGAAATTATACAATGTGAAGGTTTATTTGTGGGTTCCATAATACTGTGTAGAGGACTATGTGGGGATCCGTATGCTGTTTGTAGAGCTGAGTGGGGATTATGATACTATTTGGAGGGCTAGTGGGGCCATTAGAGTGTGGATGGTTGTATTGGGGCCACCATACTTTGCTGGGAGGGTTGATGGGGGTACAGTAGGTTCATCACACCATGTGTGTGGAGGGTACTGTGGAAGAATTCACTGTGGGGGTATCATACTGTGTTTCGGGGGACACTATAGCTGACATACTTTATACATGAAAGTGGAGTCTAGGGCTTCAATAGGAGAATGACTTTGTATGGACTGTATGGTTTTGATATATGGTCTTCTGTCACCCCGCCAAATATTAAGGTTATTTTTGGGGGTGTGGGGGCCAGACAGAACTTTTGCTCTGGGGCCCCATGATTTCTATGTAAGGCCCTGGTGCCAGCGCCTGGATATCATCCATCAGACTGGAGCAGAGGGCACATGTGCTGAACGGAACGAGTTCCTGCCAGGAGATACATGGGGTCGGTGACAGGGAGTAACGGCGGTCGTGTGGCGCCAGGGTCTCGGGTCAGGGGGCGATGGCCGGCTCCAGCATGTGAACACCGGGAGACGTCTGTGCACGATGCGGAGCCTCTCATCAATTTACATAACACATTTAAGGCGCAATTCCAGAGGACTCCGGTTCCCATGGCAATAAACTACAGTAGTCAAGGGACTGGTCACTTCCGTTTACGTCACCAGGGACACGTGGATCCAAGATGGCGGCCGTTGCGGTAAGTGTTAGAGTCGGTGTCTCCGTCGGATTTAGGGTTCGGGGGGAAGGAGAGATAAACGGACGGGGAGCAAGGGGGCTGAGGAGGCGACACCGCGGCCGGCGGAGAGGATGGAGAAGAAAGCGGAACCGGAAATAAAGCTGAGGGGCCTGTGTCCCGGAAGTGGGGACCTCCTGCCCCCCGTCTTATAGAATGGCATTATCTGGGTGTATCTCACCAAAGCACTACGTGGGAGAGACCCCCACCCACATTCTTGTATAGGAGATACATTCCAGCCATACTATTATATAGGAGAGACCCCCCATCATTACTATTATATAGGAGAGACCCCCCATCATTACTATTGTATAGGGGAGACCTTCCGTCCTTACTATTATATAGGAGACCCCCCCACATTATTGTATAGGAGAGACCTTCCTTCCTTACTATTATATAGGGGAGACCCCACCCACATTATTGTATAGGAGATACATTCCAGCCATACTATTATATAGGGGAGACCTTCTTTCCTTCCTATTATATAGGAGAGACCCCCACCCTCATTATTGTATAGGAGAGACCTTCCTTCCATACTATTATATAGGAGAGACCCCCCATCATTACTATTGTATAGGGGAGACCTTCCAGCCATACTATTATATAGGAGAGACCCCCACCCTCATTATTGTATAGGAGAGACCTTCCTTCCATACTATTATATAGGAGAGACCCCCTCCCTCATTATTGTATAGGAGAGACTTTCCATCCATACTATTATATAGGAGAGACCCCCCATCATTACTATTGTATAGGGGAGACCTTCCAGCCATACTGTTATATAGGAGAGACCCCCACCCTCATTATTGTATAGGGGAGACCTTCCTTCCATGCTATTATATAGGAGAGACCTTCCTTCCATACTATTATATAGGAGAGACCCCCACCCTCATTACTGTATAGGAGAGACTTTCCTTCCATACTATTATATAGGAGAGCCCCCCACCCTCATTATTGTATAGGAGAGACCTTCCTTCCATACTATTATATTGGAGAGACCCCCCATCATTACTATTGTATAGGAGAGACCTTCCAGCCATTCTATTATATAGGAGAGACCCCCACCCACATTATTGTATAGACGAGACCTTTCTTCCATACTATTATATAGGAGAGACCCCCACCCACATTATTGTATAGGAGAGACCTTCCTTCCATACTATTATAGGAGAGACCCCCACCCACATTATTGTATAGACGAGACCTTCCTTCCATACTATTATATAGGAGAGACTCCCACCCACATTATTGTATAGGAGAGACCTTCCAGCCATACTATTATATAGGAGAGACCCCCCCCCCCATCATTACTATTGTATAGGGGAGACCTTCCAGCCATACTATTATATAGGAGAGACCCCCCCCCCATCATTACTATTGTATAGGGGAGACCTTCCAGCCATACTATTATATAGGAGAGACCCCCCCCCCATCATTACTATTGTATAGGGGAGACCTTCCAGCCATACTATTATATAGGAGAGACCCCCACCCTCATTATTGTATAAAGGAGACCTTCCATACTATTATATAGGAGAGACCCCCCCCCACCCTCATTATTGTATAGGGGAGACCTTTCTTCCATACTATTATATAGGAGAGACCCCCCCATCATTACTATTGTATAGGGGAGACCTTCCAGCCATACTATTATATAGGAGAGACCCACACCCTCATTATTGTATAGGAGAGACCTTCCTTCCATACTATTATATAGGAGAGACCCCCCATCATTATTGTATAGGAGAGAACTTCCTTCCATACTATTATATAGGAGAGACCCCCCATCATTATTGTATAGGAGAGACCTTCCTTCCATACTACTATATAGGAGAGACCCCACCCTCATTATTGTATAGGAGAGACCTTCCTTTCGTACTATTATATAGGAGAGACCCCCACCCTCATTATTGTATAGGAGAGACCTTCCTTCCGTACTATTATATAGGAGAGACCCCCTCCCTCATTATTGTATAGGAGAGGCCTTCCTTCCATACTATTATATAGGAGAGACCCCCCCCCCCCACATTATTGTATAGGAGAGACCTTCCTTCCATACTATTATATAGGAGAGACCCCCCATCATTACTATTGTATAGGGGAGACCTTCCTTCCATACTATTATATAGGAGAGACCCCCACCCTCATTATTGTATAGGAGAGACCTTCCTTCCATACTATTATATAGGAGAGACCCCCACCCACATTTTTGTATAGGAGAGACCTTCCTTCCATACTATTATATGGGAGAGACCCCCCCTCCATCATTACTATTGTATAGGGGATTCCTTCCATCCATACTATTATACAGGGAATCTGTCACCTTGGAAAACACTTTCCACCTACAGATATAGGGGTAATCTGCAGGTAAATAGTGATACAACTCACCCTGGCCACCTTACTTAAAGTGCAGCTACTGGGAGAAAATGAACTTGTATCCTCCTGGCAGCAGCCAACTTTTAGTCATAGAAGCTTACATGAAGCTGCTACATTCAGCACTTCCTATTCTGTGAGCGGCGGATGTAAGCACACCCCAGTATTGTGAATGGCAGCCACCTCTGAAGAGCGTCTGTGTAGAACGAGTGGACACAGTATCGGAGCCACCGCCTCCTATGTAATGAGCCATGATTGTATACGCTCCGTGTCTGCCCATATGACTGAAAAACGGCAGCTCCCAGGGGAAATGTTTATTTTCTCCCGGTACATACACTTTCAGTAAGGGGGCTGGACTGTATTGTAATGCTTTTTACCTGCAGATTAACCCTCTGTCTGTAGGTAAATGGCATTTTTTTCTGATGTCACAGGTTCCCTATACTGTTTAGTAAGGGATTCCAATATTTCTCTCCATATTGCATATATACTTTGTTACAACTCCTATAATCATATTTTGTCTTTAAAACATCTGTCTGTAAGCAAAATGCTGTTAAGCGTTATACGGTGGTATTCTTGTACATAGAAGCAGTATTATAATAACTATATTCTTGTACATAGGAAGCAGTATTATAGTAGTTTATATTCTTGTACATAGAGGGCAGTATTATAGTAGTTATATCCTTGTACATAGGGGGCAGTATTATAGTAGTTATATTCTTGTACATAGGGGGCAGTATTATAGTACTTATATTCTTGTACATAGGGAGTATTATAGTAGTTATATTCTTGTACATAGAAGCAGTATTATAGTAGTTATATTCTTGTACATAGGGAGCAGTATTATAGTACTTATATTCTTGTATATAGGGAGCAGTATTATAGTAGTTATATTCTTGTACATAGGAGCAGTATTATAGTAGTTATATTCTTGTACATAGGGAGCAGTATTATAGTAGTTATATTCTTGTACATAGGAGCAGTATTATAGTAGTTATATTCTTGTACATAGGGGCAGTATTATAGTAGTTATATTCTTGTACATAGGAGGCAGTATTGTAGTAGTTATATTCTTGTACATAGGAGGCAGTATTATAGTAGTTATATTCTTGTACATAGGAGGCAGTATTGTAGTAGTTATATTCTTGTACATAGGGGACAGTATTATAGTAGTTATATTCTTGTACATATGAGCAGTATTATAGTAGTTATATTCTTGTACATAGGAGCAGTATTATAGTAGTTATATTCTTGTACATAGGAGCAGTATTATAGTAGTTATATTCTTGTACATAGGAGGCAGTATTATAGTAGTTATATTCTTGTACACAGGGGCAGTATTATAGTAGTTATATTCTTGTACATAGGGGCAGTATTATAGTAGTTATATTCTTGTACATAGGGAGCAGTATTATAGTAGTTATATTCTTGTACATAGGAGCAGTATTATAGTAGTTATATTCTTGTACATAGGGAGCAGTATTCTCTAATATATAAAGCTGAATGTGTGTATGTGTGTATGTATGTATGTGTGTATGTCCGGGATTGGCATCTGAACCGTCGCAGCTACAGCCACAAAATTTTGCACAGTCACACGTCTGGACCCCGAGAGCGTCATAGGCTATGTTGTGAGGTGAAATTTTAACCCCGCACTTTCCATTTCACCAAACAATTTTGCCCCTATCTACATAATGGGGAAAAAGTGAAAGGAAAAGTGTTGGAGGCGTCACAGCTACAGGCACAAAATTTTGCACAGTCACACGTCTGGACCCCGAGAGCGTCAAAGCTATGTTGTGAGGTGAAATTTTAACCCCGCGCTTTCCAATTCACCAAACAATTTTGCCCCTATCTACATAATGGGTAAAAAATGAAAGGAAAAGTGTTGGAGGCAAATTAACAGCTGCCAGATGTGAACAAGGGGGACTTAAAGAGTGAGAGCGATGGCGCCAAAGAGTATGTACCGTACAGTTGCTAAGGTGGGGCCCCGACATGGGATAATCACCACACCACCACGGGGATATGAACACACACAAAATGCGCCACACACTACCACGTGCTCGAACACATATACCACCCTCAGCGCACATTTCACCACACATACACCAACCTCGCCACATAAAAGTCGAAACACAAAAGTCGCCGCTCAAAACTCTCCACGCGCAAAACTCTCCACATGCAAAACTCGCCACACGTGCAAAACTCACCTCATGGAAAACTCATCTTATGGAAAACTCGCCACACGCAAAACTTGCACACGCGGAAAAATTGCCACATGCACAAAAGTTGCAACACATGCAAAAGTTGCCTCACACAAAACTTGCACATACTCAAAAGGCACCACACATAAAACTCGCCACGCGCAAAACTCGCCATGCGCAAAACTTGCTGCACACAACTTGCTACACTAACCTGTCACATGCAACTCGACACACAAAAGTTGCTACACGCATGTCGCCACACAACTCATCTCACAAAAGTCGCTACATGCATGTCGCCACACGCAACTCAACACACACAACTTGACACACGAAACTCGCCCTAAAACACACACAAGTCTGGTATTATCCTTCAAAAATAAAAATCTGATTAATAAGCAGACAAACTACAAGAGCAACAAATGTACCATATAGGAATCCGGCAGCTGTCAGTCACATGACCTGTCTATTATGTGTATGTTTGAGCTAATATATACTTTCAGGGGGGAGGGCTTACTGTTGGCTGGGGATTTATCAGGCTGCCAATTTAGCTTACAAATACTGAGGTAAAAATACTGACCAAATAACGTGTGAACGAGGTCTAATACAGGAGGAGATGACATACAGATATATACAATTTACAGGGGAGATGACACACAGGTATATACTATGTACAGGAGGAGATGACACACAGATATATACTATATACAGGAGAGATGACACACAGGTATATACTATATAGAGGAGGAGATGACATACAGGTACATACTACATACAGGAGGAGATGACATACAGGTATATACTATATACAGGAGGAGATGACACACAGGTATATACTATATACAGGAGCAGATTACCTACAGGTATATAGTATATACAGGAGGAGATGACATACAGGTATATGCTATGTATAGGAGGAGATGACATACAGGTATATACTATATACCGGAGGAGATGACACACAGATATATACTATATATAGGTGAGAGGACACACAGGTATATACTATATACAGGAGGAGATTACATACAGGTATATACTATATATAGGAGGAGATGATATACAGGTATATACTATATACAGGGGAGATGACACACAGCAGGTATATACTATATACAGGGGAGATGACATACAGGTATATACTATATACAGGAGATGACATACAGGTGTATACTATATATAAGGGAGATGACAAACATGTATATACTGAGGTGAAAATGAGAGGTGTGAGGTGAAAATAAAAAGTTGTGAGTGCAAAATGAGAGGAGTGAGGGAAAATAGTGGAGTGATCGGAAAATGACAGATGTGAGGTCGAAATGACAAGTGTTAGGGGGGAATGAGAGGAGTGAGGGGGAAAATGAGAGGTGTGAGGGGGAAAATGAGAGGTGTGAGGGAGAAAATGAGAGATGTGAGGGGGAAAATGAGAGGCGTGATGGGAAAATAAGAGAAGTGAGGTGCTATAACTAACCACAGATATTTACTATGCCCAGGCAATGCCGGGCTCTTCAGCTAGTAATAGTTATATTCTTGTATATAGGGAGCAGTATTATAGTAGTTATTTTCTTGTACATAGGAGCAGTATTATAGTAGTTATATTCTTGTACATAGGGAGCAGTATTATAGGAGTTATATTCCTGTACATAGGAGGCGGTATTATAGTAGTTATATTCTTTTACATAGGAGCAGTATTATAGTAGCTATATTCTTGTGCATAGGGAGCAGTATTATAGTTATATTCCTGTACGTAGGAGGCAGTATTATAGTAGTTATATTCTTGTACATAGGGGCAGTATTATAGTAGTTATTTTCTTGTACATAGGGGCAGTATTATAGTAGTTATATTCCTGTACATAGGGAGCAGTATTATAGTAGTTATATTCTTGTTCATAGGGGCAGTATTATAGTAGTTATATTCTTGTACATAGGAGGCAGTAATATAGTTACCGTATATTCTTGTACATAGGGGCAGTAATATAATAGTTATATTCTTGTGCATAGGGAGCAGTATTTTAGTAGTTATATTCTTGTACACAGTTGAGTGCTATGTGAGAAAACATCTCATAGCACTCGGCCCAGTGTTAATCTATGGGGCCGCTCACATCAGCTGTTTTTTTTTTTTCTCGTGTGTGTAAAATAGCAGTATGCTGCCATTGTATGTGTATATTGCCTGAGACTCGCCAATGCAAGCCTATGGGTGCGAGATAAACTTAGATACCACACGGACCTAGTGAATGCTGTCCAATTTCTACACACCGATGTCCTTTGAAAAGCCGGCAATTCATCTGCCGACTACAGTGAAACCACAGCTTGACAGGTTCGAATAGAATAAATGTATTCACGTAGAATACATAGATATATAGATGTCAGTGACACACACATATGTATGTGTATTACATAGAAGAACAGATGGCAATTCAGCAGCTACTTAGTGTAAAATCACAGCAGAAGCCGACAGGATAGAATAGATGGATTACATACAGTAAATACACATAGAATATATAGATGTCAGTGACCTATACAATTAGTACAGTGTGTGCATCTTACTGTAGATGTATTTAATTAATAAAAGATTATTTTTCTGAAAAAAATGGTGTGGGCTCCCACTTAATTTTCTTAACCAGCAGAGAGAAAGCTGACGGCTGGGGGCAGATGGGTATAGCCTGGGAAGGGGTGATACCCATGGAGTTTCCCAGGCTATTAATATCAGCTCATAGCTGTATACTTAGCCTTTACTGACTATTAAAATGGGGGACCCTAAAACCCTAAAAAAAATGACATGGGGTTCCCCTATAATTGATAACCAGCAAAGGCTATGCAGACAGCTGTGGGCTGATATTAATAGTCTAGGAAGGGGCCATGGATACTGGCCCCACCCAGGCTAAAAACATCTCTCATCTGCTCCAAAAAAGGCTCATCTCTAAGATGTGCTAATTCTGACACTTAGGGCTCATTTCGACATGCGAGGCACACGTCCGTATCTCGCATGTGGAAACCAAGCTCTGGCGCCGGCACTTTGGAGCGGAGCTGTGCAGCTCCATGTGTTCCTATGCGGCCGCACGCTCCGCTCTGGAGTGCCGGCTCCACAGCTTGGTTTCCACATGCGAGATACGGACGTGTGCCTCGCATGTGGAAATGAGCCCTTAGTCTCGCTCTCCCCACTTACCCTGTAGCGGTGGCATGTGGGGTGATAGTTGGGGCCGTGGGAAAATTTCCCACCGCACTCATGCTGACGTTACATAGAGTTCATTGGCTGTGAACTCGCAGGACCTCTCTGATGGCACAGCGAGCAGGAGAACTTTCTCACATTCGCGGTGCCCTCAGGCAGGGAATAGGAGTTCACAGGGAGACACTGATCACACGCTGCTCAGTGTCTCTGCTGAATGACAGGCTGTATGGTTGCATCATGCAACCGTCTAGATGTAGCAGAGATGGACCCGTCGTGGGATAAATGGATTAGCGGAATCTCTGCGGAAAGGTGAGTAATATTGTTGTTTTTTTTATTTTCAACTCTTTTGTAGATGACGAGGGCATCGAGGGAATGGGCTAGGTCGTAAGTATGGTTTAATTAAGATTTATTAAAGCAGTCTATATCATTTTTTCAATTAACCCCTTCATGACCCAGCCTATTTTGACCTTAATGACCTGGACGTTTTTTGCAATTCTTACCAGTGTCCCTTTATGAGGTAATAACTCAGGAACACTTCAACGGATCCTAGCGGTTCTGAGATTTTTTTTTTCATGACATAGTGGTAAATTTAGGTCGATAATTTTTGCGTTTAATTGTGAAAAAAATGGAAATTTGGCTAAAATTTTTAAAATTTCGCAATTTTCAACTTTTGAATTTTTATTCTGTTAAACAGAGTTATGTGACACAAAATAGTTAATAAATAACATTACCCACATGTCTACTTTACATCAGCACAATTTTGGAAACAAATTTTTTTTTTGCTAGGAAGTTATAAGGGTTAAAATTTGACCAGCGATTTCTCATTTTTACAACAAAATTTACAAAACCATTTTTTTAGGGACCACCTCACATTTGAAGTGACTTTGAGGGGGGTCTTTATGGCTGAAAATACCCAAAAGTGACACCATTCTAAAAACTGCACCCCTCAAGGTGCTCAAAACCACATTCAGGCTATGTTCACACGTTCAGGATTTCCATCCTTTTTTTTTCCTGACTGAAACTGCAGGTCTCTGCAGAAAACGCAGGTGCGTTTTTTGGTGCGTTTTTGGTGCGTTTTTGGTGCGTTTTTTGGTGCGTTTTTTAGTGCGTTTTTTGATGCAGTTTTGTCTGCAGATTGTCTGTTTGACAGAAATAAAGTTTACTGCAGTGGGGGGAAAAAAAAAAAAAAAATGATGTCATTTCCTTGTCCAACCCTTTTCTTCTTCCATCCTCCATTTTGGGACTAAACACCAAAATGAGTGGACGTGTTTTGAATGACAGCGCTCCGCGTTTTGCGCCGCATGCGTCACTGCAGCGCACGCATCCGGGCGCAGAGGACGCAGCAAGTTGCATTTTTGCTGCGTCCAAAATCAATCAAAAAAAGGACGCATGCGGCGCAAAACGCAGCGTTGTGCATGCGTTTTGCTGCGTTTTACTTTGCGTTGTGTGTTGCGGCGCCGACGCTGCGGCGCACAACGCAAATGTGAACATAGCCTAAGTGCCACGTATTTCAGTGCCACGTGCCACGTATTTCAGTGCCACGTGCCACGTATTTAAGTGCCACGTGCCACATATTTCAGTGCCACGTATCACGTATTTAAGTGCCACGTGCCACGTATTTAAGTGCCACGTGCCACGTATTTCAGTGCCACGTATCACGTATTTAAGTGCCACGTGCCACGTATTTCAGTGCCACGTGCCACGTATTTAAGTGCCACGTATTTAAGTGCCACGTGCCACGTATTTAAGTGCCACGTGCCACGTATTTAAGTGCCACGTGCCACGTATTTAAGTGCCACGTGCCACGTATTTCAGTGCCACGTATCACGTATTTAAGTGCCACGTGTTTCAGTGCCACGTATCACGTATTTCAGTGCCACGTATTTCAGTGCCACGTGCCACGTATTTAAGTGCCACGTATTTAAGTGCCACGTGCCACGTATTTAAGTGCCACGTGCCACGTATTTAAGTGCCTCGTGCCACGTATTTCAGTGCCACGTGCCACGTATTTAAGTGCCACGTATTTAAGTGCCACGTGCCACGTATTTAAGTGCCACGTGCCACGTATTTCAGTGCCACGTGCCACGTATTTAAGTGCCACGTATTTAAGTGCCACGTGCCACGTATTTAAGTGCCACGTATTTCAGTGCCACGTATCACGTATTTAAGTGCCACGTGCCACGTATTTAAGTGCCACGTGCCACGTATTTAAGTGCCACGTATCACGTATTTAAGTGACACGTGTCACGTATTTAAGTATCCACGTATCCCACGAAGATTTTCCATGGAGAACAGACACATCCAGAGATATGTCTGCTCTCCACGGATGCAGCAACACACTGACAGGAGCCATAGTTCCTGTCGGTGTGTCACTGCGCATGCGCGAGCGAGTTTACCGGCGGTCATTGACCCAGGCACTCTCGCTTAACGGCAGTGCTGCGTGGGAAAGTTCAACGCAGCTGTACTGCTGTTAACCGAGACGCCGGAGCCATTGAACTCCGGAACAGTACGCGATACACTGCTAGGAGCTTCGCTCCTGGCAGTGTATCGCCGGAGAGCAGGGGATCGGCGTGGGACACTCGTTTTATGGATTCTGCGGACAGGGAGTATGAATTTGGTTTATTATTTTTGGATTTTTTCCTGGAGGATCGAGGGCTTCGCCTACAAGTGTGCTGTTGGTGAGTATATACTCTGTGTTATGTGTTGTATGTACTGTGTGTCATGTATGTGTATTGTGTGTAGGTGTTTGGTGTAAACTTTACTATTGTGCTAAGTCGCCGGACACAGGGACAACTCTCCCATCCTAATACCGGATGGGAGTAGTAGTCCCATACGGCGACTTAGCACAATGGTGGCACTAGCGTCGCATGGGGACACACGCACACACACACACACACACACACACACACACACACACACACACACACACACACATACCAAATCAATCAAACGGCCGACACGATCCCCATGCGCCGGTATGCCTCCATGTCTCTCCGCCCACGCACTTCCGGCCCCGCACTTCCGCCGGCTTCCCCGCACTTCCTGCTGCAGCGGTTCTGCACATCAAACCGCAGTAAAACACGCAGATATATTTTTGATCTGCGTGTTTTACTGCGATTTTGACCTCACAATGGAGGTCTATGGGTGCAGAACCGCTGCGGTTCAGGAAGAAGAATTGACATGCTCCTTCTTTTTTCCGGGAGCTATTCAGCACGGCTTTTTTTTTAAATTTCCGGACCATGTGCACAGTGTGTCCTGTTTTCCATAGGGTACAGTGTACTGTACCCTGCATGGAAAACAGCTGCGGAACCGCAGCGGCAAAACCGCCGCGGTTCCGCGGTAAAAAACGCACTGTGTGAACATGGCCTCAAGAAGTTTATTAACCCTTCAGGTGCTTCACAGCAGCAGAAGCAACATGGAAGGAAAAAATGAACATTTAACTTTTTAGTCACAAAAATGATCTTTTAGCAGCAATTTTTTTTTATTTTCCCAAGGGTAAAAAGAGAAACTGGACCCCAAAAGTTATTGTACAATTTGTCCTGAGTACGCCGATACCCCATATCTGGGGGGAACCACTGTTTGGGCGCACGACAGGGCTCGGAAGGGAAGGAGCGCCATTTGACTTTTGAATGAAAAATTAGCTCCAATCGTTAGCGGACACCATGTCGCGTTTGGAAAGCCCCTGTGTGCCTAAACATTGGAGCTCCCCCACATGTGACCCCATTTTGGAAACTAGACCCCCCCAAGGAGCTTATCTAGATGCATAGTGAGCACTTTGAACTCCCAGGTGCTTCACAAATTGATCCGTAAAATTGAAAAATTACTTTTTTTTTCACAAAAAATTTCTTTTAGCCTCAATTTGTTCATTTCCACATGAGCAACAGGATAAAATGGATCCTAAAATTTATTGGGCAATTTCTCCTGAGTACACTGATACCTCACATGTGGGGGTAAACCACTGTTTGGGCACACGGCAGGGCTCGGAAGGGAAGGAGCGCCATTTGACATTTTGAATGAAAAATTAGCTCCAATCGTTAGCTGACACCATGTCGCGTTTGGAGAGCCCCTGTGTGCCTAAACATTGGAGCTCCCCCACATGTGACCCCGTTTTGGAAACTAGACCTCCCATGGAACTAATCTAGATGTGCGGTGGCCACTTTAAACCCCCAAGTGCTTCACAGAAGTTTATAACGCAGAGCCGTGAAAATAAAAAATCATTTTTCTTTCCTCCCAAAAAAATTTTTCAGCCTGCAATTTTTTATTTTCACAAGGGTAACAGGAGAAATTGGACCCCAATAGTTATTGCCCCGTTTGTCCTGAGTATGCTGGTACCCCATATGTGGGGGGGAACCACTGTTTGGGCACATGTCGGGGCTCGGAAGGGAAGTAGTGACGTTTTGAAATGCAGACTTTGATTAAATGTTCTGCGGGCGTCACGTTGCATTTGCAGAGCCCCTGATGTGCCTAAACAGTAGAAACCCCCCACAAGTGACCCCATTTTGGAAACTAGACCCCCCAAGGAACTTATCTAGATATGTGGTGAGCACTTTGAACCCCCAAGTGCTTCACAGAAGTTTACAACGCAGAGCCGTGAAAATAAAAAAATATTTTTCTTTCCTCAAAAATGATGTTTTAGCAAGCAATTTTTTATTTTCGCAAGGGTAACAGGAGAAATTGGACCCCAATAGTTGTTGCCCAGTTTGTCCTGAGTATGCTGGTACCCCATATGTGGGGGTAAACCACTGTTTGGGCGCACATCGGGGCTCGGAAGGGAGGGAGCACCATTTGACTTTTTGAATGCAAGATTGGCTGGAATCAATGGTGGCGCCATGTTGCGTTTGGAGACCCCTGATGTGCCTAAACAGTGGAAACCCCTCAATTCTAACTTCAACGCTAACCCCAACACACCCCTAACCCTAACCCCAACACACCCCTAACCATAACCCTAACCACAAGCCTAATCTTAACCCTATTTCCAACCCTAGCCCTAATTCCAACCCTAACCCTAAGGCTATGTGCCCACGTTGTGGATTCATGCGAGATTTTTCCGCACCATTTTTGAAAAATTTGCAGGTAAAAGGCACTGCGTTTTACCTGCGGATTTACCGCGGATTTCCAGTGTTTTTTGTGCGGATTCCTATTGAGGAACAGGTGTAAAACGCTGCGGAATCCGCACAAAGAATTGACATGCTGCGGAAAATACAACGCAGCGTTTCCGCGCGGTATTTTCCGCACCATGGGCACAGCGAATTTGGTTTTCCATAGGTTTACATGATACTGTAAACGTGATGGAAAACTGCTACGAATCCGCAGCCAAATCCGCACCGTGTGCTCGTAGCCTAATTCTAAGGGTGTGTGCACACGCAGCGTTTCCGCAGCTGCGGGTCCGCAGCAGTTTCCCATGAGTTTACAGTTCAATGTAAACCTATGGGAAACAAAAAACGCTGTGCACATGCTGCGGAAAAAACTGCGCGGAAACGCAGCGGTTTACATTCCGCAGCATGTCACTTCTTTCTGCGGATTCCGCAGTGGTTTTACAGCTGCTCCTATAGAAAACCGCAGTTGTAAAACCGCAGTGAAATCCGCAGAAAAACCGCAATAAATCCGCAGCGGTTTTGCACTGCGGATTTATCATATCCACTGCGGAAAAATCCGCAGAGGACCAGAATACGTGTGCACATAGCCTTACCCTAACCCTAGCCCTAACCCTTGGAAGATGGCGGCGCCCATGGAACAGACGGACGGACACCGGGAGGCTCGGTAAGTATGGGGGGGGGGGGGTTTCGGGGAGCGGACAGGCGGACGGAGGGGAGCGGAGCACAGGACGGAGGGCTGGGGAGGAGATTGGTGGCAGGGGGGGGGGGGGGGGCTTGGGGGGCAGATCAGGGTTTCCAGCCATGGCTGATGATATTGCAGCATCGGCCATAGCTGGATTGTAATATTTCACCACTTTTCATAGGTGAAATATTACAAATTGCTCTGATTGGCTGTTGCACTTTCACCAGCCAATCAGAGTGATTGTAGCCACGTGGGGGCAAAGCCACCCCCCCCTGGGCTATAGTACCACTCCCCCTGTCCCTGCAGATCGGGGAAATGAACCCTTTCAACCGATCTGCAGGGACGCGATCCCTCCATGATGCCACATAGGCGTCACAGGTCGTATTGGCACCGACTTTCATGACGCCTACGTGGCGTCACAGGTCGGGAAGGGGTTAAGGGACTTTATTCTGGTTGTCTGTGTTTTCACACAATTTCACTATGGGGTTAGTAATGGGTGCGTCTTATTGACGCCTCTCCATTACTAACTTCTGGGCTTGATGTCACCTGACAATACAAAGGTGAAATCAACCCCCCCAACTATCACCCCACTTGCCGCTGCTACAGGGCAAGTGGGAAGAGTGAGGCGAAGTGCCAGAATTGGCTCATCTTATAGATGCTCCTTTTCTGGGGTGGCTGCGAGCTGATGTTTTTAGCCTGGAAGGGGAGGGGGCAGTATTCATGGCCCCTTCCTAGGCTATTAATATCAGCCCACAGCTTTCTGCACAGCCTTTGCTGGTTAAAGGCTAAGTATACTGCTGTGAGCTGATATTTATAGCTTGGGAAGCTCAATGGGTATTGCCCCCTTCTCTGGATATAAACATCGGCCCCCAGCCGTCGGCTTTCCCTCTGCTGGTTAAGAAAATTATGCTGGAGCCCACACCATTTTGTTCAGAAAAATAATCTTTTATTAATTAAATACATGTACAGTAAGCTGCACACACACTGTTCTAATTTTATTTGTCACAATATCTACCTATTCTATTTGTATTTACTGCATGTAATCCATATCTTCTATCCTGTCAGCTGCTAGAGTGATTTTGCACTATGCGACTACTGAATTGTTGGCTTTTCTTCTATCTATCTATCTATCTATCTATCTATCTATATCTATATCTATATATATACACTCACCGGCCACTTTATTAGGTACACCTGTCCAACTTCTTGTTAACACTTAATTTCTAATCAGCCAATCACATGGCGGCAACTCAGTGCATTTAGGCATGTAGACATGGTCAAGACAATCTCCTGCAGTTCAAACCGAGCATCAGTATGGGGAAGAAAGGTGATTTGAGTGCCTTTGAACGTGGCATGGTTGTTGGTGCCAGAAGGGCTGGTCTGAGTATTTCAGAAACTGCTGATCTACTGGGATTTTCACGCACAACCATCTCTAGGGTTTACAGAGAATGGTCCGAAAAAGAAAAAAAATCCAGTGAGCGGCAGTTCTGTGGGCGGAAATGCCTTGTTGATGCCAGAGGTCAGAGGAGAATGGGCAGACTGGTTCGAGCTGATAGAAAGGCAACAGTGACTCAAATCGCCACCCGTTACAACCAAGGTAGGCCTAAGAGCATCTCTGAACGCACAGTGCGTCGAACTTTGAGGCAGATGGGCTACAGCAGCAGAAGACCACACCGGGTACCACTCCTTTCAGCTAAGAACAGGAAACTGAGGCTACAATTTGTACAAGCTCATCGAAATTGGACAGTAGAAGATTGGAAAAACGTTGCTTGGTCTGATGAGTCTCGATTTCTGCTGCGACATTCGGATGGTAGGGTCAGAATTTGGCGTAAACAACATGAAAGCATGGATCCATCCTGCCTTGTATGGAGCATCTTTGGGATGTGCAGCCGACAAATCTGCGGCAACTGTGTGATGCCATCATGTCAATATGGACCAAAATCTCTGAGGAATGCTTCCAGCACCTTGTTGAGTCTATGCCACGAAGAATTGAGGCAGTTCTGAAGGCAAAAGGGGGTCCAACCTGTTACTAGCATGGTGTACCTAATAAAGTGGCCGGTGAGTGTGTGTGTATGTATGTATGTATGTATGTATGTATGTATGTATGTATATATATATATATATATATATATATATATATATATATATATATATATATATATATATATATATATATATATATATATATATATATATATATATACACAGTGCCTACAAGTAGTATTCAACCCCCTGCAGGTTTACACATTTGGAATTAACTTGGCATTGTGACATTTGGACTGTAGATCAGCCTGGAAGTGTGAAATGCACTGCAGCAAAAAAGAATGTTATTTCTTTGTTTATTTTTTTTTTAAATTGGGAAAAGTTTTTTCAGAGGGTCATTTATTATTCAACCACCAGAATTCTGTTTGGTTCCCCTAAAGTATTAAGAAGTAGTTCAGGCACAAAGAACAATGAGCTTCACATGTTTGGATTAATTATCTCTTTTTCCAGCCTTTTCTGACTATTTAAGACCCTCCCCAAACTTGTGAACAGCACTCAAACATGGTCAACATGGGAAAGACAAAGGAGCATTCCAAGGCCATCAGAGACAAGATCGTGGAGGGTCACAAGGCAGGCAAGGGGTACAAAACCCTTTCCAAGGAGTTGGGCCTACCTGTCTCCACTGTTGGGAGCATCATCCGGAAGTGGAAGGCTTATGGAACTACTGTTAGCCTTCCACGGCCTGGACAGCCTTTGAAAGTTTCCTCCCGTGCCGAGGCCAGGCTTGTCTGAAGAGTCAAGGCTAACCCAAGGACAACAAGGAAGGAGCTCCGGGAAGATCTCATGGCAGTGGGGACATTGGTTTCAGTCAATACCATAAGTAACGTACTCCACCACAATGGTCTCCGTTCCAGACGAGCCCGTAAGGTACCTTTACTTTCAAAGCGTCATGTCAAGGCTCGTCTACAGTTTGCTCATGATCACTTGGAGGACTCTGAGATTGACTGGTTCAAGGTTCTCTGGTCTGATGAGACCAAGATCGAGATCTTTGGTGCCAACCACACACGTGACGTTTGGAGACTGGATGGCACTGCATACGACCCCAAGAATACCATCCCTACAGTCAAGCATGGTGGTGGCAGCATCATGCTGTGGGGCTGTTTCTCAGCCAAGGGGCCTGGCCATCTGGTTCGCATCCATGGGAAGATGGATAGCACGGTCTACCTGGAGATTTTGAACCAAGAACCTTCGCTCCTCCATCAAGGATCTTAACATGGGTCATCATTTCATCTTCCAACAAGACAACGACCCAAAGCACACAGCCAAGAAAACCAAGGCCTGGTTCAAGAGGCAAAAAATCAAGGTGTAGCAGTGGCCTAGTCAGTCTCCTGACCTTAACACAATTGAAAACTTGTGGAAGGAGCTCAAGATTAAAGTCCACATGAGACACCCAAAGAACCTAGATAACTTGTAGAAGATCTGCATGGAGGAGTGGGCCAAGATAACTCCAGAGACTTGTGCCAGCCTGATCAGGTCTTATAAAAGACGATTATTAGCTGTTATTGCAAACAAAGGTTATTCCACAAAATATTAAACCTAGGGGTTGAATAATAATTGACCCACACTTTTATGTTTAAAATTTATAAAAATTTAACTGAGCAACAAAACTTTTTGGTTTGTAAGATTTATGCATCTGTTAATAAATCCTGCTCTTGTTTGAAGTTTGAAGGCTCTAACTTATTTGCATCTTATTAAACCTGCTAAATCTGCAGGGGGTTGAATATTACTTGTAGGCACTGTGTGTGTATATATATATATATATATATATATATATATATATATATATATATATATATATATATATATATATATATATATATATATATATATATATATATATATATATATAAAATTGTCTAAGGCTAAGTGCACACGTTGCAGAATTGCCGTGGAAATTTCCGCGGCAATTCTGCAGCTCCTGCCGCGGGAATATCGCATGCGGAATTGGCATGCATATTCCTGCAGAAAACTAGCGTTTTGCAAGCATAATTAGCTTGCAGAATGCTAGCGTTTTCCAAGCGATCTGTAGCATCGCTTGGAAAACTGATTGACAGGTTGGTCACACTTGCCAAACATAGTGTTTGACAAGTGTGACCAACTTTTTACTATTGATGCAGCCTATGCAGCATCAATAGTAAAAGGTAGAATGTTAAAAATGATTTAAAAAAATGGTTATACTCACCTTCCACAAACAGCCTATCTCCTCAGTGGCTTCCATTCCTATAGATGGTGTGTGTGCAGGACCTGCGATGACATCGCGGTCACGTGACCGCGACGGCATCGCAGGTCCTTCACACACACCATCTATAGGAATGGAAGCGGCCACGTGCAGCGCTGAGAGGCGGGAAGGCTCCGGGGCCATCAGAGGGTGAGTATATCAAGATTTTTTATTTTAATTCTTTTTTTTGTTGTTTTTTTAACAGTGATATGCTGCCCAGTCCGTGGAGGAGAGTCTCCTCTCCTCCACCCTGGGTACCAACCGCACATGATCTGCTTACTTCCCGCATGGTGGGCATAGCCCCATGGGGGAAGTAAGCAGATCAATGCATTCCTATGTGTGCGGAATCCCCGCGATTCCGCAAATGTAATGAACAAGCTGCGTTTTTTTTCTGGAATGCGATTCTGCTCAGGAAAAAATTGCAGCATGTGCACAAAAAATGCGGATTGCATTCTATTAAATAGGATGCTTAAATTGAGCTTTTTTTCGCGGTTTTATAGTGTTTTTATAGCGAAAAACCGCGAAAAAAACGCGATAAATCTGCTACGTGTGCACATATCCTAAGGGGTACGTCCGTCTTTCTGTTTGTCCTTCTGTCGGCAACTTCCGTCAGTTATTCATTCGCTGATTGGTCTCACCAGCTGCCTGTCATGTCTGCCGCGACCAATCAGCGACGGGCACAGTCCGATTAGTCCCTCCCTACTCCCCTGCAGTCAGTGCCGGGCGGCCGCTCCATACTTCCCGCAGTCACGGCTCACACAGGGTTAATGCCAGCGGTAACTGACCGCGTAATACCGCGGGTAACTCACTCCGTTACCGCCGCTATTAACCCTGTGTGACCAAGTTTTTACTATTGACCCTGCCTATGCAGCGTCAATAGTAAAAGGATCTAATGTTAAAAATAATTAATAAAAAATCATTATATACTCACCTTCCGCCGCCTTTTCCCTCTCCTCGCCACCCTCCGGTAACTGCTCTGTGCAAGCGGCAGGTTCCGGTAGCAAGGATCGTATGGCAGAAGGACCTGCCATGACGTCACGGTCATGTGACCGCGACGTCATCACACCCTGGGACCGGAAGCTGCCGCCTGTACCGCGCACAGGCGACAGAACTACAAGTATGGTGAGTATGTTAGAACTACAAGGGGCCCTCAGGAAAGTGAGTATATGTTTATTTTTTATTTTTTAACCTGTGACATACGTGGCTGGGCAATCTACTATGTAGCTAGGCAATATACTACGTGGCTGGGCAATGTACTACGTGGCTGGGCAATGTACTACGTGGCTGGGCAATGTACTACGTGGCTGGGCAATGTACTACGTGGGCTGTGCAGTGTACTACGTGGCTGGGCAATATACTAGCATATTCTAGAATACCCGATGCGTTACCATCTAGTGTAATATATATACATATGTGTGTCACTGACATCTATGTATACTATGTGTATATATCTATTTTATTTTGTTACTCTGTGATTTTACTGTACTCAGCACATTAATTACCGGCTTTTCTTCTATGTATCTATGTAATGTACACTGCTAAAAAAAATAAAGGGAACGCTTAAACAGAATATAACTCCTAGTAAATCAAACTTCTGTGAAATCAAACTGTCCACTTAGGAAGCTACACTGTTTGACAATCAATTTCACATGCTGTTGTGCAAATGGAATAGATAACAGATGGAAATTATTGGCAATTATCAAGACACACTCAGTTAAAGGAGTGGTTCTGCAGGTGGGGACCACATCTCAGTACCAATGCTTTCTGGCTGATGTTTTGGTCACTTTTGAATGTTGGTTGTGTTTTCACACTCGTGGTAGCATGAGGCCGGTTTCACACTGGCGTTTGTAGCAGCTGCGGAGGGCTGCTGACTTCCTCTGTGAAGCCCCGCCCTCCGCCGCTAGCTCCGCCTACTTCTGCATGCGGCCGGCATGTGGCCTGTGTACCTATATTTAACATTAGGTACGCAGGTCGTGCCGCAGTATGCGGATGCTGCCACATGCGTCGTTTTGAGAATGCGGAAAAAAAAAAAATGCTACAAGCTGCGTCCTACGCTGGTCTCCGCATCGTCAAAACGACGCATGCGGAAACATCCGCATACTGCGGCACGACCTGTGTACCTAATGTTAAATATAGGTACACAGGCTGCATGCCGGCCGCATGCAGAAGTAGGCGGAGCTAGCGGCGGAGGGCGGGGCTTCACGGAGGAAGTCCGCAGCTGCTACAAACGCCAGTGTAAAACCGGCCTGAGACGGCCTCTACAACCCACACAAGTGGCTCAGGTAGTGCAGCTTATCTAGGATGGCACATCAATGCGAGCTGTGGCAAGATGGTTTGCTGTGTCAGCGTAGTGTCCAGAGGCTGGAGGCACTACCAGGAGACAGGCAGTACACCAGGAGACGTGGAGGGGGCCGTAGGAGGGTAACAACCCAGCAACAGCCTTTGTGCAAGGAGGAGCACTGCCAGAGCCCTGCAAAATGACCTCCAGCAGGCCACAAATGTGCATGTGTCTGCACAAACGGTTAGAAACCGACTCCATGATTATGGTCTTAGTGCCCGACGTCCACAGATGGGGGTTGCGCTCACAGCTAGTGTTGAGCTAATATACTCGTTACTCGAGATTTCTCGAGCATGCTCGGGTGTCCTGAGTATTTTTTTAGTGCTCGGAGATTTAGTTTTCATCGCCGCAGCTGAATGATTTACATCTGTTAGCCAGCATAAGTACATGTGGGGGTTGCCTGGTTGCTAGGGAATCCCCACATCTAATCAAGCTGGCTAAGAGATGTAAATCATTCAGCTGAGGTGAGGAAAACTAAATCTCTGAGCACTAAAAATACTCGGAGGTCACCCGAGTGTGCTCGGGAAATCTCGAGTAACGAGTATATTCGCTCATCACTACTCACAGCCTAACACTGTGCAGGATGATTGGCATCTGCCACAGATCGCTAGGATTGGCAAATTCGCCACTGGCGCCCTGTGCTCTTCACAGATGAAAGCAGGTTTACACTGAGCACATGTGACAGACGTGACAGAGTCTGGAGACACCGTGGAGATCAATCTGCTGCCTGCAACATCCTTCAGCATGACCGGTTTGGCAGTGGGTCAGTAATGGTGTGGGGTGGCATTTCTTTGGAGGGCCACACAGCCGTCCATGTGCTCGCCAGAGATAGCCTGACTGCCATTAGGTACCGAGATGAGATCCTCAGACCCCTTGTGAGACCATATGCTGGTGCGGTTGGCCCTGGGTTCCTCCTAATGCAGGACAATGCCAGACCTCATGTGGCTGGAGTGTGTCAGCAGTTCCTGCAAGATGAAGACATTGAAGCTATGGACTGGCCCGACTGTTCCCCAGACCTGATTCCGATTGAACACATCTGGGATATCATGTCTCGCACCATCCACCAACGTCACGTTGCAGCACAGACTGTCCAGGAGTTGGCGGATGCTTTAGTCCAGGTCTGGGAGGATATCCCTCAGGAGACCATCCGCCGCCTCATCAGGAGCATGCCCAGGCATTGTAGGGAGGTCATACAGGCACATGGAGGCCACACACACTACTGAGCATCATTTCCTTGTCTTGAGGCATTTCCACTGAAGTTGGATCAGCCTGTAACTTCATTTTCCACTTTGATTTTGAGCATCATTCCAACTCCAGACCTCCGTGGGATATTAGTTGTGATTTACGTTGATAATTTTTAGGTTTTATTGTTCTCAACATATTCCACTATGTAATGAATAAAGATTTACAACTGGAATATTTCATTCCGTGATATCTAGGATGTGGGATTTGTGTTCCCTTTATTTTTTGAGCAGTGTATATACACATATATGTGTGTCACTGACATCTATACATCTATGTATTCTATGTGTATATATCTATTCTATTCTGTCACTGTGATTTTACTGTATGCGGTAGATGAATTGTCGGCTTTTATTCTATCTAACGTCTTATATCCTGTCTGCTCCTGCAGTGATTTTACACTACGTGGCTTCTGAATTGTTGTTTTTTTGTTTCTATCTATCGAATATTTCCTTTGAAAATGATGTGTAAATGACAGAGAATTGCTGTATGTAAAACATGTAAGTTGGATGCTAGGTGTGAAAAATCAGATTGTGCTCGCATGACACTCGTGTGACTCTCGTCAGGGAGATTCAGACCGAATTTTTTTTTTTTTTCTCCATGCGTTTAGTGTGACTCTGGCCTTATAGTAGAATATTCTTGTACATAGGGGCAGTATTATAGTAGTTATATTCTTGTACATAGGGGGCAGTATTATAGTAGTTATATTCTTGTAGATAGGAGCAGTATTATAGTAGTTATATTCTTGTACATGGGTGCAGTATTATAGTAGTTATATTCTTGTACATAGGGGGCAGTATTATAGTAGTTATATTCTTGTACATAGGAGGCACTATTATAGTAGTTACATTCTTGTACACAGGGGCAGTATTATAGTAGTTATATTCTTGTACATAGAGGGCAGTATTTTATAGTAGCTATATTCTTGTACATAGGGGGCAGTATTATAGTAGTTATATTCTTGTAGATAGGAGCAGTATTATAGTAGTTATTTTCTTGTACATAGGGGCAGTATTATAATAGTTATATTCTTGTACATGGGTGCAGTATTGTAATAGTTATATTCTTGTTCTTAGGGGGTTGTTACGTCACTGGATCACTGTTTTATGCTCAGTGCTGTAGTTGATCTGGTATTGCTGTGTAATGTCTGTGTCTGACCGTACAGGGACATGGTCTGCACATACCACAGCTCCTGGCCAGGAGAGGAACTAAAAGACCGTATACAGACTTTAGTACGTGGGATCACAGCTGATTCTTTCTGTGAGGTAAAACATTTCACTTCCTGTTTTTTAAAAAATGTTTTACCTCAAAGAAATAATTATTTGTGACCCCCTTCTGTCCTATTTGTATACTCTCTTTTCCTTCCTCCCTGCCCAGGAGCATGTTCCTGCACGGTCAGACACAGCCATTACACAGTACACAGCAGGGGCACATTTATAAGATTATCTCAGCACAGGGACGTTTTTTTTTTAATCACATCCAATTGGGGAAATTATTATTATTCCAATATCTATTTATTAAAATTAACTTTGTTTGTGGGAAAACTCCTTTTAAGTGTGACAAACATGCAAAAGAATAAAGGTACCTTCACACTGAGCAATTTTACAAGGAGAACGACAACGATCCGTGACGTTGCAGCGTCCTGGCTAGCGATCTCGTTGTGTTTGACACGAAGCAGCGATCTGGATCCCGCTGTGATATCGCTGGTCGGAGCTAGAAGTCCAGAACTTTATTTCGTCGCTGATGACCCGCTGTCATCGCTGGATAGGTGTGTGTGACACCGATCCAGCGATGTGTTCACTTGTAACCAGGGTAAATATCGGGTTACGAAGTGCAGGGCCGCGCTTAGTAACCCGATATTTACCCTGGTTACCATTGTAAAAGTTAAAAAAAAACCACTACATACTCACATTCCAATGTCTGTCACGTCCCCCGGCGTCCACAGGGTTAAAACTGCTTTCGGCAAGAGCGCTGCTAATATGCATGCGCTCCGGCCGAGAGCTTCCCTGCACTGACTGTCTCAGCGCCGACCGTAAAGCGCCGGCCGTAAAGCAGAGCACAGCGGTGACGTTCAGTGCAGGGAAGCTCTCGGCAGCAGCGCGTGCATATTAGCAGCGCTCCTGCCGAAAGCAGTTTTAACCCTGTGGATGCCGGCGGGGGACGTGACAGACATCAAAATGTGAGTATGTAGTGTTTTTTTTTTTTTACTTTTACAATGGTAACCAGGGTAAATATCGGGTTACTAAGCGCGGCCCTGCACTTAGTAACCCGATGTTTACCCTGGTTACCCGGGTGCTGCAGGGGGACTTCGGCATCGTTGAAGACAGTTTCAACGATGCCGAAGTCGTTCCCCTGATCGTTGGTCGCTGGAGAGAGCTGTCTGTGTGACAGCTCCCCAGCGACCACACGACGACTTACCAACGATCACGGCCAGGTTGTATCGCTGGTCGTGATCGTTGGTAAGTCGTTTAGTGTAACGGTACCTTTAGAAGGACGCAAACCCTTTTTCACACCACTGTATTTCTCCTGATCTATGGCAGACGGGTTGTGTTAAACATTGGGGAGTGGTGGAATAAATGCAGATTCTCGGCATACCAGTAAAATATCAGAGTAGGGTTGGGAGCCCGGGGAACTATGGTCGTTTTCACTCAAGTAGTTTTAATGAGACACTTTGGCTGCTTTGAGATGTCATTAGGGTACAGATAAGATTAGAACATTGGTGGTTAGTGATTTCTGAGTTTTCTGTACCTTCCTAGCCCAGCGCGGAGCCTTCTGTGGGCTGCTTCCAGGATAGTGGTTATATTATGGATCCCATTACCTTTCCTTGTACTTCAGGTCCTGCCATATATTATGTTATGTAATCAGACCTTCGTCCTCCTATAATACGCCTTCCCAGCAGTGATCTTTGTACTTCATTTATCTTGCTCCAATCTGGACTTATCTTAATAGAATCTACTTACAATTATGTAATCACAATTTTCAGTCAAATTATATTTTACCCTCGTGTCTTCTCGAGAACTGTGTCGCTAGTGAATTGTACTCGGTTGGCGTGGAGGCAATGATGGACTAGTCCTGGATTTGTTGAGTAAGCAGCTGATGGGCTCCTGAGCCCATGTATTGGGCTCCGAGTATGCTTCATGTTCCTATGGTTGCATTTTGCAGGTGAGGTGTGCGTGGCTGCTTCTCGGCATCGCCCTTCATGAAACCGCTGCGTTTTACGTTCCAGGCGTGGCGCCAATGAATTTTCGACAAAATGACCCTGTAGATATAAAGGTAAGATGATTTCTGGTGATAAGAGTGATGATAACACTGGATCCTCATGGGTGATACGTGTGGTCTCTCCTGTCTACAGGCGGTGAAGCTGACCAGCTCCCGGACTCAGTTGCCTTACGAATATTACTCTCTGCCATTCTGCCGACCATCACAAGTCACCTACAAAGCGGAAAATCTGGGTAAGGGTCACAATGGCTGACAGTGGGTTACGTGATACAATGACTGGCTGCTTAGAGGTTGGGAACTTCATGGGGTCTTACGCTTATATATGAATCTGCATGTATATCTTCCTAAAAGTAATGGAGTTATGGAAATGCCAGGATGGATAGACAGGTTACTGATCTGCAAATGATGGGGGGGGGGAAAAAGGAAACCGTTTTAAAAAAAACCCTCAATTTATTCAGTATGGAGGATGTACACCATATACAGAAATCCCTGAACTTGCAGCCTCGGCTGCTATCAGTGAGGTTATTAATGGTTGGAATGTTCTGCCATGCTGAAAGCACTTGGGTAAATCATCAAGATCTTCTGCTGGCAGCTCCCTGTGCAGTTGCTGACTAAAGACATCCCAGATGTGCTCGATGGTAGACAAGTCTGGAGATGCCGTAGGCTATGGTAGTGATTTTAGGCCACACAAACTGCTTAGAGTAGTGCGAGCGACATGTGGCCTGACATTGTCATGTTGAAAAAGTGCTGTTGGGACACTTTGGAGGAATCTCTGTACAACTGGTTTCACCACCAAATCAGTGTAACCCCCGAGCTGTTCCCGGCTACTGTACAATAAACCACACCATACTCCTGGGAGTAGAACCAGTGTGAGTTTTGTTTTTTCCATGATGGCCTATTCATGGCATTGCCCACATGGTCTTCAGAAGAAAGACAGGAGGCAGGAACGGAGGTCTATCTTCAGCAATGAGTCCTGCAATTATAGCTAGAGATTAGTCTGGAGACCACGTAAGCGTCGCCATGATAAAACCTTCACAATGAATAGTCAGTCCAGTTCTTAATTTTTTAAGAGCTAAATTGTTAAGGGTCCTGCTGCTGAGACCCCGTGATCTGCCCTTCTTGGCAGGTAGGAAATTGCATGTCGCCCAATTAAAACGTGCTACATCTATGTGATATTCTCTACAGCGAGAGACTCTTTTTACTGTGACTGATAATGGAGAAGTCCTGCTATCTTGCCTACCTCATTTATCTCAATTTAAAATGGGGTCCAGAAATATTTGGCCATTGACTGAATCTTCTTGATTTCTGCTCTGCAGGCCACTATGTTTTATTGAAACTGAAACTATCGAGATAAAATTGAAGTGTAGACTAATTTTTTTTTTTTTTTTTTTTAAATGAAAGGAGTAGAACACAAATATCCTGTGACACGATTATGAATTGCTAACCTTTTTCTACAGAGCCTCCTCTCCTCATTTTTCAGGCTGAAAAGTAAATGGAAAAATGAACTTTACCATAAATAAAATGTTAATTTTTAATACTTTGTAGAGAATCCTTTGCAGTCAATAACAGCCTGATGTCTGGAAGCCATGGACGTCACCAAACGCTGGGTTTCCTCCTTTGTGATGCTTTGCCTTTACTGTGGCTGACTTCAGTTGTTGCTTGTTTGTGGGTCTTCCTGACATAAGTTTTGTCTTGGGCTGCTTTCACACTAGCGTCGGTACGGGGCCGTCGCGCTGCGCCGGCCCGACGTACCGACGCATACTGTGAAAAAAATGCTCGAGGTGGGCAGCGGAAGCAGTCTTAGGCCATGTTCACACTTTGCGGGTGACCTCTGCGGGTTCTCCCGCAGCGGATTTGATAAATCTGCAGGGCAAAACCCCTGCGGTTATCCCTGCAGATTTATCCCGGTTTGTTCCGCGGTTTCCGCTGCAGGTTTCCGCCTATACTATTGATGCTGCATATGCAGCAATATGCAGCATCAATAGTAATGTTAAAATAAAAAAAAGTTTATATACTCACCCTCTGACGTCTAGATCTCCTCGGCGCTGCACCCGGCGCTCCGGTTCCAAAGATGATGTGCGAGAAGGACCCTTCGTGACGTCACGGTCATGTGACCGCGACGTCACCGCAGGTCCTGTTCGCACAGCAACTCTGACCGGCCGGCCGCGTGCAGCGCTGAGAGGTGAATATAATATGATTTTTTATTTTAATTCTTTTTTTTACCCCAAATATGGTTCCCAGGGCCTGGAGGAGAGTTTCCTCTCCTCCACCCCGGGTACCACCCGCACATTATCCGCTTACTTCCCGCAACGTGGGCACAGCCCCATGCGGGAAGTAAGCGGTTCAATGCATTCCTATGGATGCAGAATCGCAGTGATTCTGCACAAAGAAGTGACATGCTGCGGGTTGTAAACCGCTGCGTTTCTGCGCAGCGGATTGCGGTTTCCATAGGGTTTACATGTTCATGTAAACGCAATGGAAACTGCTGCGGACCCACAGCATCAAAATCGCCGCAGATCCGCGGTAAAAACCGCAAAGTGTGAACATGGCCTTACGACGCTTCCGCTGCCCCATTGCAAGGTCCGGGGAGGAGGGGGCGGAGTTTCGGCCGCACATGCGCGGTCGAAAATGGCGGTCACGACGCACAAAAAAACGTTACATGTAACTTTTTTTGTGGCGGCGGTCCGACAAAACATGACGCAACCGTTGCACGACGGTTGCAATGTGTGGCACTCCATCCCAATGCGTCGCTAATAAAAGTCTATGGAAAAAAAAACGCATCCTGCTGGCAACTTTGCAGGATGCGTTTTTTCTCCACAACGACGCATTGCGACGTGCAGTGCCCGGCGCTAGTGTGAAAGAGGCCTTAGGCATGTGATATTCTACTTGATGGGGTTGAGATCTGGTGACTTACTCGGCCATTGCAGAATATTCCACCTCTTCGCCTTAAACCCCTGGGTTGCTTTCACAGCATATTTTGGGTCTTTGGACGACGCTTCACAGCATAGATGGACAATCAACCTTTCTACATTTGGTTGAATCTGAGCTGAAAGTCTCACCCTGTACACTTCACAATTCATCCGACTGCTTCTGTCTTCAATCACATGATCAATAAACGCTACTGACTCAGCGCCATTGGTAGCCACCCATGCCAATGCCATCACACTGACTGCACCATGTTTTACAGAGGATGTGGTCCAAGCCTTCTCCATACTTTCTTCTTCCCATCATTCTGGTACAGGTGTTAATCTTAGGTTCATCTGTCCAAAGAATGCTTTTCCAGAACACTGCTGGCTTCTTTAGATGTTTGTTTTGGGAAAGTCTAATCTGGCCTTTCTATTTTTAAGGCTGATTAATGGTTTGCACCTTGTGGTGGACCCTCTGTATTTGCTCTCACGAAGTTTTCTCTTTATGATAGACTTAGATCCTGAAATACTGACTTCTTGGAGATTGTTCTTCACATGGGTGGATGTTGTAAAGGGGTTTTTCTTCACCATGGACAGGATTCTGTGATCACCACTGTTGTCTTCCACAGACGTCTTTTTGTGTTCCCAAGCTCATCAGTGCGCTTTTTTGTTGTTCTGTTGATTTGGCCACTCCTAACATTTCTTCTATCTTTCTGATGGATTTCTTCTTCTTTTTTTACTTTCCAGTCTAATGATGGTCTGTTTCTCTATCACTGAGATCTCCTTTGGCCGCGTGTTGTAGGTTCACAGCAACAGCTTGCACACACTACACCTGGAATCAGTTTCAGACTTTTTCCTGCTTAATTGATGATGGATTAATGAGGGAAAAGCCTATGCAGCCCAGCCCATTAAAGAGCTTTTGCGATAATTGTCCAATTACCTTTGGTCACCTTAAAAAGAGACAGCTGCATATTAAAGAGATGCAATTCCTAAACCCTTACTCCAATTAGGTTGTGGATATCCTCAAATTAAAGCTAAGCCCATATTGAATATATAACTATATCTTGAATGTTTTGATAACTGTATAAACTCCATATTGTCTACTTTAACCCCATAAGTCCAATGACGGGCAGAGTCCGTAATTAGACACCTCCCCCTGATTGGTGCGGGCTCCGGTGATGATCCCGCACTTTTTCTGCTGACCTGTCCGCTTTACAGCCGCAGGTGGAATCGCAATCTACCCACGGCTGTTAACATGTTAAATGCCGCTGTCAAACTCTGACAGCGGCATTTAACATGCACGCGCAGGAAGCACGTCATTATCTCCTCCCATCGGCACCCGTGTCACATGATTGCCGGTCGCTGATGGGTTGGCATGACAACCCGGGGTCAGCAGGAGACCCCTGTGGTTGTCGTAGCCTGACAGCTGAGTGCCGCCCAGTGGTCGGCGCTCATAGCAAGTGAGCATATCTGCTACATATAGCAGGGCTGCAGCATCGGATTATCGCAGTTTCTAGTCTCCCATGGGGACTATTGAAGCAAGTAAAAAGAAAAAAAAAAATAATAATTTTTAAAATATTAGAAAAATAAAAAATATATAGTTCAAAGTTCAAATCACCCCCCTTTCGCCCAATTCAAAATAAAACCATAACATATATGCACATATTTGGTATCACCGTGTTCAGAATCACCTGACCTATCAATATATAAAAAGAATTAATCCAATCAGTAATTGGTGTAAGGAGAAAAAATCGAAACACCAGAATTAGGGTTTTTATTTTTGTCGCTGCAACATTGCAATAAAAAGCAATAACGAGCTATCAAAAGATCGTATACACACCAAAATAGTATCAGTAAAAACGTCAGATCTGTGCGCAAAAAGTAAGCCCTTGCCCGGCCCCAGATCCCGAAAAATGGAGACGCTATGGCAACTTTTTTTTTTTTTCTTTTTACAAACTTTGGAATTTTCTTTCACCACTTAAATTAAAAAAGAACCTATACATGTTTGGTGTCTGTGAACTCGTAATGACCTGGAGAATCATAGTGGCAGGTCAGTTTTAGCATTTAGTGAACATGGTAAAAAAAAAACAAAAGACAATTGTGGAATTACACTTTTTTGCAATTTCACCGCATTTGGAATTTTTTCCCGTTTTCCAGTACACGATGTGGTAAAATCAATAATGCCATTCAAAAGTACAACTCGTTCCGCAAAAAACAAGGCCATACTGATGGAAAAATAAAAGTTATGGCCGTGGGAAGAAGGGGAACAAAAAATGGAAACTCAAAAAATGGAAATCCCCCTGGTCCTTAAGGGGTTAAATATATGCATACTTGGATGAAGCCAGGCTCCATGTGTAAAGTTAGTCTGGGTTTGTGACATTTATGCTATGCAGCTTTCCCAACTGTTACCTAATCCAGGCTTGTACAGACTACATGAGAGGATGCTGTGTTTTCTCCATCAACAGGTGAAGTCTTGCGAGGTGATCGAATCGTTAACACTCCCTTCAAGGTGTCAATGAATAATAACAAGAAATGTGAGATTTTATGCAACACTCCCAGCAGCCCCCTTGTGCTTAATGGTGATGACAGCCAACTGATAGCAGAGCGGATACAGGAGGATTACTATGTACACTTGTAAGTTCCTTATCCATTTGACTCATTTTAAAGCCTGTGAACAGCTATTGCATATTTTTAGCAGTATAATGTGAAAAAAAATAAAAAGGAAAAGGAAATAAAATATAAAAAAAATAAATAAAATATATATATATATATATAATTAGGGCATGTTGGGTTAGGCTATGGGTTGAACTAGATGGACTTAAAGTCTTCCTTCAACCTTAATAACTATGTTACTATGACTGCTCAGTCTCTAGCTAATTCTCTTTTCAAATCTAAGCCCATTTTTTTTATTTTATTTAGTATGATCAAAATTAAACTTAGAGTTCAGGAGGGGCCGAAGATGAAGATGTTAAGGGAGCAAACTATTGGGATTTAGACTGAGCAGCATCAAGCAGCTTGCAATGTAAAACAATGTTACTGAAACAGAGAAAAGTAGTTTTTTTTTCCCTTCGTATTTGTAATCCAGTAATAAAATGTTCAGATGTGTTCATAGCCTTTTATAATGCTTCTCTATTATGACTTATTCTGAGAGAGTTGAAATCTGCCAGGTCCCCTGGATGCTGTTGGTTGGTTAAGTTATGTTCAATGGAGATCTGATGGCATAAATCAGTCGCCAATCTGGAAGTGTCAGCATTGGAGAAGGCATTTTAAGGGTTTTAAACGGATATTCTGTGCAACACCCTCTTCTGCCCCTTTAATGTATGGCGGGTCAGATAGTAATATAACCTCTTTGTGCACCTACATACAGAATAGCAGACAATTTGCCAGTGGCCACCAGGCTGGACATCCATCTTGGTCACGATGATGACGATAAGAAGAAGGATCGGGATATTCAGTTTGAGCACGGCTACAGACTGGGGTTCACAGACAACAACAAGGTGACTTAATATTTTATTAGCTTTTTGGTCTTCAGCTTCTGTCCTGAGCTATGTGTCTTTATGGTTACAAGCTCCAGCTTTACCCTGCATTGTTTGATCCTGCAATCCATTCATCAATAACGTACAGAAAGTGGAGTAGTAGGCAGATTGTAGTCTGTAAAGACACACTGTCCGCACAGGAACTGTGGGCATCAGATCGTAGGAGATTTTTGTCATCAAAACTATTTGCATAGTTTGTTTGTAATTTTAGATGCATTGGAGCTATTAAACTGCAAAAATCTCCACAGCCCAAGATTATCTTCTCTATAACAATGTCACCGCTTCTTTTTTCAGTTTTATATCCACAATCACTTGTCGTTCTATTTGTACTTCCATCGGGAAGAAGTAGAAGAAAACCAAGAGCCCACATTTAGGGTTGTGAGGTTCGAGGTCATCCCTCAGAGCATCAAAATGGATGGTAAGAGTAGGGTCATGGGTTTTTTATAAAAAAAAAAAAAAAATACGACCTCTGGCTGTTGTACCTTGGGTATGGTGGGGGGGAGCAGAGTTTGCAGGTGCAAATTGTCCCTGGTGCCTCAGGGAGCCTAAAGATCCCACTTCCACATAAGACCGTGGGGTTAGAAATGGGACATGCATGTTGGTGCTCCATTTCACCATTAATTCCCTGTATGTTTCAGATTTGAAAGGAACTCCGGATAGAGGCTGCACTGTCCCCGAAGGCTCAAATTCTGCACCCCAGGAGATCGAGCCCTCCAAGGACAACAAGCTGCTGTTCACATACTCTGTGCACTGGCAGGTGGGAGGATTTTCTTACTGCTCTTGTGGGGTGTAAGGTCGTAGAACTTCATGTAGTAAGAAGTTTCTTCCTTCTTCTTCCAGGAGAGTGATATCAAGTGGGCTTCCCGCTGGGACACGTACCTGACCATGAGCGACGTGCAGATTCACTGGTTCTCCATTATCAACTCTGTTGTGGTGGTCTTCTTCCTGTCAGGTGGGCTCCTCTTATTATAGTTTTCTTATTCTTTAGTGGTTCTCGCCTTCTATTGTAGTCACATCTGAAGCTGCTTACGTCATTCTCTATATGTAAGCCTTTTAGCTTGTGGGTTTTATCTCTACTCTTACTACAGTTCCTGTAGTGGGCACAGGCATCTGTCAGCTGAATTGTGACTGCAGCTCTGGCTGTGACTGGAGCATAGGACCAGTAATCGGATAAATCATAATTCTGAGTAGATTGATAAGATGTTAACTATTGGATGGAGCTTTGTACTCAGTCCTTTTTATTTTCGGTCCGCAGGTATTCTGAGCATGATCATCATCCGCACCCTGAGGAAGGATATCGCAAACTACAACAAGGAGGATGATATCGTGGGTTCCCTTCCCTGACACCGTCCGTAATCAAGCCTGGCAACCTTATTGTCCTCTGACGCCTCTCTTTGCTTCTTCTCACAGGAAGATACGATGGAGGAATCTGGCTGGAAGCTGGTGCATGGTGATGTCTTCAGACCTCCCCAGTATCCCATGATCCTTAGTTCCTTGCTAGGATCTGGGATCCAGCTCTTCTGCATGGTCCTGATTGTCATCTGTGAGTGTGTAGTGATGGCGGGGGTTATGATGAGGGTGCAGACTGGAGAACACACTGTAATTTCTAAGATTGTGGGTTTTTTGTTTTGTCCCTTTTAGTTGTGGCCATGCTGGGAATGTTGTCTCCATCGAGCCGGGGCGCCCTGATGACCACCGCCTGCTTCCTTTTCATGTTCATGGGGTACGACTATCCTATAACTTTTAGCCACTGATATGCATACAACGTGGCTGTCGTTGCTTGGATAAGGGATGGATCTACTTTTACCACGTCTAATCCCATTAACACCTCTTTTTGGGATTTTCCCAGAGTTTTCGGAGGATTCTTCGCTGGACGTCTGTACCGTACTCTGAAGGGCCATAGATGGCGCAAAGGAGCTTTTTGTGTAAGTATGTCACGTCCATACGTTTTTCTTTTTCCTGTTGCATTTGGTGTTTGACACTAGTCACATTCAAAGCTGCATTCACAGTTTCCATGCAGGATGGCTGTTATGTGATATAAAAAAACAAAAAAAAAAAACAAAAACTTCTCCAGACAATATCTGATTTTCTGCTGTCTGATTTCAGTAGAGTAGTGAATGCAGCTCTGAAGGGAGTAGGGTATAGGAGTTGGTGCAAGCTAAATACAGCATTTTGATGCATAGTCTGATTTGTACTTCTGTCCCTGCAGACGGCGACTCTGTATCCAGGAGTGGTGTTTAGCGTCTGCTTTGTGCTGAACTGCTTCATTTGGGGCAAGCATTCCTCTGGCGCAGTGAGTCTTGTATTTCTGGACCTGGTTCCTCATAATCGGCCTTTGTGAGTACCCTAACCCGTCTGTGTTCTGCAGGTCCCCTTCCCCACCATGCTTGCTCTGCTTTGTATGTGGTTTGGCATCTCTCTCCCACTCGTCTACCTTGGATATTACTTTGGTTTCCGTAAGCAGCCATATGACAACCCTGTCCGGACCAACCAAATCCCCCGGCAGATTCCAGAGCAGCGCTGGTACATGAAGAGGTTTGTGGGGTAAGTGGCTCTCTACGGTCACCTCCTGTTACTCAAACTCCGGCTCCATGCAATGTATCCTGCATCTACTGGTCAGGGCATTTAGGAGCCACAATGTGGTTTCCTCTACTTACCGGCCTCCATCTAGGCGGTGCCGCTCCTACTCCGCAGTGACGTTCTAATAGGAAGCGCTCATTGCATTTCCTCCTCTAGACACAGCAGTCCTGTGATCAGTGTATAGACGGAGAGCTGGAGCTACTGGGTCATGGGAGACCCAGGATTTCCCTTATAACTGGGGCTAATACACCAGCCCCAGTTACAAGGGAAATTAGATACGTTTTTCAATATTTTAAATTGCCCTCAAAGGTCTTTTATGACCTTATGGGGAGCACAATGTGGAAAACAGATGAAGAATAAATAAGTCACTGTCAGTTCAAATAACTTTTACTAACCCTATCCCCATAAAAAAAGTGTTTGGTATCTAAAAAATGTTATTACAGAATGTGGAACAATTTTTGGGCCGGTGTGGCAGGCACCCAACATGGGTGGCTCAGTTTGGGCCTGGCTGGTGTCTAACTCCATATTAATGTCTTTTCTCAGAATCCTGATGGCTGGAATATTACCGTTTGGAGCCATGTTCATTGAGCTGTTCTTCATCTTCAGCGTGAGTTTTCTTGGTCTTGTACGAGTGAACCATTAACGAAAGACAATCCTTAATGAGGACTCTTATGATGATGAGATCGGGACAAAAATGTCATAAGGGACTGATTTAATGAATGATTGCATTATTTACTTGGGGAAGCTATTTATTCCCTTCTGGAAGGTTGCTTATACCTCGAAGTAATTTTTACTACATTTTATTCTAGTGCATTTAATGTTATTGTGTGTACAGCACCTCTGCTAATATTAGTTGCCTATGACATAGTGAAGAAATGCTTCCTCCTTACATCTCTATCTTTGTCATAGGCCATCTGGGAGAATCAGTTCTACTACTTGTTTGGCTTCCTATTCCTGGTGTTCATCATCCTGGTGGTGTCCTGCTCACAGATCAGCATAGTCATGGTGTATTTTCAGCTCTGTGCGGAGGTGAGCAGCCATTTCCCTGCAGATATGCGTTCAGTAGGCGCCGTATTCATCTGTAGGCAATAAGCTCCCCCTAGTGGTGGCTGCGGGGAGTGAGAGTTTTATCATGTAACTCCATGGTACGCAGGCAGTTTGGAGTGTTTTTCAGTGAAATAGAGTGCTGACCCCAATAAAGAGATATTAAGTAATCGACATTGAGTAGTGTGCACAATGCTATTTATGACTGATTTTATGACCCTCTGTTCTACAGGATTACCGCTGGTGGTGGAGGACATTTCTGGTGTCTGGAGGGTCTGCTTTCTACGTACTGATTTATGCCGTCTTCTATTTTGTGAATAAGGTAAGTTTTGTCTCGCCATTGGTCGCTATGCTGTTATTATGCCGGAATCTGATCTTCATCCTTGTCTGTCTCAGTTGGATATTGTAGAGTTCATCCCTTCTCTCCTGTACTTTGGTTACACTACCCTCATGGTCCTTTCCTTCTGGCTCCTCACTGGGACCATCGGTTTCTACGCCGCCTACATGTTCATAAGGAAAATCTACGCGGCGGTGAAAATAGACTGACTCGGAGCTCCCCCACAGCACTCCCAGCACAAGGCAGAGCCGGACTCCTCCGCCAAGACGCCTCCATCAGAGGACAGGAACCACCATCATCATCTTCATGATCCAGAATGTATTGTTTGGTACTGTGTCCCTGGATGGGCCGAGGCGTCGTATCCTAAAACTGCATTTTAACCTTTTTGGTATTCCCATTTTCCAGTGCGGGTTTTTACTTTTTAGCCGGATCATTCCCATCTTTACCATTCTGTCCGCTCCTTCCTTTCTTTTTTAAATTATTATTCCTGCGTGTTAATGATCAGCGGGGACGAGGTGCGGGAGACGGGCACACTTGGACTTCTTGGTGGCTGGGCGCTCGGGAAGGTGAGGAACTGAAAAAACTGGACTGTCGTATTGGCACAGCGAGGCTTCTGTGGTTCTCCTGGTCACATGATGAGCTGGTGGGTACCGTCCAGCGATGCCAACCAGTAATGATCGCCAACTGGGGGGGTAATTTTTGCCAAGGACTGTGAATACAAAATGAAGCATGCTTTCTGTGAGGGAGGAGTCGGCCAGATCCTGTATCTTTTGGGTTTGGTTCTGAGATTCTTTGTTGATATTTTCTATGGCACCGATCAGGTCAAAGGCTCGAGAGTGAACTCGTTACAGAGAAAAGTCCTCACATGGTTCGTGCTGGAGACAATGGGGTTTTTTTTTTCTCACTTTTTTTGTTTTTCTTACGAAAGAATCAACCTGGATGTATTCAGCACATGACACTGACTTAAAGGGGACAATGTGATTTAAGTAAAGCATTATCGTGTAATGAAAAGTTCTGCGACTTCCTGATATACTTTGCTTGAATTCCTTACCTTTACCTTGCACAAGGAAGCTAATACTTCTCACAGCTGACTGTTTGTTACAATGTATCTAGATCAGTGCTTCTCACGCAGCACGGCACCCCCTAGTGGTTGGTGAGAATTAGCTAACTAATGCTTCTTCTGTCTGCAGAAATCTCTAGTTTTGCAGCATAAATGATTTAACTTTTCTATTTTTAGTGTTCAGGGGGAAAAAATAAAAAAAAAATGGAGCGCTAATTAACTTTTGCATAATCGTGCACTCACAGTGAGGCCTGGGCACCAACTTGGTCAGTCTGGTGTGGCCTCATGTGAGATGACCCGAGGTTGGATCAGCTCGTCGGCACAAATCTGCGCTAACCCCGACGGTTTGCTACAGTGTATCAGTGCAGGTTACAAGTGTCACAAATCCAGGAAAGTTGCTAGAAATATTGGACTATGTTGCGATTTGGTCACTTGGTGATGGTTTTACTTTCTTGTTCCGTTCACAGGTTTTTTTGTTTATTTTTTCGTTCATGGTAAAATTGTAACAATTTTGCCATTTTGAAAATCGTTGTTTATGAAAAGAAGTTGTGACTGCCATGTGTGTACACAGCCTTAAGGCAGTATAGGTTTTTAACCTCTGGATGTAACCCATTAACTATTCCCCGACAGCAAGTGGAGCTATTGAACATGATGAATGAAGAATTATAATGCAAAGTGTATTAGAAAGTTGCAGAACTTCTCATTATACAGTGATTAAAGGGGTTGTGCAGCGCCTCTCGTTTCCGCATTGGACGTGTGACAGCCGGGCAGGTTTTCTGCATGTGTCCCATTAGAATAGGATATGTACATGGCATCTTTCCTTACCAGCCAACAAGAATCCACTCTCCACTACTGCAGAAATGAGAAGTGCTTCACAAACCCTTTATATTGTATGCACATAAAGCAGGAATACCCCTTTGGAAGTGAACCATCCCCAGCACACAGAGGAGGCAGACATGTCGGATTTCCAAGTCTTATCTGTAAAAACCACCCAAAACCGATTACCTATGAAATATTTAAAGGGAGACTCCACCTAATTCTATTGCCTGTGCCTAAAGATTAATAGTGGAAGGTGGGGGGCTCCAGGTCTATTCCAAAAGGAAGGAACTGGTGGCATTTGTAGACCGCCGATCTCTTCCTATTGTATCATTTGGCGCCTTAGACAATGCGTTACTCATCTTTTTTCCTAGCGAGTCAATCAGCTGGCATAGATTCCCCCCCTCCCCGATTCCATAGACCCTATGTACAGTTGTACTGTGATCCATTCATAGCAGACGTCACATACATATCTGTGATGCGATGACTTTGTGACGCTACTGCCGTCGCCTCCTCTCTGGGTGATGAGTTCACTTAAAATTACTTTCCAATTTTTAATGAATATTCTCTTGAAATTGCCGATTGTCTTTTTTTTTTTTTTTTTTACTGTTGTCCATCTGTGTCCTTTTTGTAAATAAATGCCCCTTCAGGTGTTTCATGCTGGTGGGCCGATCTCTTCTGTAGAATGGAAACTGCAGGATTGCAAGGAGGCAAACCTGTCCCTTGCAGCATTGCCACTGAACAGAGTAGTATTTAAAGGGAAAATCCATTGTGTTTTCCTCTGACCTGAGAGGTGGGAGGGGATGTAAGTCTGACATGACCCCTCATCCTGGAGATCCATTCCTCTTGAATCCCTTTGATCTTTCACCAAATAGTGGCTATAGAGCAGAATATTTTTTTTTTCATTCCACCTCTGTTGCGAAGATATTGGCAATCAAAGTATTTGGCACCTAATTAGTTATTAGATAGTTTTCACTGGGGGGCGTGTACTTCTCCCTGTATGATGCTGACCAATCATAAGCAGGTACCAAATACACTATAAAAAGAACACGCCCCCACCACAGCTCGGAGCAGGTTTTTCCCGTGTGTTAGATGTAGTCAATTCTTATCTGCAGTGTTCAAGCAACTGGCAATCGCTCTGCAAAGAGATCAGAGCTGTCAATATGTCTCCCACAGGGGGCAACCTATTTTGGGCTCCTCATGTCTGGGATGAGACCCTGCTCTAATCTCACTGCAGATCGAAAATAAGTTGAGCCCTGCAGAGAAGATTGTGATCAATAAGTCTATGGGTTTAGAGGGGCAGTTCCACAGAGCTGACCGTGCTAGGAGAAATGCTAGAAGGGTTTGTATTGTGGCACAGGAAAATTCAGCTGTGCCACTACCCCCCAACAGGGACCTTATCTGAGAGGCATTAGTAATCTGTGCTTTCTAATAATGCAGGCAGTTAGGCCATGTGCACACGTTAAGTATTTTTCGCGTTTTTTTCGCGTTTTTTCGCTATAAAAACGTGATAAAAACGCGAAAAAACGCTTACATATGCCTCCCATTATTTTAAGTGTATTCCGCATTTTTTGTGCAAATGTAGCCTTTTTTTCCGCGAAAAAATCGCATCGCAGAAAAAAAAGCAACATGTTCATTAAAATGCGGAATTGCAGGGGATTCCGCACACCTAGGGGTCCATTGATCTGCTTACTTCCCGCACGGGGCTGTGCCCACGATGCGGGAAGTAAGCAGATTATGTGCGGTTGGTACCCAGGGTGGAGGAGAGGAGACTCTCCTCCACGCACTGGGCACCATATAATTGGTAAAAAAATAAGAATTAAAATAAAAAATAGTCCTATACTCACCCTCGATGTCTTCCCGCCTCCACTGCATGCTGTCGCTTCGGTTCCTGTAGCTGATGTGCGGTGAAGGACCTTGCCGATGACGTCACTGTCCTGTGATTGGTCGTGAGCGGTCATGTGACCGCTCACGTGACCGCTCACGTGACCGTGACGTCACGGAAGGTCCTGTGCGCACAGACCAGCTATAGGAAGAGGAACGGACGCCGGTGAGGAGATGTCTGGGTGAGTATAAGCATTTTTTTATTTTTTTTATTATTTTTAAACATTCTATCTTTTACTATAGATGCTGCATAGGCTGCATCTATAGTAAAAAGTTGGTCACACTTGTCAAACAGTATGTTTGACAAGTGTGACCAACCTGTCAGTCAGTTTTCCAAGCGATGCTGCAGATCGCTTGGAAAACTTTAGCATTCTGCAAGCTAATTACGCTTGCAGAATGCTAAAAAAACGGAAAAAAACCGCAAAAAAAAAAATGCGTATTTCTTGCAGAAAATTTCCGGTTTTCTTCAGGAAATTTCTGCAAGAAATCCTGAACGTGTGCACATACCCTTAGACCAGGAGATCACAGCTGTATCTTTACCGCCCTCCCCCAGTGAAAACAATCTTATAAGTCTGTCCAAATGGGTATTTAGTCATTAGATGCCAAATATTTTTATTGCTAATATTTGCACAATGTTGGAAGGGGGTTCACTCTGCAGCCCCTATTATATTGTGTGTCCAGTTCAACCTTTTTTGCTGAAAGGGGCTTGTCATTTTTGTCAAATTAGCTTGAAGCTCCAACATAAATGCACAATTTAGCCAGGGCTGTGGAGTCGGTACGCCAAATCTCCGACTCCACCAAAATGGGCTCCGACTCCGCAGCCTTGAATTTCGCAATGATCTATTGTCTGGTTTATAGACCCAGGGCTGTAGACATAATTGATTGTGTTACATTTTATACCTCCCTATGCCAGTTTAAAAACCAGGAATGACTTTGTGAAGTCGTAAAACGCGTCCGAATTTGATGCTGTTTTAATTTGGGGCAAAACATCGATATAGTATACGTCAGTCAAAAGCCGGTCTAAGATAAAGGCCTCGATTTATTGACGTTTGCAGGAGATAACTGGAGTAAAACACTATGAAGATGGAAAATCTTTGCACAAATTGAGCAAAAATGTTGAGACTATTGGTGGTTTCACACCAGTTTTGGGCAAAGATGCCAAATAATTGGTAAGTAGCGGTGTTTCTTACACCACAAACGTTACTCCTGTCCTTGACTGGAGTAATATTTCTGGCACAGAGGCGCACAACACTGATAAGATGTGCTGAATTCATGAAGTGGCATAGTCACGCCAGTCTTATACTGTTTCCACACACCATATACCACGCCAGTGGTGCAAATTTATTTATTTATTTTTTTTTTTGACCGCCACCTTAAAACGGATAAATGACTCCAGGCGTCTTGTCCTCTAGTAAATGTTTATTTAGCAAACTTCACTCTTTAAACCAAAAAAATAAAACCTTATTTTTTTTTTCTCCCCTCCCAATATTACAAAACAAATTGAATGATTTTCTGCTAATCGACCAAAAACTATTTATATCAAAGTGCTACAATGTCAGTGATTGGTCCACAGTGCGAGGACGATGCTACCGGTGCCCGTCCTGTTATATAAAATATACCCCTTGCCCCCCCCCCCCCCCCCTGGGGTAACGCAGGTAGGTATATTCTACATACAGGAGAACACGGAGGGGCACTTCAAGAAGTCTACAGCTACATAATGCAAAGAAAATACAAGTTTTACAGCTGAAGTTTTTCTTTTCTATTGCAAATATTTGAGGATACTGTTAAAGCGTGATACCATGTAGTGTCGGCGGCACAGTCAGAGCGGTTCTCGGGGTGCAATGCTCCACTAGGCACAATAGAGTAACACATATAGGAGCACAAGATTGCTCCTCTTAGAGGGAAACACAACCTTGGCTTATTATCTGCCACATCCTGTTGTAAAAAAAATGGGAGGGAGAGACGCCCTGTTGTGGGGGGGGGGAAGGGGTGCATAGTAAGCTGCTGAGTTCTAAAAACATTCATTTTGGGTGCAGCACATCCTTGGAGGTGCTGTTCTTTTAACGCTCAATTGTACATGAAGCTACAGGAGGAAGTAATATGGATTTGCCACAAATGGATATGGATGGATATATATATATATATATATATATATATATATATATATATATATACCACTAGGGGGAGCTCGCTACATGTGTTCTTATTGCAGACAGAATTGGCTCCCCCTAGTGGACCAAAATAGCAATGTAACTTGCAGCAGGACCTGGCTTATAATGGACGATATTGAAGTTTATAGGCCCCCTCCCACCTGAGAACAGAGCTGTAGGTGTCCCAAAGTGCTTTTCATAGTATATAGGTACTGATCCCTAATAGAAATTAAAGGGGAACACTTGAAAACATGGTGGGACTTGTACATTTATAGGAATGGATAGGCATTATGCCTGAATCACATTGGTTTAACACGGTCATAGGATTTGGGACACGCCACCTTTTCAATGGCCATCAGGGGGGCAGTGCGTGCAGGCTACAGCTGAGACTATGATATGATAGGTTGAAGATATAGCCGTGCTGAACAGTCATATATATTCCCCTAAGGAGAGACAGACTATCCCGGATAATTTGCCATCCGCGTGAAGGTGGACATCTCCTTTAATACTTTTTGTCTGCAACAAAAGCCTTGAGAACAAGATGTTTTTGCACGTGACACCCTTAGGGGTGGTCTGAACCCCCCCCTTTTTTTTTTAACCTTTTGTCAGTTTGCAGTTACAGACCTGACTCCGAATCTTCAGGGGGGGAATGAAGTGTTCTAATATTTATTAAAAATAAAGAGCTCATACGTATATACACATATAGATATATATTCTGGTAAGTTGGAAAAATATAAAAAGTCAAATTTTCTTTAAGGCATTAAGTGCTGATATGAGGAAAGCCCAATGTATATGAAATAAGTGACGTGGGGCTTCTGTGGGAGATGCTGCCCGTCTGAGGATTAAAGGGGTTGTCACCAAAATACTAACGGCTCGATTCATTAGGACAGCCGTCTTGTACCCCAGTCTCATCAGGAGCGTGCAGGAGTACAAGGTGCCGAATTCATTAACTGCTGTGTGCCTCTTAATGACATAGACGCCTCTGACTCCTGCATCGCCATCACTGAGAATGGGGTACCAAATGCCTCTTAATGAATCGGGCCATAACTATTGATGCATTTCTTGGGTGGATTTTCACACTGCACACTTTGGAAGAGGTGCCCGGAACGGACGTGAAAACGGCAAAAGTTGCTTGAAGGGGTTTAACAACAGTATTATGGCAACATGTTGATAAACCTAATCATCAACCTCTATATTTGTGGTCTACAACTCCCAGCAAGCACTAAAACTGACAATCTGGGCCTGCTAGGAGTTGTATTCTCCATAAGGCAGCATTAGAAGTGTTCCCATTAGTGATGAGTGAACGTGCTTGGATAAGGTGTTATCACGCATGCTCGGGTGCTAACAGGGGTCTTCTGCGTGCTCGAAAAATATGCGAGTCCTCGTGGCTGCATGTTTTGCGGCTGTTCGACAGCTGCAATAATGCAGGGATTGCATGACAGCCGTGAGACATGCAGGTGCTGAGACTCAATCATATTTTTTGAGCATGCCTTAGACCCCCAGTTAGCACCCGAGCACGTTCGTGTATCACTAGTTCTCATCTAAGTCCAAAGCCTCCATCAGGACTCCGCTGGAGGGTAGGCACAGACTGTGTCATCGCCTGCGGTTTGCTTTGGTGTTAGAGGACACCCCTTAAATCCAAACCTAAAGTGACCGTCTGCTCAATGGCGTAATAACAAGTGGATAAGCAGAAACGTCTGATATTGGTCCCTCACATGTGACTGGGGCCTTCTCTGCAACCATCTGCTTAAAGTGCACTTACCCCTGACACGGAGGGCGGTAGGATTCTGCGGGTCCTGCCTCATACCACATTTATTATGTGCTTTGTCAAGAGGGGCTATCAGGAAATGTCTGGGAAAAGGCTAAGCCTATGTTAAATCACTGCAACACAGCTGTGGCGCACAGGAAGTTAACAGTTAAATGTAGGCTCCCATACACAGTAGGAAGCGGTCAACTGAGCAATGTCGGACAGCCAGCTCGCCCGACTCCCATACACTGTCCGCCCTGTGTTCTCCATGAGAGGGCCACTGCCGGACGTCTCTGACTGCTGCTTATCTCTAGGATCTAAAGTCTGAAATTGGACCTGGCCCTTATCTCCTTCTGAGGATCCCACCGATATTGGCCGACATATTCTAAAGGCCCCGTCTCACATAGCGAGATCGCTGCTGAGTCACAAGTTTTGTGACGCAACAGCGACCTCCATAGCGATCTCGCTATGTGTGACACGTACCAGCGATCAGGCCCCTGCTGCGAGATCGCTGGTCGTGTCGGAATGGCCTGGACCTTTTTTTGGTCGTTGAGGCCCCGCTGACATCGCTGAATCGGTGTGTGTGACACCGATCCAGCGATGTCTTCACTGGTAACCAGGGTAAACATCGGGTTACTAAGCGCAGGGCCGCGCTTAGTAACCCGATGTTTACCCTGGTTACCAAAAAAAACAAACAGTACATACTCGCCTTTCGGTGTCCAGGTCCCTCGCCGTCTGCTTCCTGCTCTGACTGAGTGCCGCCGTACACTGAGAGCAGAGCGCAGCACCGCTGACGTCACCGCTGCGCTCTGCTCTGTGTACAGCGGCTCAGTCAGAGCAGGAAGCAGACGCCAAGGGACCTGGACACCGAAAGGCGAGTATGTACTGTTTGTTTTTTTTGGTAACCAGGGTAAACATCGGGTTACTAAGCGCGGCCCTGCCCTTAGTAACCCGATGTTTACCCTGGTTACCCGGGTGCTGCAGGGGGACTTCGGCATCGTTGAAGACAGTTTCAACGATGCCGAAGTCGTTCCCCTGATCGTTGGTCGCTGGGGAGAGCGGTCTGTGTGACAGCTCCCCAGCGACCACACAGCGACTTACCAACGATCACGGCCAGGTCGTATCGCTGGTCGTGATCGTTGGTAAATCGCTATGTGAGACGGGGCCTTTAGTGTATAAGGGAAGCTTTAGACTAGACAACGTAAATATGTGCCACGTCTATCAATCAGCGCCCGCCACTATTGTAAATTTGGCGCAATGTACAACTGTCTACAAGTTAGCTCCAGTGTTTGGAGGCAGCAGGGCTTGTCGGGGTCAGTATGGGCGAGTTAGGATTCCACCACACCCATACACATTACAAAAGTCAGTGGGGTTGGCCAGCCATCGACGGTGTATGGTGGCCTCCCAACAGACGATGTCGGGGTACATAAGGATGGGGCATTTGGTGCGGAGATTAGCAGCAGCCAGAGGACTTTGCCAGTGGCACTCATAGATAATGCTGAAGCCCTCTTCTGTAGGGGGGAGATGGTGGTCAGTTATCTAAAGTGAATGGCCGGCATTAAAGCAGCAGCCTGTTCCTCTTCTGATTATGCTGCGGTCACCAATATCAGACTGGTAGGAGTCTGACTTTTGGTAGCCCCCTAATCACAGGGCTCCCTGGGCATCAGAACTGGCACAGCTCCGTCCATTCACCTCGTCACTTCTCTAATACTTCTGTATCACAGGGTATTGTGCCTGGAAGGAAACCCATTATGGAATAATTGTGTCCTGGGGAAGACGCGGACGGGCATACAAAGGGAACCACTTGCTTCTTTATATAGCGATTAGGTGCAGCGGTGGCTACTGCCCGCTGGCATCTAAGGGGGTTAGACGGGCGAGGGACTTATTACTGAGGTTCACATTAACTTGCTGCCGTGATGTAATAGTACTTGGCAGGATGGCAGGTGGCTAATATTTGAGGACTATAAGATGGCAGCCATTGTGTACGGTAAGATCCAACTATAGATGGGCGGCAGAGGCTGCCGTGTTTGCTGATGAGCTTAGGGTGCTGGCAATGGAGGTGGGGCACCAATATGGCTGCCTCTGTTGTTGTCATGTCCTGGGTGGACCTAGTGAGCTGGGAGCGCTCGGACACTCGGGATGTGGAACAGACCGGGGAGACGTATCGGGTCACATGATGCGCGGCAAAACTCCAAACCTGCTGGTGTCTAAAACGAACGTGATGGTGTATAAAGTGTGCCCCGAGCCCAAAATAGGAGAACGGCGGAATGTGTGACTTGTATATCATCCCACGGACAGGTACCTAGCAGCTAACAGAGAACAATAGCTCACACCGTTATTTAAATGTTTGATCCTATGGATCGTAATCAGCATAAAATTACATTGTCTAATAAATAAAGTTAACTGTTTGACATTTTCAAGATGACTGCTTGCTGTCAGTGAATAGAAACTCTATGTAGGACTGGAGCACTCTGCCCCCCATTTAATTCGTTGGTCAATACTGTGTAAATGTCTTGCACCCCACTGCCAAGTAGGCACCGGGATTACCTGCCCTGAAGGCACTCCAGGAATGATGACAATATTATCCAGACATGGCCAACAGTCTGGTTGCTATGGACGTTGCCTAACAAGCATTCTACAATGTCCCTAGCAACCAGCCTGCCTCAATAACTTCAGGCAGGGAGGGATGGCAGGACTGAAGCCAGACTTGCTGCTACGACTGGCCAATGTCTAAAGTAACAAACTAAACTGGGAAGAAAATTGCTTTGGGCGCCACTAGAGCACCACCTAAAGGTGCCCACTGGGGGGCAGCAAAGCTCTGGCGTAGCTTATTTCACGATTCACACTGTAAACGGCGTAGTGAGGTAATACGAGCGGGCGATGCCACCAAGAGTAGTAAACAAACCCATTGGAAATGACTCCGACTGGTCTCCTCGGCGAGGAATTGTCTTTATACGGGCACAGATCTGAAAGAGGTAGATGAGACTTGGCACTGGTACGGGTTCTTGGTTCAGATGACCATTCCGACGAGGTGGCTGGGTGAAGGGGTGGCGATCGTAACGATTTTACTGGTAAATGCAAGTCTTATGCTTGATGAATGCCGTCCACCATCTTCTTCCATCCTGCCCTCCGACCCGCCACCATCTTCACATTTTATAGGGGTGGGATCGTTCTGGTTTCCACCGAGGCGTGGAATGGCGCAGTCTCTGATCCTGAGGTATGATGCACTGTTGTCAGACAAATGGAAGAAGTTAGCTTAACAAAAAACCTGACAAATAAAAGTAACTGCGAGGCCTTGAAATACGAGACAAAAATAAAAAGACGCCAAGATGGCACCAAGTGTTCTCTCTGGGTATCATATGAGGTAAGATAAAAAACGGTCTCACCGGGTTTACTTGAAGGCTTGGTGAAACTGAGGCAATGTTGTGGGGTTAATGTCTGAGGTATAATGAGGCAGATCGCTGCCTGGTGCCAGGAATTGTTGATTTTCCCCCATGGATATCTCAGTGTTGGGTAACGAGAGGTTACAAGGAGGGAGATTGACGGGCAAGAAGCTGAGGAAATGGTTAAAGTCTATGCCCGATGATAGGGGATCGCACAGGGCAGAGAGGTAAGACTCATCCAATGCGGCCTGTGGCGTACATGCCGCCAGCTCGGAGGAAGTGAGGGACAGCCCCCCACACCCATCAGACATGAAAGAATCCATTTCACTTTTGGGGAGGTATGAGGTAGAGGTGAACTGGAACCTGTTAGATGGGTCCGTGGAGAAGGTGGGCACGCTTTCGGAGGGGTAACTAAGCCCTAAAGGCAATGAGGTTGGCACTAAGGACTGGGGAATGCCAGCATTGGGTAGGTGCTGAAATGGCATAGTGTACATGCCCGTGGAAATCATGTCTCTGGGCTGCATGCACATGATGGACCCCCACTCTTCTTTCACGACTGTTGATTGGCAGCTCATGAGGCTCAAGTCGTCTTGAGGTTCGATCTTGATCCGAGGTGCTTCCTCGCAATGGCTCTTCTTCATGTGCCGAGTTAGATGGTCCTTGCGTCCAAACATCTGGGCGCAGCAGTGACACTGGAAATCCTTGCGGCCGGTGTGCACCACCAGGTGGCGCCGAACATCCTTGCGGGTGTAGAAGCAGCGGTCGCAGTGCTCGCAGGGGTATTTCTTCTCTCGGTTGCCCATGGATGGCCGATGGTTGTGGCTTTTCAGGTGCTCCAGCACTGACTGGCGGTCTCGGAATACCTGAAAACATATGGCACAGCTGAGGTCGCCCCTGGCAATGGCATGTAAGGCAAGATGGCGGCGGTGTCCGTATTTGGTGCTGTAATTCTTGCTGCACTCCGGGCACTGCAGGGCTACACGGTTAGGGTTGTGGGTCTGCAGGTGATTCTTCAGGTGGTCTTTCCGGTGGAACATTTTGCCGCAGTGTGAGCATTGGTGGGATTTCTGCATAGAGTGAGTGGCCATATGCCTGAAGGGAGAGAGAAAGACACAGTCACACACAACATTCCCATCACTGGCCCGTCTAATATCATTACTAGTCCATTTTAAGCTTTGGTTCTTCAGAATTTGCAATGTCTGCTTTCTGGCAGTGGATGGAAACATTCTCACTCAGACTTTACACACATCCTGCCCTAACCTAGATTTCAGACCGTTAACAAACCATCAGGGCAACTGACAGATTTGCCCTGCTTTTCAGCCAGGATACAGAGGTAACAATCATTAGGTCAGAATGAATAAATTCACCGACAGCAAGCAGAGGTCTTAAACATAATGTGAAAATAGTAGCTGTCATCAGTCTCTGTACCTGCACAGCTTGTATTTGGATGCAAACGTCTTGTCGCAGAGCAGCTGGGGGCAGGTAAAGCGGCGGGGGAGAGGTGGGCTCTCCTGCTCACTGCTACAAGGGGCATCAAGTCTGGTGGCGTCATGCAGGAGCTTGCTCTGGGCAGTGTCTCCCTCCTCCTGGGGTTTCCACTCGGTGCTGTGATCGTTGTTTGCAGCATTAAAGAAAAGCGTCTTCATCGCAGAACAAGTGGTGACTCGGCCGCGTGAGCGGTCATTTCCCCATCGGTGCCAGCGCAATGCCCGTCCTGGTGATGGAGAACAGTTAGAATGAAGCACTGTGATGATCAATGTATGTTGTGAAAAAAAAAAATCACAAAAAAGCTGGGTGATATGCCCTGTGTTGGTGGCCAGATTCTTCTCCCCCAGAAGCTACAAGACGTTTGATGATATTACAGGTGGCTGTTACCTGCAGCTGACGCTCTGGGTTCACCCCTCTGGGAGACAACGCAGGAGACGCCTCACCATCTTCTAACCTGCAATTAAAACACATGGAAATCAGCCTTAAAGGGGTTGTCTAAGATATTTCATTTATTTGTCCCTCATCAAGATTAACACTAATAACATACATATATTAAAAATACTGGCCCCGTGTAATGTTCTGTGACATCACTCAGGTGACATTTTGTGCATACGCAACGTCACTGCTGACGTTAGTATATGTGCAGTGCTGAAGGTCTAGGATGGCCAATATGCTATCCCCGATTCCTCTCCTGCAGGCTCCACAGCAGGACTGCACTTGCACAATCTCCGCTGGCTCCCCGATCTCAGTCCTT